>NC_139991.1:60040296-60400556 GCF_964263955.1 Coregonus lavaretus | reverse complement strand
GTGTGTATATAATGTGTGCATGCTTACATGAGTGTGTGTCTGTAATGCCTGTGTGTGTGTGTCTGTGTGTGTGTGTGTGTGTGTGTGTGTGTGTGTGTGTGTGTGTGTGTGTGTGTGTGTGTGTGTGTGTGTGTGTGTGTGTGTGTTTAATTTGTATAATGTGTGTGTCTTCAGGTTCAGTTAAATAGTGACACCAGTCGGTCGTTTGCTCTGAAGGTTCTAAAGAAGCGTCACATTCTGGACACCAGCCAACAGGACCACATCCTCTCAGAGAGACACATCATGATGGATGCACACAGCCCCTTCACCGTCAGGTGGTCCTCTGTAGCTCAGCTGGTAGAGCACGGCGCTTGTAACGCCAAGGTAGTGGGTTCGATCCCCGGGACCACCCATACACAAAAATGTATGCACTCATGGCTGTAAGTCGCTTTGGATAAAAGCGTCTGCTAAATGGCATATTAATTAATATTAATTATTAATTAAATAATTAATTAAAGGTACACACAAACACAGATACACACACCACATAGCCCCTTCACCATCAGTTACACACACGCACACAAACACAGTGACGCTGTGTGTCTTGTCCAGGTTGTATCGGACGTTCAGGGACTCTAAATATCTGTACATGCTACTGGAGGCCTGTCTGGGAGGAGAACTGTGGACTCTACTGAGAGACAGGTGGGTGTGTGTACGTCTAGAGCAACTGCAAGTAAAACCTGACTGTAAACAAACTGCCTAACCAGCTATCCCCTAACCCTAACCCTAGGGTCATGTCCACATCCCAGTTTAACCCTCAACCACAACCCTAACCCTAGATTCATGTCCACATCTCGGGTTCAACCCTTAACCTCAACCACAATGGCGCTACATTGGAAAGCGGCATTGGAAAGCGACCGTTTTACGGGCTCCTGACCAATTGTGCTATTTTGTGGGGGGGTTTTACGCTGATTGTAACTTGTTTGTACATAATGTTAACCATTTCCTATGACTGAAAATAGCTACTGGATTTCAGAACAGCTATCACTAACCTCGATTTGAGTCGTAGGTGAAAGACATATTGATTTTTATGGACCAGGCCCCAATCCCGACACTCGAAGGAAGAGGAGACGGTGCTATAGAGGCTGGCGCGCAGGCACCCTGATAAGACTACGGTGGCAAATCAATTAATCGCCTCTACCCTCTGTTCTATTGCCGAATGTGCAATCACTGGAGAATAAACTGGACTAGCTCTGTACGAGACAATCCTATCAACAGGACATTAAGAACTGTAATATACTATGCTTCTCGAAGTCATGGCTGAACAAGGACATGGATAATATACATCTAGCTGGTTTTTCTATGCATCGGCAGGACAGAACGGCAGAGTCTGATAAGATCAGGGGAGGTGGTGTGTGTCTCTTTGACAACAACAGCTGGTGCGCGATCTCTAATATTAAGGAAGTCTCGAGGTTATGCTCGCCTGAGTTAGAATACCTCATGATAAGCTGTAGACCATACTACTTACCAAGATAGTTTTTATCTGTATTTTTCATAGCTGTAGCAAACAAGAAAATGCTCATCCAGAGGCGGCGCTCCTGGTGGCCGATGATTTTATTGCCACATCAGTCACCGGCTTCATTAATAAGTGCACTGACAACATCGTCCCCACAGTAATCGTACGTACATATCCCAACCAGAAGCCATGGATTACAGGCAACATCCGCACTGAGCTAAAGGCTAGAGCTGCCGCTTTCAAGGAGCGGGACACTAATCCAGACACTTATTAGAAATCCTGCTATGCCCTCCGACGAACCATCTAACAGACAAAGCGTCAATACAGGACTAAGATCGAATCCTACTTCACCGGCTCTGATGCTTGTCGGATGTGGCAGGGCTTGCAAACTATCACAGATTACAAAGGGAAACCCAGCCGAGAGCTGCCCAGTGATGCTAGCCTACCAGATGAGCTAAATGCCTTCTATGCTCACTTCGAGGCAAGCAACACTGAACCATATGTGAGAGCACCAGCTGCTCCGGACGACTGCATGATCACGATCTCCATAGTCAATGTGAGTAAGACCTTTAAACAGGTTAACATCCAGACGGATTACGAGGACGCATACTCAGAGCATGCGCTGACCAGCTGGCAAGTTTCTTCACTGACATTTTCAACCTCTCCCTGACCCATTCTGTAATACCTACATATTTCAAGCAAACCACCATAGTCCCTGTACCCAATAATGGCAAGATAACCTGTCTAAATGACCACTGCCTTGTAGCACTCACATCTGTAGCCATGAAATGCTTTGAAAGGCTGGTCATGGCTCACATCAACACCCTCATCCCACTCCAATTCGCTCCAATTCGCATACCGCCCCAACAGATCCACAGATGACGCAATCCCTATTGCACACCACACTGCCCTTTCGCACCTGGACAAAAACAAACACCTTCAGTGCCTTGCAAAAGTATTCATCCCCCTTGGCGTTTTTCCTATTTTGTTGCATTACAACCTGTAACTTAAATGGATTTTTATTTGGATTTCATGTAATGGACATACACAAAATAGTCCAAATTGGTGAAGTGGAATGAAAAAAATCATCCCACTCCAATTCGCTCCAATTCGCATACCGCCCCAACAGATCCACAGATGACGCAATCTCTATTGCACTCCACACTGCCCTTTCACACCTGGACAAAAACAAACACCTTCAGTGCCTTGCAAAAGTATTCATCCCCCTTGGCGTTTTTCCTATTTTGTTGCATTACATCCTGTAATTTAAATGGATTTTTATTTGGATTTCATGTAATGGACATACACAAAATAGTCCAAATTGGTGAAGTGGAATGAAAAAAATAACTTGTTTCAAAACATTCTACAAAATAAATCATGGAAAAGTGGTGCGTGCATATGTATTTACCCCCTTTGCTATGAAGCCCCTAAATAAGATCTGGTAAAACCAATTACCTTCAGAAGTCACATAATTAGTTAAACAAAGTCCACCTGTGTGCAATCTAAGTGTCACATGATCTGTCACATGATCTTAATCTGCAGTCACACAGAAACAGGAAATGCTCCCAATGTAGTGTGTGTGTGTGTGGGGGTGTGTGTGTGAGTGCGTGTGCATGTGTGTGTGTGTGTGTGTGTATCAGGTGGATTTTGGCTTTGCTAAGAAGGTGGATCTTGGTCAAAAGACGTGGACATTCTGTGGGACTCCAGAGTATGTGGCCCCAGAAATCATCCTGAGCAAGGGACATGATGTCTCCGTTGACTGCTGGTCCCTGGGGATACTCATCTACGAACTGCTCAGCGGCAGGTAAACCCACCTGTGTGTGTGTGTGTGCGTGCGTGTGAGCGCGTGTGTGTGTGTGTGTCAGAGATGAGGTCTTATTAGTCTTATTATTGGTCAAAATTTTAAGAGGACCTTTCTCTTGCATCCCCCGCCTCTCTCTCTCCGTCTCTTTCACCAGTCCTCCGTTCTCTGGTTCTGATCCTATGAAGACCTATAACATCATCCTGAGAGGAATTGACATGGTGGAGTTCCCCAAGAAGATCTCCAAGAGTGCTGCCAACCTCATCAAACGCCTCTGCAGGTTACACACACACGACTCAGAGCATAGAGAACTCATCAAATGATGCTTGCGCAGTGTGTATATGTGACTGTGTGTGTGTGTGTGTGTGTTTGTGCGTGTGTGCGTGCGTGTGTGTTGCCCAGGGACAACCCATCTGAGAGGGTGGGGAACCAGAAGAACAGGGTGAAGGACATCCAAAAACACAAGTAAGAGTTACCATGGTGATGGTGACTACTGTTCCTACCTACCAATAGAACTGCATGGAACAGTAATAGCTATATTTTCTGATATAAAGTTTTATTCTTTAGCTACCATACAGGCATGATTCTCACTAGAGCAGCTGAAGCAACGGATATGATTTCGCCTCAGTTCTATGCCTAAGAGTCAGTAATTGACTTTGTCAAGGTTGTCTTTTTTCAGGCCTTCACCTGAAATGGTACCCTATTGGCCTCATAGTGTTCTGGTCAAAGGTAGTGCAGTTTATAGGGAATTGGGTGCCATTTCGGACACAGCCCAGGTCGTCTTGATACTATAAGGAGAGGTGTGATTGGTTGGTTCTGGGTGACTGTTTCCTGTTTGTCTCCAGGTGGTTTGAAGGTTTTAACTGGGAGGGACTCCGACAGGCAACTCTGGCCCCTCCCTTCACTCCTACTGTATGTACACACACATACACACACACACACACACACCACACAGACACACACACTCAGCACTATCTCCTCTCTCCCAGGTGAAGGGTCCACTGGACACTGGCAACTTTGACTGTTTCCCTGATGACAACGAGGCCACGCCCCCAGACGATGAGTCTGGCTGGGATCTGGAGTTCTGACTGAACACCACACATTGAGTATACCAAACATTAGGAACACCTTCCTAATATTGAGTTGTGTCAAGTTGGCTAGATGTCCTTTGGGTGGTGGACCATTCTTGATACACACGGGAAACTGTTGAGCATGAAAAACCCAGCAGCATTGCAGTTCTTGACACAAACCGGTGCGCCTGGCACCTACCACCATACCTCGTTCAAAGGCACTTAAATCTTTGTCTTTCCGTTCACATTCTGAATGGCACACATACACAATCCACAGTGGTGTAAAGTACTTAAGTAGTTTTATGGGGTATTTGTACTTTACTATTTATATGATTGACAACTTGTACTTTTACTTCACTACGTTCCTAAAGAAAATAATGTACTTTTTACCCTATACATTTTCCGTGACACCCAAAAGTACCCATTACATTTTGTACAGGAAAATTGTCAAATTCACACACTTGTCAAGAGAACATCTCTGGTCATCCCTACTGCCTCTCATCTGGCGGACTCACTAAACACACATGCTTCGTTTGTAAATTATGTCTGATTGTGTCCTTGGCTATCGGTAAAAATAAAAATAAATAAAAAATAGTGCCGTCTGGCTCACTTTTACTTTGAGTCCTTTTCTATTAAGGTATCTTTACTTTTACTCAAGTATGACAATTGGGTACTTTTTCCACCACTGACAGCTGTTGTTTTCACATGCTCTTCATGACAGTTTTCTACAAAAAAATAAGTATATTTTAGAGATTTGTTTGTGTTGATCTGTTTTGAATGGGTAGGGGAATAGTGTACAGTTCCACAACATTTGTTCATAATATATAAGCAAAATAAAAACCTAAAACCCTGTATCAAATGTCTGAATACATTAACAGAACACAGTATCATGCAGAAACACCCAGAAGGAGAGAGAGGTGACAGTGCGTGTGAAAGGAAGAATGGGAGAAAGAATGAGAGGAAGCGTGTGAGAATGAGTGTGAGAGTGAATGAGGGGAAAGTTAATGAAAGGTAAAACAGGATCATTTCCGTTCTCAGACGTCACAGCACTGCGGTCCTTATCAGATCATTTAACCCATTATAGGCTTAAGAGGTGTGTGTGTGTGTGTGTGTGTGAGCTGTGAGATGTTATCAGATCCAAAGAAGTCGCCCCGGGTCCTCCTGAGTGGGGCAGTGGTCTAAGGCACTGCATCGCAGTGCTAACTGTGCCACTAGAGATCCTGGTTCGTATCCAGGCTCTGTCGCAGCCGGCCGCGACCGGGAGACTCATGGGCGGCGCACAATTGGCCCAGCGTCGTCCAGGGTAGGGGAGGGAATGGCCGGCAGGGATGTAGCTCAGTTGATAGAGCATGGCGTTTGCAACGCCAGGGTTGTGGGTTCGATTCCCACGGGGGGGCAGTATAAAAAAAATTAAATGTATTCACTAACTGTAAGTCGCTCTGGATAAGAGCGTCTGCTAAATGACTAAAATGTAAATGTAAATGGGTCACCAGGAGTAGTTACATCTCCATGGTAACACAGGTAATCTTGGAAACCCTGCCACCTTCACCAATGACCTCTTTCCCCCTGATAACACACACACACACAGTGCCTTCAGAAAGTATTCATACCCCACTCCATATTTTGTTGTGTTACTGAATTAAAAATTGATTAAATAGATTATTTTTTGCACCCATCTAAACACAATACCCCATAATGACAAAGTGAAAACATGTTTTTAGAAATAATTGAAAATGTATTGAAAATGAAATACAGAAATATCTAATTTACATAAGTATTCACACCCCTGAGTCAATACTTTGTAGAAGCACCTTTGGCAGCGATTACAGCTGTGAGTATTTCTGGGTAAGTCTCTAGGAGCTTTCCACACCTGGATTGTGCAACATTTGCTAGACAACCATTTTCAGGTCTTGCCATAGATTTTCAAGTAGATTTAAGTCAAAACTGTAACTCTGCCTCTCAGGAACATTCACTGTCTTCTTGGTAAGCAACTCCAGTGTAGATTTGGCCTTGTGTTTTAGGTTATTGTCCTGCTGAAAGGTGAATTCATCTCCCAGTGTCTGGTGGAAAGCAGACTGAACCAGGTTTACCTCTAGGATTTCACTTGTGCTTAGCTCCATTCCGTTTATTTTTTATCCTGAAAAACTCCCCAGTCCTTAACAATTACAAGCATACCCATAACATGATTCAACCACCACTATGCTTGAAAATATGGAGAGTGGTTGTCACGCCTGCTCCCGCTCCTGCTCTTGTTTTGTTATATGTCAGTTTTTTCATTAAATGTTCACAACCTGTACTTGCTTCCAGTCTCCCTGCGTCTGTCCTCACAGTGGTACTCAGTAATGTGTTGTATTGGATTTGCCCCAAACATAACACTTTGTATTCAGGACAAAAAGTTAATTGCTTTGCCACATTTTTTGCAGTATTACTTTAGTGCCTTGTTGCAAACAGGATGCATGTTTTGGAATATTTTTATTTTGTACAGGCTTCCTTGTTTTCACTCAATTAGGTTAGTATTGTGGAGAAACGACAATGTTGTTGATCCATCTTCAGTTTTCTCCTATCACAGTTACAGTTTAAACTAACTGTTCTTTAGTCACCATTGGCCTCATGGTGAAATCCCTTAGTGGTTTCCTTTCTCTCCGTATCTTTTTAGTGACTGGTTGTATTGATACACCATCCAAAGTGTAATTAATAACTTCACCATGCTGAAAGGGTTTTTCAATGTCTGCTTTTTTTTTTACCCATCTACCGATAGGTACCCTTCTTTGCGAGGCATTGGAAAACCTCCCTGGTCTTTGTGGTTGAGTCTGTGTTTGCAGTAGTGTAAAGTACTTAAGTAAAAATACTTTCAAGTACTACTTAAGTAGTTTTTTGTGGTATCTGTACTTTACTTTACTATTTATATTTTTGCCAACTTTTACTTTTACTTCACTACATTCCCAAAGGAAATAATGTACTTTTTACTCCATACATTTGTCCTGACACCCAAAAGTACTCGTCCCTACTGCCTCTTTGTAAATTATGTCTGAGTGTTGGAGTGTGCCCCTGGCGATCCGTCAATAAAACAATAAAAATTAAATGGTGCCGTCTGGTTTGCTTAAAATAAGGAATTTGAAATGGTTTATACTTTTACTTTTGATACTTAAGTACATTTTAGCAATTCCATTTACTTTTAATACTTAAGTATATTTCAAACCAAATACTTTTATACTTTTACTTAAGTAACATTTTACTGAGTCATTTTACTTGAGTCATTTTCTATTAAGGTATTTTTACTTTTACTCAAGTATGACAATTGAGTACTTTTTCCACCACTGTGTGTTTGAAATTTACTGTTCGACTGAGGGACCTTACAGATAATTGTATGTGTGGTGTGCAGAGATGAGGTAGTCATTCAACAATCACGTTAAACACTGTTATTGCACACAGAGTGAGTCCATGCTACTTATTAACTTGTTATTTACTCCTGAACGTATGTAGGCTTGCCATAACAAAGGGGTTGAATACATATTGACTCAAGACATTTCAGCTTTTCATTTGTAATTAATTTGTAAAAATTTAGAAAAACATAATTCCACTTCTACATTATAGGATATTGTGTGTGGGCCAGTGACAAAAAAAACTCAATTTATTCCATTTTAAATTCAGGCTGTAACACAACAACATGTGGAAAAAGTAAATGGGTGTGAATACTTTCAGAAGGCATGTGTCCACCTCTCCAAACCTAGCCTGGCTCTAAGAATAGGCAAATTAGAGGCCAAAGCTATCCTAGCCAGATAGAGTAGATCTCCTCATAGAGCTCAGATAAACTGGTGGGTAACAGACAATAATTCTCTCTTTGTCCAGAGAGAGAGGGAGATAGAGAGAGAGATTGTTCTGAGGAGGAGAGGAGCTCAGAAGCCCAGGCGCCACTGAACACTGTTTGTTTATTTGAAAGAAGGAGAGATGGAGGACAGGGGGGAGACAATAATAACCACAAATATTCATTAAACCATATTCACAGTTTAGGGCTCTTTTCAGGAACAATAAGCCTACACAATGCACCAAATCACTACAATAATCAAAAGCTTACACAGATATGAATGTTCTCGTGAAAAGTACTTGTGGTTTGGAGTGAGAGCAGCTAAATCATTCCACATTCTGCCAGTTAGTAGTGATAATAGTATATTGTGCTGCTGTTCACAATGATTTATCTGCTTTTCTACATGATTGAACCGCTACAAATGAAACGTGACTGGAATTGTTAAAAACAACACATTTACGTTTCCTAGGTCTAATTTAACTAGGATATGGGGTTCTATTTTTTAAATAAAATAAAGCAACAAAAAAAAAAGCTGAAGTGTTCTAAATTAAACTAATTGTAGGCTAGTATTTTTTTTTTTTTGCATTTGTCTCTCTCACCCCAGCAGACTCTTGTAACCTCGCTCTATGCACTTGCAGTGGTGGGAAAAGTACCCAATTGTCATATTTGAGTAAAAGTAAAGATAACTTAATAGAAAATGACTCAAAGTAAAAGTGTGTCACCCAGTAAAACACTACTTGAGTAAAAGTCTAAAGGTATTGGATTTGACATATACTTAAGTATCAAAAGTAAATGTAATTGCAAAAATATACATAAGTATCAAAAGTAAAAGTATAAATCATTTGAAATTCCTTACATTAAGCAAATCAGATGGCAACATTTTCTTGTTGTATTTACATATAGCCAGGGGCACACTCCAACACTCAGACATAATTTACAAGCGAAGCATTTGTGTTTAGTGAGTCTGCCAGATCAGAGGCAGTATGGATGACCAGGGATGTTCTCTTGATAAGTGTGTGAATTTGACAATTTTCCTGCCCTGCTAAGCATTCAAAATGTAACTAGTACTTCTGGGTGTCAGGAAAAATGTATGGAGTAAAAAGTACGTTATTTTCTTTAGGAATGTAGGGAAGTAAAAGTACAAGATGTCCAAAATATAAATAGTAAAGTAAAGTACAGATACCCCCCAAAAATACTTAAGTAGTACTTTAACTTATTTTGACTTAAGTATTTACACAACTGTGGATTGTGTATGTGTGCCATTCAGAAGGTGAATGGACAAGACAAAGATTTAAGTGCCTTTGAACGGGGTATGGTAGTAGGTGCCAGGCGCACCGGTGTGTGTCAAGTACTTTACAACACTGTGCACTTGGGAATAAAATCATCACAAATAGTTTCAACTTCCACAATGAATGTTCTGAATAAATATAAGCCCACGCACGGAAAGTTAAGAAGTTCCAAAGCGCAAGCTCAGTGGAAACATTCTATAGCGCGCGCCGCTGACCCCCCACTGGAGATGCCGGGCGCTGATTGGACAAACCCGCGGGTTGTCCAGTGATTTATGTAACAAACGGCTATAAAAACGTCCGGTAACTAACACCAGTCAGGGAACGACCAAGATATCAACAGCACAACTGTTCTCCACCGATAAAAATCAAGCCGACCTGTCGCAACTCGAAGAACATCACAATCTGACAAGATGCTCGCAAAGTTCGGCCTGTGCGCGGTCTTCCTCGTCCTGGGGACTGCCGCCGCCTTCGACACCGACCTGGAGGAAGCCTCTCCTCGCCGTGCACGCTTCTCCTCCAACAGCCCCTGTGAGTAGCCTACATCTGGTTAGCCTACTGTGAAAAAAATATGCAAACTGCAGTTCTTATCCCAAAAAGTCTGCAGGATGTATTAGGTCCATGCACAGGAGTTAGTTATGAAAGTTTCCTTTCTTCTAAAATAGTTGCATTACCATGGCTAGAGAAATAGGCAAATTCCTTAATGTATGTTAAGTCTATCCCATTACAGCCTCTGTCAAGAGGACTGACCATTGCTAAAGTTTGACCTCTCTCTCTCTCTCTCTCTCTCTCTCTCTCTCTCTCTCTCTCTCTCTCTCTCTCTCTCTCTCTCTCTCTCTCTCTCTCTCTCTCTCTCCCTCTCTCTCCCTCTCCCTCTCCCTCTAGCGGATGTGGCTAGGTGTTTGAACGGTGCTCTAGCAGTGGGATGTGGTACGTTTGCTTGCCTGGAGAATTCTACCTGTGACACGGATGGCATGCACGATATCTGTCAACTGTTCCTTCACACCGCAGCTACCTTTAACACACAGGTAAGCCTACACACACACAAACACACACTTTTTTGACGACCCACTGAAATCTCTAACCCAGTGTTTGTGTGTGTGTGTGCAGGGTAAGACGTTTGTAAAGGAGAGTCTGAGGTGTATTGCCAACGGCGTCACGTCTAAAGTCTTCCAGACCATCAGGCGCTGTGGAGTCTTCCAGAGGATGATCTCTGAGGTCAGTCACTCTAGCTTTATTAGAGATGCACAACATGTCAGCCTTCATATCGGTGCCAAAATAACCTCTACATTTTTGTAATTTAGCAGATGCTCTTATCCAGAGCAACTTACAAGAGCAATTAGGGTTAAGTGCCTTGCTCAAGTGCGCATTGACAGATTTTTCACCTAGTCTGCTCTGGGATTCAAACCAGCAACCTTTCAGTTATTGGCCCAACACGCTTAACCACTTGGACACTTGCTGTCCTCTACTGTGTGGCAACATGAAGTGCTAGTTTCTGAGGGTTAAAAAGATTGTGTGTGTGTTTAGGTCCAGGAGGACTGTTACAGTAGACTGGATATCTGTGGTGTGGCTCGCTCCAACCCTGAGGCCATCGGAGAGGTGGTGCAGGTACCTGCACACTTCCCCAACAGGTGAGCCAGTCAGTGTGTGTGTGTGTGCGGGTGCGTGGATGTACATGTGTGTGTTTGTGTGTGGGTCTAAAGTTTAAAAAAATGTTTTAGTCATTTAGCAGATGCTCTTATCCAGAGCGACTTACAGTAGTGAGTGCATACATTTTTATATTTGTTCGTACTGTGTGTGTCTATGTCATAACACAGTGTGTGTGTGTGTTCCAGGTACTACAGCACTCTGCTCCAGTCCCTGCTAGCCTGTGATGAGGATACAGTGGCTGTGGTCAGGGCAGGGCTTGTTGCTAGGCTGGGGCCGGACATGGAAACTCTCTTCCAGCTGCTGCAGAACAAACACTGCCCCCAGGGTTCTAACCAGGGTTCTAACTCTGCCCCCGCCGGCTGGCGCTGGCCAATGGGGTCGCCTCCTTCCTTCAAGATCCAGCCCAGCATGAGAGGAAGAGACCCCACCCACCTGTTCGCTAGGAAACGCTCTGTGGAGGCTTTGGAGAGAGAGATGGAGTAGAGGAGGCACACACATACACACCACTTATACCTTAAGCACACATTCACGTATACACACACACATACACACACACACCACAGCTACCTTAAACACAAAACACACACACTCATGATAGCTTTGCTCACACACACATAAATGTGTATGCACAGACACACACACATTTTCACACGCATGCACACACACACAGCTTTACCCTCAAATGATTAAGGCTAAATTATTCATGGTTGTTTGGGGCTGTTGTAATGTAGTATTTGATTTTGGGAAGCGTTTATCTGTGAATGTTGTTGAAAGTATTTCTATGTGGGTTGATACTTGATGAGGGGGAGATGAAACCTGTTACCTAGAGCATGAATGTGGAGGATTATATCTGCTCAGAATAGACTCAACTAAACATGAGAGCTGTTGAAAAGTCTGAACATTTGTTAACAATTTAAACATTTCAAATGCCATCTAAGAAAACGAACTATCACTGTAGTTCCATCTGGTTTCAACGTGGCACTACAGCCATAACATCCCCGTTTTGACAAGTGATTAACAAGACAAGCCTATTTAAAAAGACCTATGAGTATATTATTATAATAATATTATTGATATTTATTTTCTTACAGAATGTTTATTATGGTGTTGTATCTAGTTGTAACTTGGTTTGAGTTGTCGGCAGTGGGTGGGGTTTGACATCCTGATGTGACGTCACTGGCTGATGTGTTGCTCTACGAGGATGTCACCACCTCCTCAGAGGGACAGTGTGACGTCACCATGCTGGTCGTGGGGCTCACCGCGTCCCCCTCTGTCTTCAGCTGTGTAAAGTGTGTAAAGACATTATAGAGTGATCCTATGCTGTGGTCCTCAGATTTGGTTATATCATGTATGTTTTGAGATTCTGTGTGAGAATGTGTGTGCTAGTCCGGTACTCTACACCGTGGGGCTTGGTGTCATTCTCTGCTATGAATAAATGTTGTGATCTTCATCATTTTGTCTGAGGTGATTTGTGTCGAGACTCACTAGTGATTAAACGATCACAGTTCGAAACATTGGCGATCTTTAATAATTTGCTTTGGTGTAGTGTGAGGTTAAAGTATTTTCTAAGTTTGCTCTGTCGTTCCCATTTAAATCCAATGGGTGGCAGTATAGTCCTGTGGTTGATCCCTGGTCAGGGGCGGTGCTACCTTGGTACAGCCCAGTCATTGGTACAGCCAGACTAGTTCTGGTATGTCTCTCCAGTCCCAGCCAAACTCCCCAGGCCTATGACTTTACCAGACTTCTGTACATACAGCCAGCAGTCTAAATCACAGGCCTGTAAAACCTCCTGTCTTCTCAACACTTTCTCACAGTCAGTTTCTATGCTTTAAAATACTCACAGGCCTCCTGTAGCTCAGTTGGTAGAGCATGGTGCTTGCAACGCCAGGGTTGTGGGTTTGATTCCCACGGGAGGCCAGTATGGAAAAGAAAAATGTATGCACTAACTGTAAGTTTCTCTGGATAAGACCGTCTGCTAAATGACTAAAATCTAAATAATCTGTTCAAGGATTTAGGGCCGGTTTCCCAAGCAAGTCTGTGTCCAGGAAACCATTATACAGCAGTGGTTCAAAACTTCCAGTTTTTGTTGAGATAATACTACTGAAAAACGGCAGGGATGTAGCTCAGTTGGTAGAGCATAGCATTTGCAACTAAAGGGTTGTGGGTTTGATTCCCACGGGGGGCCAGTATGAAAAATAAAACAAATAATGTATGCACTCACTAACTGTAAGTCATTCTGTATAAGAGCGTCTGCTAAATGACTTAAATGTAAAATGTAAATATCACTAATGATAATGGATCCTTTATCAGTCAGTCTGATCAGTTATGATGACATTATAATAATATGGCTAATGAGTGTGTGTGATCAGGTTGTTGGCCCAAACAGTGTGAAAGGGAAGGGGGAGGTGTACCAGAGGGAATAATCTATACTGCTAATGGCTCCCCAAGGGTTCAGTAATGACATAGAAAACATGATTTTTCTCTCTCTTCTTTCTCTCTTGCTCTCTTTCCTCCCTCTCTCTCTTCTTTCCTCCCTCTCTCTCTTCTTTGCTCCCTCTCTCTCTTCTTTCCTCCCTCTCTCTCTTCTTTCTCTCCCTCTCTTCTTTCTCTCTCGCTCTCTTTTCTCTCTTACTATTCTCTCCTCTCAACATGTCAGGAATACATGTGGTAATACTTACCTGTCTCAACTGCCTCAGAAAAAAACGGCTATAGTAAAAAGTTATGTTTCTAAAATGGTGCTTCGGATCACAGCAGATCCATTCCTTTTGGATCGTTATTGTGGCGGTTGTAGCTATTGGGTGGGTCACAGCAGGGAATTCTGGAAGGCTTTAGATGGGTCACAGTGTAAAATGGTCTGGTAACCAGTGGTATGAGGTAGGATACATGCCGCTGACTTGAGTACAACTGTAACTCTCTTTTTCTGTGTCTGTCTGTCTCTCTCACACATGCACGATACACACACACAAATACAAACAGGCCCCTAACACTAATAGATGTTGATACAGTTGATAGCCACACTTTTAATAGATATTCAGCAGTTTTACAAGTGGCTGATGTCCCTGTGCTTGTCCAGACTAATCCCCTGCTAGCTCCTACAGGTGTTGATAACAGCATCACACTGGACGCCAGTGACTCTGATGCCCCTCTGAACCATCTGTCCCTGGTGGAAACTGCAGCCCCATTATGTCTCCTCACACCCAGTAATGGCCTCGCACGCCCCGTTAACCCCAATAGAGCCCAAATACAGCCAGGATAGCGGTCAATGGAGAGGGGTGTTTGCTATGGAGGGGGGGGGGGGGGAGGGGGGATCATTTACTGCCCTCTCAGTGTGTGCGTGTTATGGTGGTCATCAGCAGGGCAATAGGGCAGATGGCTGTGCTAACAGCCCTCATTTCCAGGAATACAAGACGCCTTGAGAAAACACACCATTCAACACGTTTAGACAAGCCTAGATTTACACAGTCACTCAGGGAGAGTTCAGGGAAGCTCAACCCATTCAGGGAAAGTGCGTATATAAAAATAGAGACAGAGAATGGGATGGAGTTGAGAAGTTCTATGATCTGAAACGGTAATAATAATGAGAAGATCTGTATGAAGTGGTTTTGTTAGAACACAGAGTTATGAGCTGCGGATTAGAATACAGGACACAGAACCATCTAAAATCTCACTAGAGAGAGAGAATGCAGCCAGAAGTTTAACAAGTTTCCTCTCCAAGGGACAGACATGCTCTCCAGACTCTGGACCTAAGCCATGTGTGTGTGTCTGTGTGCCTGGCAGGAAGCTGCTCTCTGCTGCTGTGATTGATAGAGCAACCGTACTGGCCAATCCTCTCTTCCCACCATTAATCATACAGACACACAGACACATCTGGTGGAGTGAATGCTTCCTCTGCAGTCAGCAGCTGAACCTATCCTCCCTCTCTCCCTCGCTTTGTTTCTCTCTCCCATCACACAGTCTTTCACCTGTCCTTCATTCAGCCCCTGAAGTCCTGGTGGGCTGGCTGGCTGATCATTTCAGCATGTGCTCTCTTCTCTCTCCTTCTCTTCTTTCTCATTTAAAAACACTCCATTTAAGTTTTGTAATGTCGTTTTCTTTATTAGAATACCTTTAATAAAGGCATTCTATGTAAAGGCAGGTAGACTTCCATTGGAGATAAGTGCATTTGCCACTGTTTTAAAACCATGGCATTATCATTTACATTATCATTATCCTCAACATAACACTGTAGTGTCCATAGAGTCCAGACAAGAGTGATACTGAAGGCAAGCCCTGACTGACTAACACTGCTGGTAGGATGTTAGCTTATTAAAACACATAGCATTATATCCACTTCTTTCCTCCGATTCTAACACAAAGTATCATTTCCACACCTCTCTTAGATGTCATTTCAATGACATGGATAAAAACAATCTACCATGTATAAAATTAAAATACTTGAAATATGTATTCATATTACACAATTCATAATATACTGTATTTACAAATTACTACATTATCTTTCCTTGGTATCAATTTCCTTTTTATATATCCTGTATGGTTTGATCAGCGAAGCAGCAGCTTGTTTCATAATATGGCGATGAAGATTAATAATGTGTAGCAGCTTTCTCTTCTTCCTCCTCTTGCTCCTGGTTGAGTCTCCCTACATTAAAGGGATAGTTCACCCAAATAAAAAAATGACACATTGGTTTCCTTACCCTGTCTATGGACAAGGTATGACAGCAATCCATGCTTTGGTTTAGTTTCCCTGGCACTATTTTAGCATTTGTGGCACAAATCCCATTCAAGTCATTGGACCGATATTTTCATTTTTCGCGCATCATGTCCAAATTATCCTAAAGTAACTCAAATTGCTTGTGAAGCTCAACAATGTCACTTAGATGTTTTGTACATGATGGGCGACAAATGCTAATATCGGTCCCATGACTTTAAAGCGATCTCTGCCACCAATACAAAAATGTTAGCATGTGGAAACAGTGCCAGCGAAAATAAACCAAAGCATGGATTGCTGTCATACCTTGTCCATAGACTGCTTACAGTGTAAGAAAACAAATGTCATTTTGTAATTTGGGGGACCTATCCCTTTAATAGTTCAGTATAGTCCTGGGGAGGAGGAGAGAAGAGTCCATCTTTGTGCAAACTCTATTTCATGTCTTATGACTCTGTTATAACCCTATGTGTGTCTGTCTTTTCCATTGGCTTTATCTGTGTGAATGAGCATCTCTCCAGAAATGAAAAGCAGGTCAAATGAAACCACTAGGCTCTGGGGCAGACTGGAGAATGAGGGGTTAAAGCACTCAGGTAGTGTCCTTCCCTCTGGTAGGTCTCCCAGTCACCAAGGAGGGGCTGGAGGTAGGAGCCAGGGGATGGGGGGTAGGAGGGGCTGGTGGTAGGAAGGGCTGAGGGTAGGGGCAGTGGTAGCTGAGATGACAGCAGAGATCATGGTAGGGACATTAAAAGGGAGGTGGATAGGTTAAGGTGTATGGGGCGGGGCAATGTTTTTAGATCAGCGTTGGCTGTGACCGCGGGTGGTGCTGTGCTGGGTGGGGATGGTGTACGTCAGGGTAGATGTTCTGGAGGGGGTTCGGGAGGGGCTGTGGTGATCATAGGCTAGGGTGGAGGTCCGAGACGGGGTTCGGGAAGGTGTGTGGTGTGCGTAGGCCAGGGTGGAGGTCCAGGACGGGCTCAGGGGAGAGTACTCTGCTCCGTGAGTCGTCTCCCTGGAGAAGACAGAGTCAGAGGAGCTGCTGGTGTCTGGACCCAATGGAGAATACTGGACCTCAGGGATGGACAGATTCAAATACTCCTAGAGAGAGTTGAGAGAGATGGAGGGAGGACACGTTTAGGGGAACAATTCAAATGATACGAAAATGACACTGTGTGTGTGTGTGTGCGCGTGTGTGTGTGTTTGTTTACCTGGTTGGTCATGAGTGATAGTGTGCGGTCCAGATCCTCTACCAGCTGTTGGAAGGTTGGTCTGCGAGATGGAACAGCGTGCCAGCAGTCTCTCATCATGATATACCTGACAACACACACCACAGTGTTAGAACAGAGCGTGTGTTTGTTACTATCCTTGCGAGGACATTCTTACAGTATACTTGTGTGTGTGTGTGTGTGTGTGTGTACTCACAGCTCCTCTGTGCAGGCAGCTGGTCTGTCCATCCGATGTCCCTCCTTCAGCAGTTTGAACAGCTCCTCTACAGGAACCCCTGGGTAGGGAGACCCTCCTAGAGTAAAGATCTCCCACAGCAACACCCCAAACGACCACCTACAACAGAATTCAATACAATGAACTTCATCACTTTCTCAGGGACAGTTATTGCTGGGCTTGAAAGTAAACCTACAGACACATAACAACAGGATGGATAGCACAACACCATGGCACAACACCACATAATGTATATTAGGAGTTAGGAGTGTGACTTACACGTCACTCTGGTGTGTGTAGATGCGGTCGAACAGAGCCTCTGGAGCCATCCACTTCACTGGCAGACGACCCTGAGAGGAAAACAAGGGGTTAAATCATGTGTCAAACTCATTCCACGGAGGGCTGAGTGTCTGGGTTAAACCATCTATATATCTGTCTTTCTGTCTGAATTTCAGTCGTCTACTCGCTCCACTGTGATCATGTTACTCACATTGGTGGTCTTCTTGTAGTAGTCTATGTGGTGGATGTCTCTGGCCAAACCAAAGTCTGCTATCTTCATCACATTGTCCTCTGTCACCAACACGTTCCTGGCTGCTAGGTCTCTGTGGATACACTACAAAAAAAAACATGATTGATTCATTTATTGGTTGACTGATTTCCACTAATGTCCACTAAAGGGAGAGGTAGAGTAAGAGAAAATAATAGATGCAGATGAAGAGAATGAAACAGAGAAGAGAAGAGAGAGACAGACAGAAAGACAGACACTGGTCTCTTCTCTGACCTTCTGTGAGGCGAGATAGGCCATGCCCCTGGCCACTTGGTAGGCAGCAGACACCAGCTCCCTGACCTCCAGGCTGTCCAGGGGGGCCTGGGTTGGCCCAGACCAGTACTCCAGATCCACAGGCCTCCGACAACGCAGGTACTCCCTCAGGTTGCCCTGAGACGCATACTCTACCACCACGTAGAGAGGGCCTAGAGAGAGAGAGAAGGGTTATAATAAAAAATGTGGTGTTCCCCAAGGTTCAGCACTTGGACCCCTGCTGTTATCTTTACCCCTTGGTTCTGTGGCCATTGTACTCCTTTGTGCTAATAAAATGCTATTTCACTCACACGCACACACGGACACATGCATGCGCACACACACACTCACACACACACACACACACACACACACACACACACACACACACACACACACACACATATACACACAGCACCAGTATTACCATCCTGTGTGCAGGCTCCCAGCAGGTTGATGATGTTCTTGTGTTTCCCGATCATCTTCATCATCTCCATCTCAGAGATCAGATCACTCAGGTCCTTCTCTGTGGCGTCCGCTACACAGGAAACAGGATGTGACATCAAATCAATATCAACCAATACAAACACTGTTTTTCAGTTTATTTCAATTTTCTCCTTAAATGTGAGTAATATATTTCAGGAAGTAGTTTCATGTACCTTTGAGCATCTTGACGGCAACCTTGGTGAGACGAGAGGGTTTTTCTCTGTCCAGACCTGCAGCCTCTGCTTGCACAACCTGACCAAAACAACCTTCACCCAGCGGCTTCCCCAGAGACAGCCTAGAACACAGACACGCAAGGCTATGAATGTCCTGTGCATGGAGGTTATGAATCTCCTTGGTTAAGTTATGAGCACCTTATGCAGATTATGTATGCCATATGTAGGGTTATGCATGCCTTATGTTATGTATGCCGATATTATCGGTTGTGTATTCTCTATGCAGGGATATAAGCCCTCTAGTACCTGTCTCGTGACAGCTCCCAGAGCGGGTCTGCGGGCAGCTCATACACTGACACGCCGGTCAGGATGGGTGTGGCTCCACTGGAGAGGCGGTACGGCCTAACCAGACACACCCCCGACTGCAGAGAGGAGGAGGAGTCTACTGACACCTTGAGAAAGAGAGGGGGAGGCAGTGACAGAGGATATACTGTAATAAGAGTTAGCCCACTGAACTAAAGCCTAGGGATTTGCTCAGGAAAAAAAGTATTCATGTCTCAGGCAAAGGTTACGCATCACACGATCATGGTTCACTAGTATGTGTGTGTTACCTGTCTGTGTAGGGGAATGCTCTTGGCCAGTTTGTGAACGGCCAGCTGGCTGCTGAAGTCGCTCTTCTTCGGGGAGCAGCGTAGTCGGCAGGCGGTCGCTATGGCGACCATGAGCATAATGATGAAGAAACCGACGCAGTAGATTAAGATCTCCAGGTAGGCCTGAGATGGGACGGGGGAGGGGGGCAGGTCTGGAGGAGAGGGAACTTTTATTGTATTTACTTTTTAAACATTTGATCCGTTTTCTTCTTCCATTTTAAGTGCAAATGTATAAAGCACATTGGGCTGCAAAGGTTTGTACACAAGGTGAATAAAGTTTAGAATAGTTTATTTTTGTGTGTGTACCTTTGATCACACTGAGCCAGGCAGAGTGGTGAGACAGTCCTATAGAGTTTCCTGCCAGACAGGTGTACTCTCCTTCATCCTCCACAGACACGTTCCTCAGAGTAAACACCTCCATCTCTATGTCCGTGGTGTTAAACCCTGCAGTCTGAGAGAGAGAGAGAAAGAGAGAGATGTTTGTGAGATAGCCCTTGTGAATACAGTGTGTGTTAACCTTCAGAATGTGTATGTAGATGTGTGTGTGTGTACCTTCAGTATGCGTACGTAAGGCAGTCCATCTGGTCCCACTCTGCTGCCATTAATAGTGATGCGTTTGAGCCACTGGATGTGGGGCTGAGGGTCGCTGAAAACTCGACAGACAAACTCCACGTCGCTACCAACCACCGCCGTACGATTAGCTGGCAGGCCTGCCTGGAGGATGGGCCTGTGAGGGGAACGTTCTAGAATACACAGAAAACATAAATGCAACGTGAGTGATACAAAAACACTCATATACTGCATATACACACCCACACCACTATGTACAGTGGGGAAAAAAAGTATTTAGTCAGCCACCAATTGTGCAAGTTCTCCCTCTTAAAAAGATGAGAGAGGCCTGTAATTTTCATCATAGGTACACGTCAACTATGATAGACAAATTGAGAAAAAAAATCCAGAAAATCACGTTGTAGGATTTTTTATGAATTTATTTGCAAATTATGGTGGAAAATAAGTATTTGGTCACCTACAAACAAGCAAGATTTCTGGCTCTCACAGACCTGTAACTTCTTCTTTAAGAGGCTCCTCTGTCCTCCACTCGTTACCTGTATTAATGGCACCTGTTTGAACTTGTTATCAGTATAAAAGACACCTGTCCACAACCTCAAACAGTCACACTCCAAACTCCACTATGGCCAAGACCAAAGAGCTGTCAAAGGACACCAGAAACAAAATTGTAGACCTGCACCAGGCTGGGAAGACTGAATCTGCAATAGGTAAGCAGCTTGGTTTGAAGAAATCAACTGTGGGAGCAATTATTAGGAAATGAAAGACATACAAGACCACTGATAATCTCCCTCGATCTGGGGCTCCACGCAAGATCTCACCCCGTGGGGTCAAAATGATCACAAGAACGGTGAGCAAAAATCCCAGAACCACACGGGGGGACCTAGTGAATGACCTGCAGAGAGCTGGGACCAAAGTAACAAAGCCTACCATCAGTAACACACTACGCCGCCAGGGACTCAAATCCTGCAGTGCCAGACGTGTCCCCCTGCTTAAGCCAGTACATGTCCAGGCCCGTCTGAAGTTTGCTAGAGTGCATTTGGATGATCCAGAAGAGGATTGGGAGAATGTCATATGGTCAGATGAAACCAAAATAGAACTTTTTGGTAAAAACTCAACTCGTCATGTTTGGAGGACAAAGAATGCTGAGTTGCATCCAAAGAACACCATACCTTCTGTGAAGCATGGGGGTGGAAACATCATGCTTTGGGGCTGTTTTTCTCCAAAGGGACCAGGACGACTGATCCGTGTAAAGGAAAGAATGTATGGGGCCATGTATCGTGAGATTTTGAGTGAAAACCTCCTTCCATCAGCAAGGGCATTGAAGATGAAACGTGGCTGGGTCTTTCAGCATGACAATGATCCCAAACACGCCGCCCGGGCAACGAAGGAGTGGCTTCGTAAGAATCATTTCAAGGTCTTGGAGTGGCCTAGCCAGTCTCCAGATCTCAACCCCATAGAAAATCTTTGGAGATCTGCATGGAGGAATGGGCCAAAATACCAGCAACAGTGTGTGAAAACCTTGTGAAGACTTACAGAAAACGTTTGACCTGTGTCATTGCCAACAAAGGGTATATAACAAAGTATTGAGAAACTTTTGTTATTGACCAAATACTTATTTTCCACCATAATTTGCAAATAAATTCATTAAAAATCCTACAATGTGATTTTCTGGATTTTCTTTCTAATTTTGTCTGTCATAGTTGACGTGTACCTATGATGAAAATTACAGGCCTCTCTCATCTTTTTAAGAGGGAGAACTTGCACAATTGGTGGCTGACTAAATACTTTTTCCCCCCACTGTACATACATCAAGAGTAAACATATATTTATATATGCACACATACTGACCCACTACGTCCAGCTGGTAGGTGTGTGTGAGGCTGCCGTGCTTGTTCTCCACAAGACAGGTGTAGTTGCCTTTATCAGACGGAACAACTGACTCCATTATTATAGTCCACATGTGGTCCCGGAGCTGCAAGAGGGAGAGAGCGAGAGACGAAGAGAGTGAGAGAAAGAGGCAAAGGAGTGAAAACGTGAGAATAGCCATGAAAAATACACATTTTGTGTGGTGTTTGTAATTTAAAGTAGAAATAAGTACAATTTGGTGTTCTCCAAGGCTCAGTGCTTGGACCCCTGCTGTTACCTTTTTACATGGTACCCCTTGGTACTGTAATATTTGCTTTTAAGGTATACTACTTACCTGCTGACTTACAGGCTCAATGCAGCCATTTCTATCTCAATATCAAATAAAAAATGTTGGGTAACAATTACGTACCTTAGTGTGATTGTTTTTTGTTTTTTTTAAATCAAAAATAAACAAAAATTGCTTCTTAGCAAGAGTAATTTCTGAAGCAATAATTTTGCTAGGACTGTCTGGGATTGGTCTGAGTGGGTAGGGAAACAATGAAAACTAGCTGTTATTGGCAGGGAGGTTTGGAACTCTCTGTCTTATTGATCTATTAACTAATTTATCGCATGGTGATGTCACCAGGCAGGCCAAAACTCCATCCCACCAAAACAGGCTGAAATTTCAGGCGTTCTTTTCACACAGCTCTTCCACTAAAAGGACATTCATATAACTTTCACAATTTCACAGTATTATTCCAACCTCAGTGTGGAAATGTATACACTGAGTGTACAAAACATTACGAACACCTTCCTTAAAATCCTTCTTTAACCTGTCTCCTCCCCTTCATCTACACTGATTGAAGTGGATTTAACAAGTGACATCAATAAGGGATCATAGCTTTCACCTGGATTCACCTAGTCAGTCTATGTCATGGAAAGAGCAGGTGTCCGTAATGTTTTGTACACGTTTTTGACTGCACTGGGCCATTAATAATAATAATAAATAATATGCCATTTAGCAGACGCTTTTATCCAAAGCGACTTACAGTCGTGCGTGCATACATTTTTGTGTATGGGTGGTCCCGGGGATCGAACCCACTACCTTGGCGTTACAAGCGCCGTGCTCTACCAGCTGAGCTACAGAGGACCACATGATACACATCTAACAGATGATACACATCTAAACAGGCAACACAGTATGTAGCAGAGGGCTGTACAAAAACACATACCTTGAAGCCTCCAATGCGCTGGTCTTTCCTGAACTCTTTCCCATTCCTGTACCACCGCAAAGTTGGTGTGGGATTACCAGTCGCCTGGCAACGGAATTTAACAGTCTTACTGGCAGGAACGGCATGGAGCCTCTTCTCCATCTTGTCTGGAGTCGCCCACTGAGGAGCCATCACTAGAGAGTGAGGGAGAGATACTTATATTTAAAAAAAATGTATTCAATATCAATCTTTCTTAAGTTGGTTTGGCTAGTGACTACTTTTTCATACCAATTAAGCTAGAGGAAGTGAAGGGGAGAGAAAGGAGAGTGGTGGGGGAAAGAGGACAGGAGAAGGAGCTTACATTGGAGCTTCTGATTGTTGGATAGTTTATTTTCCTCTGAAGAAGACTCATCATCCTCTTCATCCTCAGACGATGCCAGCATGTCAGCTATGGAGAGAGAAGAAAATGTAAACCAGAGTTAGAAACCAGTGTGTGTGTGTGTGTGTTTAAACAGGAAGGGCTGAGGCGGGGTTACTCTGTGGGGGTCTGGGATGCTCCCGCTGAGTGAAAAGGGAAACGGCTTAAAGATTAACCTTTCACCTTTTTACCCCTTTAAGGTGACACACACACACACACACACACACACACACACACACACACACACACACACACACACACACACACACACACACACACACACACACACACACACACACACACACACACACACACACACACACACACACACACACACACACACACACACACACACACACACACACAGTTCCCCTGTAGCTCCCTAACCCCCAGCTCAGAGATAAACAAACACACTAATCATCAGCACCTTCATCCTGACAAATGGTTGTGAACAAAGGGTGAGGAGGGATGTGAGGGTGAGGAGGGGTGAGTTGGGGGAGGAGGGGTGAGTTGGGGAAGAGGAGGGAAAAGCAGCAGGTTTCAGAGCTTTAATGGGTCCTGTTTGAATATGTTGAATGAGAAAAAGCCTACTTCCTTCTACCATTAGACACAGTCGGATCAGGTTCCATTCCACAGCATTCACAGATCCGGCCACGTCAGATCAGTGATTACTATAAGCAGGGACATTTTCTACCACACATCCCTTTTCCCCTCTCAGCAGGAATACTGATTACTATGCAATATATTACTAATATATTACTAACTCAGGACATTTCTGCCACAGATTCCGTACCTCCCACCTCTCAGCAGGAATACTGATTACTATGCAATATATTACTAATATATTACTAACTCAGGACATTTCTGCCACAGATTCCGTACCTCCCACCTCTCAGCAGGAATACTGATTACTATGCAATATATTACTAATATATTACTAACTCAGGACATTTCTGCCACAGATTCCGTACCTTCCCACCTCTCAGCAGGAATACTGATTACTATGCAATATATTACTAATATATTACTAACTCAGGACATTTCTGCCACAGATTCCGTACCTCCCCACCTCTCAGCAGGACCTAGACCAGAAAAACAGTCATCATATCTCCTATAATCTACAGAGATTAGGTCCATAATCAGCATCACCACAGACTATCCCCGAATCCCAGCCCCCAAACTCACTACATTATGTCTGTAATCTACAGGGAGAGGTCTACAGAGACTGCATTATGGGAGGTCTTGAATGCAGCATGTCTGTCATCTACAGGGAGAGGTCTACAAAAACTGCATTTTGGGAGGTCCTGAATACTGCCTGCTCATAGCAGGGGGAAAATTACTAATGAGAGGTTGTCAGAAATAGACAGAGAGAGAGAGAGAGAGAGAGAGAGAGAGAGAGAGAGAGAGAGAGAGAGAGAGAGAGAGAGAGAGAGAGAGAGAGAGAGAGAGAGAGAGAGAGAGAGAGAAGATAAAGACAAAGAAAAGTGAAAAAAGAACTGAAAAAAAGAAAGGAATCCACTAAAAGAAAGAAAAGCAGGGGGAGTTAGTTGAAATCCCAAAACCTAAACATTTATTTGAATGAAGCAGCGAGAAGGAGATGGGAAATTGGAAGCAGGCTTTGTTTATGGAAAAGAGTTTGCTGCACAAAAGTTACATTTTTGACTAAGAGAGAAAAACAAGAATGTATGTGTTCCAAAACAACAGTATCACATCCACACACACACACACTCTCAGCTGGATACCAGATGGTTGGAAGCAAAACACACACAAACGTGCGAGCACACACACACAAACAGATACACACAGATGCATGAGCATACAAACACACGCACGCACACAACACAGGGTGTTAGGGCTGGTCAGGATGGTTGTGGTTACAGGATTCGCCAACACAAATAAAAGCAGCTCCTTTCAGACGGCATTCATCCTTTCCTACCAAAAACAGAATTTCTGTTCCACATCCAACCAGTTGTGTGTGTGTGTGTGTGGACAGGATATGTAAACCATAGCACCATGAAAAATTACTGTAAACATCCTCAGCTTTAAACTAAATGGACAAACCTTGAAGATTGAGTTACTTTCAAGCTCAATATAGAATCCCCCCCCCCCCCACCCCAAACACACATGCAGACACCCATAAATTGAAGTGTATGTTCTGTTCTCTAGCTCAGAATAGAGACCCACTACTAACGGAACAGTTCCAGATAGCAGAACACAGTCAGTGGGATTGAACCACCATGGTAGCAGCCTGAACCCAGAAACCTCAGTCTAAACCCAGAACCCTCAGCCTGAACCCAGAACATTCAACCTGAACCCAGAACTTCCAGCCTGAACCCTCAGCCTGAACCTAGAACCCCCAGCCTGAACCTAGAACACTCAGCCTCAGCCTGAACCTAGAACCCCCAGCCTGAACCTAGAACCTCCAGCCTGAACCTAGAATCCCCAGCCTGAACCTAGAACCCCCAGCCTGAACCTAGAACCCCCAGCCTGAACCTAGAACCCTCAGCCTGAACCTAGAACCCTCAGCCTGAACCTAGAACCCCCAGCCTGAACCTAGAACCCCCAGCCTGAACCTAGAACCCTCAGCCTGAACCTAGAACCCCCTGCCTGACATGAAAGAGATTAAACAACAAAGAGGAAAAGAAGGCTCACAAGTGAGCATACACAAGCACACACACACAGACATAAGGCTAATGAGACACAGCCCTGCCTGTTAACTACAACCGAGAGAGCGCAAGCAAGCAAGAGAGAGAATGTAATATCTTTATGCGGCCCATGTCTCTTACCTGTGTCACTGATACTGTCAGTGTCAGCGAGGGCAGCAGCTGGTCTGGACTGGGTCAGGGGGGAGTGAATCAGTAGAACCAGCAGTGACCAGAGGAGAAGCAGAAACCAGCGGGACAACAACATACTGGCACTGGTATAGGTTAACTGGTACAGTACTGGAATGGCAGGGGCTACTGGTACAGGGCTGGATGTAGAGGGTGCTTAAATGTATCAACCCACAACAATCAACTCTTCAGGTGGGGAACTGTAAGAGGAAAAAAGAGAGGGAGAGAGGGACATTAATGGGTATGTTAAAGACAAGGCATTTTATGAAAATAAATGGCGAGAAAAGGCTGTGACACCGCTACACCATCTAGAGCCCGACCGATAGATCAGTTCACCAATATTATTGGCCGATAACCGATATTCAATAAATAGGATGAAAAAAGGGAATCTCATGCTTATCTGAACACTTGCGGACATTCTCAGGATGTCATTATTGTCACGATGAATGAAATCAACATTTAAAGCACAGTTATTGGACAATTGCTCTTTTGGATGGAAATGTATGAGAACTCAGTGTGGAAAAATGATATCGGTATCGGTACGTTTTGTCCCCCCAAAAATCTGAATCGGACCCGAAAAAACATATCGGTCAGGCTCTAAACCGGTCAGCCCATGCTGTCAGGAGGACATGGGTAGAGGCTGTGACACATGCTCTGGTGTCTCTTTTCACAGATCTCAGATGAGAACTCCGCTTCCTACACTCCTCACACTTTAGCATCTGTCCTTGAGGGAAGGTGAGAGAGGCACACCTGTCACACACACTTTCGACACTTGTCCCGTCAGCTCACCTGTCACACATTATTGCCCATCAAACGTTTCAAAACTCTGTTGTATCACAGTTTTGCTATGCCTCCCCCTAAAGGCATCAGCATGCTTTGGTTTGGCAGGCACCTAGCCGAACTCGGCTAGGCGAACCGAATGAGTGTGCTCGCATTCTCCCTTAAAAGACCTTCGCTTGAAAAATGAGAAAAAAGCTGTAATAGTATTGTTTGTCCATCTTGAGCAGCCGTAGCATGTATACACTTCCTCAAAATAGTCAGAATTCATCTAAGGTAACTCAAGAAATCTGTCATTAATTTTCACTTGCTTGCAGAGGAGATCTTAGTTGCGCATTTTTACATCTAACTAAGATGTTTGATGCAGTATTTCTCAAGTGATTTTTTTTGTTGCATGAAAACGATTCGTCTCTGGTTGAATGACAAACACGTCATTGAAGAATCCCTACTGTTGACCAATCACCGACAAAGGGGCGTAGACTTCGGCTACAGACTTAGGCTTGTCTCGAGAAATTATTTCGTGTGCACGAACAGCCGAAAAAAAAACTTACCGAAGACCAAAACGAACAAAAGCATCATCAGAATATATGCACAAACTGTTCCGAACTGTTTTGGATGGGAAGCATGCAGAGATTGCGGACGCCTTAACCCGCACCCCCAGACCAAACACCATTTACCCCCAGTCTGCCTGTCAGTGCCACAGTGTTAAAGTCTCATTGAGAAGATGGATCTGGTGTTTAGGTGTTATGAGACCACTCCAGACCACAAACACACACTGACGTAGAGAGACTAAAAACAAGGAGAGCTGTAAATATATTCTATAATACATCATCTCCCTTCTCATTATATACAGTTGTAGAGTCATAAACATGTTGAACAGCCTGATGGTACATTGACATGACTGAAACTTGGACACTACTGTAGCTGGCAGCTAGGGAAGGTGTGTGTGGACATTACTGAGGGTCCCATTCCTTAATGAGCTCTGTCCTTCAGAACTGGCAGCCAGTGTGTGTGTGATGACCCAGAGAGGGAGGTGTGTAACAGTAAAGAGTAGAGCGGCAGGTTTATGAAGATATCATTAATGCCCTTGATTTACACCACACACACACACACAGAATTTACCCTCAAGGACACCGCCCGTAACTCAACCCCACACTAACGTTAAAGAGTCTCTTAAATTGATGAGTCTGTTTGCAGATTTATGAGTTTTATGGTGGAGAGTCTCCATCGTACTGCTGGCTAGCTGACAGCAGAGCCCAGCACAGAGACAGCTAGGCAGACACAGTCATCTTATTACATAGGCGAGAGAGAGAATGAGGGAGGGAGTAAGAGAGACATTCTGAGTATGCAGGCTTTTGCTCCAGCTCTACAAAACTCCCCCCAATTCTACTCATCAGCTGCTCATCAGGCCCCAATTGGCTGAATCATATGTTAGAGCAGGGTATGAGCAAAAACCTGTCTACGTCAGCCATAGCTCTTCAGAAGGAGAGTTGGACACCCCTGCCATTGAAGCTCACTGCTAGCTAACAGCTAACACACCCAGCTCTGTAAACCTCACTGTGGTAGTTATCACATCACCACATAATCACCACAGACACAATTAGAACAAAAAAAACGCTTTCTCCCTGCTCTAGCCTTGCTGTGTGGCTTCTTTAAATTCTAAAGGAACTTCAGTGAGAGGAAACAGCAGATAACAGTAACTTCGACATACATTTCAGCAATTTAACAGACAGTCTTATACAAAGGGAGTTGCTTTGAACTAGAGTAGGGTAGGAAACCAACACAAATGATGATCATTGCAAGTAAAACCTTCAAAAATAGCTTCAAGTCCATTGCTAGTTATTTTCTGTGCTGTTATTTTGCAGATACTGCTGGTTTTAAACTAGAGGCCACTGGGTCAGCTTGTTGGTACTGTGTATAGTTTAGAGGAGGGGGATTGATGACTTAGAATGACTCAGGGGGATTGATATGATTCAAAACTGATGGTCTGAGAGACAGTAACTACACACACACAGGGTGACATATAGTCGCTAGGTCGGGAATAGAGCATCACACCAGCTCTCTATTGAGGAGAGGGCCTCTACCTACCAGAAACATCTCCCTACTCCATCTCTCTCCCTCATGCCTTCCTCCCCATTCACCCCCTTTCTTTCCCAAATGTTTCCCCCCACGCTGTCATAGTAACACACCATTTTCCCATAAACTGGAAATCAGCTGATGGTGTGTGCCTTCGTGTCAAGGGGAGCCATGGCTGAGCATATGCTACCATGAAGCATCCATGAAGCAAGTGATTGTGCAACTATACAACGCAGCTGAAGTACTGCTACATACAGTGGCTGAATGTCTGGAGACAAGAGGACAGGTTGAGAGTAGAACAGAAAGCACACAGGTCTGCTCTAAGACTTTGCTCCCCCTAACTCACTCACACACACACAGTCCCTGTCAGTGACCCAGGAGTCTTCTACAGGCCTGGATAACAGCTCAGTGCCTTACCATACACCTCTATCTACCTCCCACTCATCTCTTTATCCCTCTCTGTCTCTATCTGTTCTATTTTCTCACTCTCCACTCATCTGTTTCTCCTCCCAGAATGTGGAATCTGATACAGAACAGCAGCCATCACACATTCCCTCCATTCACAAATGGCAGAGTGAGTCAGGAGTTCTCACACACATTCAGTATCTCTCACTGTTGCCCTGGTGAGTAAGATTTAGATTTCCAATGTATTAATTACACAAATCCACTTGAAACTGAACTCTCACAGCACTTCATTATATTACTATCATCATTGTGTGTTCCTGTGTGTGCAGACATAAACATCCTAAATCGTTGTCTGAACATAATGAGCCATTTCCGGACAGAGATTAAGCCTAGTCCTAGACTAAAAACCATACTCAAAGGAGAATCGCGATTAAACGTGTTTTTTAGTTGAGCACTAGGTTTAATCTCGGTCCAGGAAACCGGCCCAATAACTCCTTCAATGTCATGCATGGCCCACGGATCATGTGGCAATAGTACTAATTATATTCACATTCTATAAAAGAACCGGTGACAGTTTGTTCCGTGCTTGACACACCCGTCAATCCGTAGCGCGGTGATGAGTCAACAAACAGCAGATAAGGCACGTGCTGTTGAATGAACAGCCGGGTCTCAGAGGTGGATTGTCACACACACAAGCGTCATTTACCGTAAACCGATACATGTACACCCACGGCGGTCGGTGTGCCCAGTCTGCCCACATTTGCAGTGACATGTGCCTCAACAGACTGACTGCTTTACCGTGTGTTCCTCAGTCAGAGAGACATGGGTAAAGTCTTACTAGCTGGACTCTACACTAAGGTTTGTTAATTATGTGGTCACCTTTGTGTATATCTTATAAATTATTAATGAAGCCTTCATAAGCCCTTTATAAGGCATTATAAAGGGTGGCATTGATGACATGGTTACAAATAATTTGTGAAGCATAGTTATAGTTTACGAAGGCTTCATTCATTTTTATAACGTATCTAAATAAGGAGAAAATATTATTTTTCTTTACTTTGTTACTGCAGCTATTTCAATATGGGCTACCACTGGCAGGGGCTCCTAAATTGCATAATCTTCTTATAGCCTATGTAGGATAATTCCAATATGATCATGCATGACCAGATCGGTCTATACCTACTTTATTTAAAAGTAGCATTGTTTTCTCAGATGTTTACAGATCACATTGGCCAAACAAGCTGCAACATTGTATCCGTGACTGTGTGGATATCTAGGCTATTGGTCGCATTGAATTTAGTCTCACCTGAGTTTCTGATCCTTGTGCAGCTAACCTCGAGAAGGTAGGTTAGGAGTCTAAAATAATGTAATTAAATGTCCGATTCCGTCGATGTCTTTTAAACCTTAAAGTCACAACTCCTGTAAACAATGCGGTGTTTTTCCAGAGTTCAAATTCAGTGGCGCGGTGAAGCCTCGAGGAATGGCCATTGATTTCGGAGTAGCAATGGAGCGGTCTCTCTCTAGCTTCCGAGAGAAGGGGTATAAAACACTTTCAGCACGAATACCTCAACATGTAGCCGATTTGGTAAAGTTTTCGACCCGTTTCAGTAAAGTGATCTCTAGCAGCAGCAAATCTCGAGGCATTTTACTTTACTCAATGCGTTCCTGTTCTTGGAGAAAATATGGGGGAAACTCCGATCATCTTCTGTATTGTCTTGCAACTGTCGGGAAAAAACGCATAGATCTATTTGCGAGACTAATTGTCTGGCAACATTATAGGTCATTGAATGTATTTCCGAGCATCGAATTCCAACTCCCTTGCCTCCCCCAACCACTTCTCACCGTGTGCTGAGATAATCTGAAGGAGACCTCCCCCTTCTCCCCTTTCGTCACCCTTCCCACTCCCCTCTCCTCTCTCTTCCTACTCCCCTCTCCTCTCCCTTCCCACTCCCCTCTCCCTTCCCACTCCCCTCCCCTCTCCCTCCCCTCTCCCTTCCCACTCCCCTCTCCCTCTCACTTGCAGGAACTCAAAATGATTTAGCCTACACTTTAGACTTGTAGGTCTGTCCCAAATAAAACAAGTTGGCTACTGACTTGACTGATCTAAACACTGCATCATTTGGAAATAGACAGCCTGTTTATTTGTGTTTTGGCAACATTCTCATAAGACATTAAATAATAGGCTACACAGCATTTGTGTCCACTGTCCTTTGAACTAAAATTCTAACAGAGGGAAATGGCTTTCATATCTTGGATGGAGAGCCCTGCTGTGTGTGTGTGTGTGTGTGTGTGTGTGTGACTGGCTGGGCAGTGATGTAACTGGGCCTGGTCTGAGTGAACATTTGATTAAAATCAGAGGAAGGTGATGCAGAGAGAGAAACACACACACAAACACTTTTATGTTCTGTCTGCGTCCATTGTCTGATGTTGTGTGAAATCTGTCTACTTGTCCAGGAAACCTTGGTATGGGATACTGTAGGCTGGCTAGACTACCGTAGGAATGGCTGTTTTATAAGAAGCAGTAATGCTATTGGCTGTGATGGATGAACTGTGAAGGGTGTTACAAGCTGTACTTCCTGGTATTTTATAATAATGGCCAAAGGTCAACTACTTTCCCAGCATGCATTAGAGATCCAAAAGTGGAAAATAACCCAATAACATTTATTTATCGGGTAACTCATATATCTGACTGTCTATCAGTCTGTCCGATGGTGTGCAAACTCCACTGACGACAGGTTAGCTAAATGCTGCATTACAGCCTCAAAAGGAATTTGGGCTGTATAAAAATGCTTCATAAAAGGCAACAAAAAAGTCCATAAATAAGTGCAGTCGGTGCAGTAAAAACGTGATTTTCCTGTGATTTATATATATTTCCACACTGAGGTTGGAATAGTACTGTGAAATTGTGAAAATTATGATAATGCCCTTTTAGTGTAAGAGCTATTTGAAAAAACCACCTGTTTTGGTGGGATGGAGTTTTGGCCTGCCTGGTAAATTAACTACAGCTGCAATATGTAACTTTTTGGGCAACATAGAAATGTGATTTATTGATCTGTCATGCTCATTGAAAGAAAGTCTTAGAAGTGGTATATCTATTCTATGTGCACTATTTCTATGCTTCCCATTCTTAAGTTTAGTTTTTGCTTTTTCATTTAAGTTTTGTACACCATCTTCAAACAGCTGAAAATACAATATTTTTGGTTATTGAAAATATATCTCACAGTGGTTTAGATAGTACAATGATTCTCTACACTCTACTTGCTTGTTTTGTCACATAAACTGAAATTAGGCAAACTATTAGAATTTCAGCAACCAGAAAATGGCGAAACGATTTCTGCATATTGCACCTTTAATAGACCAATAAGAAAGACAGTTCTTAACCTCTCTGCCAATAACAGCTAGCTTTGTGTTTTTTCCCTCCCAACTTAGAACACTCCCAGATAGTCCTAGCAAAATTCTTGCTTGAGAAGACCATTTTAATGGAAAACCATCTCAGTAAGGTTCTTATTTGTTACAAAGAAATTATTTGATATTGAGATTAAAATTATAATAAAAAACAGCCTGGTCCACCCTATGGGAGTCTTAAACTGGCTTTTCTTAAAAACACCTCATAAACCAAGAGCTTCTCTTCTCCTCTGGTGGCTGTGTGCACACAAGCAAGTGCGTACGGGTGTGTGTGTTTCTGTGTAGGGTGGGGTAGGGGATAGGCAGGGTAAGCTGGGAGCATGGTGCCCAGACCACATCACATGTGCAGAAGGTGTGTGTGTGTGTGTGTGAGGGGGGGCACATCTGGAGATGGTTGCTGCTGACGCCAGATTGGCGAGTAGAGCAGAGGAGAGGAGAAGGGTAGATGAGGAGAGTAGAGGAGGAGAGGAGGGGAGAGATGAGGAGGGGGGAGAGGACGAGAGGAGGGGGAGATGAGGAGGGGGAGAGGACGAGAGGAGGGGGAGAGGACGAGAGGAGGGGGAGAGGAGGAGGGGGAGAGGAGGAGGGGGAGATGAGGAGAGGGGAGATGAGGAGAGATGAGATGAGATGAGGAGGGGGAGATGAGGAGAGATGAGGAGAGGAGAGGAAAGGAGGGGGAGATGAGGACAGGGGAGATGAGGTGAGATGAGATGAGGAGGGGGAAATGAGGAGAGGAGAGGAGAGGAGAGGAGAGGAGAGGAGAGGAGAGGAGAGGAGAGGAGAGGAGAGGAGAGGAGAGGAGAGGAGAGGAGAGGAGAGGAGAGGAGAGGAGAGGAGAGGAGAGGAGAGGAGAGGAGAGGAGAGGAGAGGAGAGATGAGGAGTGGGACAGGAGAATGGAAAAAAGCAAACAATTGTTTCTAGTTCCGACCCAGCCAGCCCTGTGTCTAGCCCCAGACAATCAGCTTTACACACCATTAAAGGGGCAGTCAGCAGTTGCTACATCATTTTTTTTACTTTTAATTAATGATATGTACCAGAGGAAGCTGGTGGGAGAAGCTATTGAAGGACGGGCTCATTGTAATGAGCCCATCCTCCTATAACTCCTACCACCAGCCTCCACTGATATGTAACCATTGATTCTTGAAGAATATAACTTCAAATGCCTCGTGTTCTTAGTTCAACTGTCGTACCCCATCAGAATCCCAAATATAAGCTTGTTTTACTAAGTTTTTTACAAACGCTATATAGCCTCAAAACATGGTTAAAATTATACTTTTGATATCATTGATGGTCAGTCCTTGCATCCATAGCTCTGTTTATGAATTTGAGAGTTCTTACTTTTTACTGAAACAGGGGTGGGGATACGCTTTGTTATTGTTTCAACTGCTGATTGCAGTTTTAAGGAAACTCTAACATGGTGTGTGTTTACCCTCTAGAGAATACAGTTCTGATTGCCTCAGAATTGCGGAGCCCCAAACACACATCTACTATCATTATAAGGTGCCCATAGAGCTGCCCCAGACACAAGCATACGCATGCACATACACATGCATGCACGCACGCACACCAGATGTTACCAGTTGTAGCAGGCTCAGTCCAGTCCAGTCCAGCTGACCACAGGAGAGGAAATAAGAAGATATGTTCTAGACACACACATAGCAGACAGTTAGAGAGGATACCAGCTGTAGCCACAGAACAAGGGAACAGAGAGAGGACAACTAAATACAGAAACACAAAGACATCCCATCTGAGTTAAAGGCCAAAACCACACAAACAGACTCAGCCCTATCACCCAGACATAGCCCTCTCCCCCAGCCCCAGACTCAGCCCTATCACCCAGACAGAGCCCTCTCCCCAGCCCCAGACAGCCCTATCACCCAGACATAGCCCTCTCCCCAGCCCAAGCCCCAGACTCAGCCCTATCATCCAGACATAGCCCTCTCCCCAGCCTTGTCAGGGCACAACAGCCCTCTCACACCACAGTAGACTGTGAGACCCATGACTCCAGCCTCTGTGATCTCAGCCTTTACCATGCCACTGACCTCAGATGTCACTGTAACCCAGACACACACACAGACACCCCTCATACACATATTACGCACAAGCATATGCACAAGCACACAAGGACAACACGTCATGACCACTACTGCTAATTAAACACTTTAACCAGGCCAGCCTAGCTGTGTGTGTGTGTGTGAGTTCTGTCTTCTGGTTCAGCCCTGTATGGTCAGGCTGACCTTGGCAGAGCAGTGAAATGTGAGTGTGTGTGTGTGTGTGTGTGTGTGTGTGTCTGTGTGTTGAATGTGGCTTTATATGAAGCTGTTTTATAAGGCGTTACCCAAGACGACGTCGGACCACAGAGGGTGACACGAGGAACCAAAATAGCTGCCAAGAGAGGTTGAGAGAGTGAGATAGAGGAAGATGGAGAGAGAAGGGCGGGGGTAGTCAAAGAGAGGAGGGTGAAGAAGGAATGGAAGGAGGATGGGGGAGACTCCCAAACCCTCTAAACCACAGTTCTAATATAAGGAAAATAACATCCTAGAACAGGATTTAAATTATTAAACATTTCTGGAAACCTATAGGAACATCCTGGAACAAGCCTTGTTAAAAACAGTAGAAACACGTGATCACAACTGTGTATAGAGGGGAGAGAAAGACTCCATTAATCCTGGATACGCTCCCCAGGCAGGGATGAGCATGAGTGATGACCATGCCTGCCTCTCTGCCTCTCTGCCTCGCCACCTCTTCACTCTTACTAACATACACACAGTATCAGCTAGCATTAACTAAAACATACACCCAGCTCAACTAAACACAGGACCCTCCAGCTGTCGAACCCTATCATCACGATACACACCCACTATCACCTCATATTCTCTTAATCAACAATCTACTTTCCTCCCTACCTCGCTCGCTCTCTCTCTCTCTCCAGTGACAGTATGCCACATTGAATTTGTCACATGCTTTGTAGACAACAGGTGTAGACTAACAGTGAAATGTTTACCATTTCCAACAATGCAGAGTTAAAGTATACATAAAGGGTAGTCCAGTGTGTGTACATAGAGTCAGTGCAAGAGAGTTAGAGCTAAAATGGGTCAATGCAGGTAGTCTGGGAAGCCATTTGATGAGCTATTTAGCAGTCTTGTTTAGAAGTCTTATCGCGTGGGGGTAGAAGCTGTTCAGGGTCCTGCTGGTTCCAGACGTGGTGCATTGGTACCGCTTGCCATGCGGTAGCAGAGAGATCAGTCTGTTGCTTGTATGCATGTGTGTGTGTGAGTGTGCAATAATGTGTAAGCTATGTGTAAGCTATATCTGAGCTTAGCAGAGAGAGGAGAGTGTATTGTTAAAGGAAGCGGGTTCTGGGCTGACTGAAGTGACATTCTCTGTTCTCCAAATAAAACTGCCTGGCCGTGTAAACTCCACATTCCAGAGCTTGTGGTCTCTCTCAGAGGGAAGGACTGAGGCAAGACTACATCCATACCTCTTGAACCTGTTAAATCAGGATGCTTTAGAAATAAAATAAATCACAAAAAAATGGTTCCCAAAGATCCATCAAGACCTTGCACATGCTTGCCAGCACCATAAGTGTGTGTGTTTTCCTCCCATGAGCTCATGCTGCAGGAGAGTGTTCAAGCAGACAAGGCCATGAGGAAGGAGGGGAGGAGGCCTGAGGGGTTTAGGAATGGAACGCGTCCCACCCTTTAACCCCAAAACTGAGGACTCCAGCCCACACCACAACAGGCACACCCTCTCTCTGTCTCGCTCACACACACACGCCACGCCAGTACCCACAATACATACCAACCAGGGGTTACCCAGCTATCCCTCTGTGAATGGCGTCGCTGACCCTCAGTACTGCTTGGTTGGGAGGGAAGGGGCACATACATGCACACACGCATACATACACACGAGCCCGTACACAAACACGCACAAGTATAAGGCCACACACAGAGCAGGAAAACCTGTGATTGTCATCTGAATGAAAGCTTCTCTACCACACTCAAGGCTACACTGTAAATACAATGCATTACCATGCATTTTTACACACACAATCTAGCCAAGTATCAAGACTCTGTTATTATTGTGGAGTTCACTGGGTCTGACAATTTGAATCTCACCAAAATAACAGTTTCACAGCCCACATTCATGATCCACAGAGAGATGGAGAGAGAGAGAGAGAGAGAGAGAGAGAGGAAGAGAGATACTTTGTGTCTCTGCCCCTCCAAAAATAGCTAGTTGTTTTGGTATGTCAGGCTTTGTGTAAAAGGGTGGGAGCCATTTTCAATTCTACTAAAAGATAGGAAGAAAACAAATAAGAAGAATTGAAGTTGAGTTACATCATGAGAGTTCTTGCTGAGGCAAGCACTTTGATGAGCAGTCATTTTACCTATGATGTGTTTGTTTGTGTTCACTGATTAGCATATCCGTGCCATCGCCCCCTCTGATTTGATCACAGGCCACCTCTGTGGTCCCGCCCCCACAGCCTCATGCCACCAAACCGGGTCCACCACCCACAACCCCATTTAACCATCATATCTGACAAACACACAGACAGAAACAAACACACACGCACTTCCCCATCATTCATGGGTCGTTAGTGAAAGCCACATCCATCCAATCAGCTCTGTGGTTTGTCTATAGAAACAAATCAAATCAATCAAATTGTATTTGGCACATGTGCCAAATAGACTTTACCATGTGTAGACTTTACCATGAAATGCATATTTACGAGCCCTTTCCCAACAATGCTGAGTTAAAAAGTAAGAGAAATTGGCAAAATATAAAAAAAGGAAATATTGACACAGTAAAATAACGAGCCTATAAGGAGTACCAGTACCGAGTCAATGTGCAGGGTTACAAGGTAGTTTAGGTAATTGAGGTAATATGTACATGTAGGTAGGGGTAAAAGTGACTAGGCAATCAGGATACATAATAAACAGAGGAGCAGAAGCATATGTGAAGAGTGTGAAATAGTGCAAAAGTGTGTCTTTGTGTGTGTGTTTGAGCGAATGTAGTGTGTGTGTATGTGTGTGTTGGAGTGCCAGTGTAGTATATGTGAGTGTGTGGGTAGAGTCCAGTGAGCAGGTGCGAGAAAGTCAGTGCAAATAAAAAGGGGGTCAATGCAAATAGTCAGGGAAGCCATTTTATTAATTGTTCAGCAGTCTTATGGCTTGGGGGTAGAAGCTGTTCAGGAGCCTTTTGGTCCCAGACTTGGCACTCCGATACCGCTTGACATACAGTAGCAGAGAGAACACTCTTTGACTTGGGTGACTCAGCCCCTATGATGTACTGGGTCGTACGCACAACCCTCTGTAGCGCCTTACCAAGGGTGCCAAGCAGTTGCCATACCAGGCGGTGATGCAGCCAGTCAAGATGCTCTCAATGGTGCAGCTGTATAACTTTTTGAGGATCTGAGGGCCCATGCCAAATCTTTTCAGCCTCCTGTCGTGCCCTCTTCATAACTGTGTTGGTGTGTTTGGACCATGATAGGTCCTTAGTGATGTGGACACCGAGGCCACACAGTCGTGGGTGAACAGGGGGTACAGGAAGGGACTAATGAGATTGACAGGTGACTGTTTATCGCCATCATTTTTCAAGCCACTTATCCACAAACCCTGAGAATTTTAGAGAGCGTATTTCTGTTCATTTTCATTCTTTCCTCATCAGTAACCATCTGATTTAGACCTGGGAAACCAAGTGTGAGGACCAAGCTCATAAATGACCTTGATTGATCGATTACATATCTTTACAAAAAAGTTAGGAAAACTGCTAAAGGAAAACCCAGCGGAAAAATCTCACAAAGGCAACAATTCCTCAAGGAATCCTGTAGGACTTGTCTGTAAGGGCAGGTGTTTGACATCTGCTTTGAGAGAGAGACCAGTCCTGGCCACAGATACTGAGAGACTACTGTCCTCTTCTGCATACAGAGGGAATTACAGCAAGCGCCACAGTAAGATGAAGCTTGTGGTTTTCAAGTTTCAAATTTCAAGTTTTAATGTCACATGCACAGTGAAATGCCTTTCTTGCACGGTCTAACCCCAACAATGCAAAAATCAATAACAATGTAATATTAAAAATAACAAGGTAGAAAAAAACACACAATATATAAAAATAAGAAGAACATGATAAAGTAAGGAAGCATAATATATACAGGGTAAATTCCAGTACCATATTTACAATGTGCAGGGATACTGGATCAATAGAAGTAGATACATTGCCTTGCAAAAGTATTCATCCCCCTTGGCTTTTTTCCTATTTTGTTGCATTACAACCTGTAATTTAAATTGATTTATATTTGGATTTCATGTAATGGACTTACACAAAATAGTCCAAATTGGTGAAGTGGAATGAAAATTATTACTTTTTCAAGAAATTCTAAAAAATAAATAACGGAAAAGTGGTGTGTGCATATGTATTCACCCCCTTTGCTATGAAGCCCCTAAATAAGATCTGGTGCAACCAATTACCTTCAAAGTCACATAATTAGTTAAATAAAGTCCACCTGTGTGCAATCTAAGAGTCACATGATCTCAGTATACATACACCTGTTCTGAAAGGCCCCAGAGTCTGCAACACCACTAAGCAAGGGGCACCACCAAGCAAGCAGCACCATGAAGATCAAGGAGCTCTCCAAACAGGTCAGAGACAAAGTTGTGGAGAAGTACAGATCAGGGTTGGGTTATAAAAAAATATCAGAAACTTTGAACATCCCACAGAGCACCATTAAATCCATTATTAAAAAATGGAAAGAATATGGCACCACAACAATCCTGCCAAGAGAGGGCTGCCCACCAAAACTCACGGACCAGGCAAGGAGGGCATTTATCAGAGAGGCAACAAAGAGACCAAAGATAACCCTGAAGGAGCTGCAAAGTGCCACAGCGGAGATTGGAGTATCTGTCCATAGGACCACTTTAAGCCGTACACTCCACAGAGCTGGGCTTTACGGAAGAGTGGCCAGAAAAAAGCCATTGCTTAATGAAGAAAATAAGCCAACACGGTTGGTGTTCGCCAAAAGACATGTGGGAGACTCCCCAAACATATGGAAGAAGGGACTCTGGTCAGATGAGACTAAAATGGAGCTTTTGGGCCATCAAGGAAAACGCTATGTCTGGCGCAAACCCAGCACCTCTCATCACCCCGAGAACACCATCACCACAGTGTTTTTTATCAGCAGGGACTGGGAAACTGGTCAGAATTGAAGGAATGATGGATGGCGCTAAATACAGGGAAATTCTTGAGGGAAACCTTTTTCAGTCTTCCAGAGATTTGAGACTGGGATGGAGGTTCACCGTCCAGCAGGACAATGACCCTAAGCATACTGCTAAAGCAACACTTGAGTGGTTAAAAAACATTGAAATTTATTGGAATGGCCTAGTCAAAGCCCAGACCTCAATCCAATTGAGAATCTGTGGTATGACTTAAAGATTGCTGTACACCAGCGGAATAAATAAATGTATGTGTATATTATGTGTGTGTGAGCAAATTATGGAGTGAGTGTGCAGGGCCCTGTGAGTGTGCATAGAGACAGTGCAAAAATAAGAATAAGATATAAAAGGTCAACAACCCATTTTGTTAGCTATTTAGCAGTCTTATGGCATGGGGATAGAAGCTGTTTAGGAGCCTGTTGGGTGTCAGACTTTGATGCACCGGTACCACTTGCTGTGCAGAAGCAGAGAGAACAGACTATGACTCGGGTGGTTGGAGTCTTTAACGACTTTCTGGGCCTTCCTTTCACACTGCCTGATATAGAGGTCCTGGATGGCAGGAAGCTCGGCCCCAGTGATGTACTGGGCTGTACGCACCACCCTCTGTAGGGCCATGCGAATGAGGGCGGTGCTATTGCCATACCAAGCAGTGATGCAGCCAGTCAAGATGCTCTAAATGGTACAGCTGTATAACTTTTTTGGGGTTTGTCCCTAAAGGCAGGTTTCAAACCAAAACCTTCACAATGAAGTACATTCCAGTTACCCTACACACCCTTGTACGTGTGCATCACTTTATGTGTGTCTAGTCTGCCGGAGCCATCCTTCCAAATGTTGTCTCTTTAACTCAAGTTTCCAAAGGTAAAGCGTGCCAAATATGCGTGTGGATCACTTAGAGAGGAGCTGTTGACATAAAAACACAACTAGATACTAAAAACAGGCTAAAACCTTTATTGTAAAAATACATGATAAAACAGTAATTATACAGTGATAGCATGATGAGATACAAAAATACCAACCATTTTCACAATGTGTAGTGTAGCACCATGTGATGGAAATCCAACACCAGGCATGGAGAAGATGGCCCATGTAGGATTATGTACACGTGGACCCATTAAAGTGAGACTCAGGCATATAACTTTTGACATGAACCTCAGATATTGTAGATAAACTCATGTGCACGCTGCTGCAACGTGATAGCTGCGAGACCAAAACAGCGGAGAAGTTTAGCCTCACGCCTCATACCGTTTGTTGTTGCGGAAGTCTGTCCGAATCTGTGGGGTACTTTGTACAATGCTGAATCTACCTTCAAAATACATGTATCATTTTACAAACATGTAGAACCTTTTACGCCATATTAACAAACGTGTGTACTAGAACCTAGATCTAAAACATTCCTGGGTCTCGTTTCACATTCGCTCCTCATGTCAGAGGAACAACCACTGCCCTCAGACAAGGCCAGGACACCAACACACTGGCTAGGGCCCGTGGGGTAGCTACGTGACTACTAAGGGTTTATATAGTATTGGACAACTAGTCTCTTCTGAGAACTCAAAATCAGTGGTGAGCTACACAGGGGGTTGGGCGGAATGACTTAGGGACCAAGAGTGTGTGTGTGTGGGGTTCAGTGGAGTAGTGCAGTAGGGATATCTGAGACATGTGCAGTAGGGTTACCGTACGCTCTGATATGTGCAGTAGGGTTATCGTACACTCCGAGACATGTGCAGTAGGGTTATCGTACACTCCGAGACATGTGCAGTAGGGTTATCGTACACTGAGACATGTGCAGTAGGGTTATCATACACTCCGAGACATGTGCAGTAGGGTTATCGTACACTCCGAGACATGTGCAGTAGGGTTATCGTACACTCCGAGACATGTGCAGTAGGGTTATCGTACACTGAGACATGTGTAGTAGGGTTATCGTACACTCCGAGACATGTGCAGTAGGGTTATCGTACACTCCGAGACATGTGCAGTAGGGTTATCGTACACTCCGAGACATGTGCAGTAGGGTTATCGTACACTCTGAGACATGTGCAGTAGGGTTATCGTACACTCTGAGACATGTGCAGTGGGGTCAGCATCTCTTCAAAGATGGCTCCCTTCACGTTGGAGCCCCGAAGGTTAGCTTCCTGTAGATCACATCCAGACAGGTCACAGTTCTGAGAGAGAGGGGGAGAGAGAGAGCGGGAGGGAGCAATGTTTGAGAGCTGTTGTGAGTGTGTGTGTGTGTGTGTGTGTTTACCTCCAGGTCTGTGCCAGCCAGTGTAGCTCCTCTCAGGTTGCAGTTTTTCAGCTTGGCGTTCTTCAGTGTGGCGACTCGCAGGTTGATACCTGTCATCTGACTACCCTCCATGTCCACCCCCTTTAGGTTGGCACCTAACACACACAATATATAAATCAATAGAAATCCAAGTATGACCGAACAGGTATTGAACCTTGCTCGTCCTTACAATCCAAGTGTGTGTGTTCGAGTCAAGGCCCAAAGAATTGTGTGTGTGTGTGTTACCCTCCATGTTGGCTTTGACTCCAGCAGGGTCCTCAAAGTTACACCCTCTCAGAGACGCTCCCTCCGCATTAGAACACAGCATCTTAACACCCTGTAGGTTAGCCCCCTAAAACACACACATACCTCCACATTAGAACACAGCATCTTAACACCCTGTAGGTTAGCTCCCTAAAACACACACATACCTCTGCATTAGAACACAGCATCTTAACACCCTGTAGGTTAGCTCCCTAAAACACACACATACCTCCACATTAGAACACAGCATCTTAACACCCTGTAGGTTAGCTCCCTAAAACACACACATACCTCCACATTAGAACACAGCATCTTAACACCCTGTGGGTTAGCCCCCTAAAACACACACGCACATAGTAACACTATGCATTTACACTCACGTCGAGGCAAGCTGAGGACAGGTCTGCCCGCTCCAGGTTGGCACCACTGAGGTTGGCGTGAGTGAGGTTGGCAGCTCTCAGGTTGGCCATCTTAAAGTTGATGTAGCGCAGGTCCAGACGAGACAGGTCTGCACCACTGAAGTTCAGACCCTGTGTGTGTGATAGAGAGCAATCAAAGAGGACAGTGTAAGACAAGATAGATCATAGCCACTGAAAACAGATACGTTTTGGTGTGTGTGTGTGTGTCTGCTACCTGACAGCGCAGCTCTGACTTGGTGGGTGTGGCCAACAGGAAACGCACAAACTCCTTCCTGGTTAGAGAGGAGTGGTCATCAGCGGGCTGGGAACTCTGGGTAGGAGAAAATATGGTTTAGTTAGGATAGACAGGCCTCATGCACACTTACGGTATTCACACACACACAAACCTTGATCAGGGTCTCCAATTGCTCAGCCAGCTGCTCAATGCCGAAGAACCGAGCCTCCTCCAGGACTCCTGAGACAGAGAAAGAGATGAAGTAGCTATTTGTGTGTGTGTGTGTGTAAGTCCGGTGTGTACGTTGTGTGTATGTGGCATACCCAGTGGGTTGATGCCGTCATTGATGATGAGTTGTCCGTGTCTCAGGTAGTTGAGGATGGGTTCAAAGTAGCCTGGACTCCTGTCTATTAGGTAGGCACCCTGAGAGTCCTGCTTATTACCCCACACATCTACACACACACACACACACACCAGGAATTTGGGACATGAATAATGGGTGGAGGAGACAGGCAGTGAGTGGTGTGTGTGTGTGTGTAGATATTTACAACAATTATAATTTCTAAAGTGGAAGTTGAGAGAGTTATATTTGAGTGTTTCAGTGAAACGTAAGTGAGGGAGGCCCCGATCTCTCGCTCTCCCAGATGTTTAGTTCATTTCATTTCGATCTCCTTTGCATTATTGTAGCCTTTTTCTGTAGCCTGTCAACTATGTACAGTGGAGAGAACAAGTATTTGATACACTGCCGATTTTGCAGGTTTTCCTACTTACAAAAGCATGTAGAGGTCTGTAATTTTTATCATAGGTACACTTCAACTGTGAGAGACAAAATCCAGAAAATCACATTGTATGATTTTTAAGTAATTAATTTGCATTTCATTGCATGACATAAGTATTTGATACATCAAATACCATCTACATGCTTTGTAAGTAGGGAAACCTGCAAAATCGGCAGTGTATCAAATACTTGTTCTCCCCACTGTATCTGTCTATCCCTGTTCTCTCCTCTCTGCACAGGCCATCCCTGCGCGCACAACCCACGTGGAGTTCCAAGTCTCTGGCAGCCTCTGGAACTGCCGTTCTGCGGCCAACAAGGCAGAGTTCATCTCAGCCTATGCTACCCTCCAGTCCCTCGACTTCTTGGCGCTGACGGAAACATGGATTACCACAGAAAACACTGCTACTCCTACTGCTCTTTCCTCGTCTAACCATGTGTTCTCGCATACCCGAGAGCATCTGGTCAGCGCGGCAGTGGCACATGAATCCTCATCTCTCCCAAGTGGACATTCTCTCTTTTCCCCCTGACCCATCTGTCTATCTCCTCATTTGAATTCCATGCTGTCACAGTCACTAGCCCATTCAAGCTTAACATCCTTGTCATTTATCGCCCTCCAGGTTCCCTTGGAGAGTTCATCAATGAGCTTGACGCCTTGATAAGTTCCTTTCCTGAGGATGGCTCACCCCTCACAGTTCTGGGTGACTAACCTCCCTACGTCTGCCTTTGACTAATTTCTCTCTGCCTCCTTCTTTCCACTCCTTTCCTCTTTTGACCTCACCCTCTCACCGTCCACCCCTACTCACAAGGCAGGCAATACGCTTGACCTCATCTTTACTAGATGCTGTTCTTCTACTAATCTTACTGCAACTCCCCTACAAGTCTCCGACCACTACTTTGTATCCTTTTCTCTCTCGCTCTCCTCCAACACTACTCACTCTGCCCCTACTCAGATGGTAATGTGCCGTCGCAACCGTCGCTCTCTCTCTCCCGCTACTCTCTCCTCTTCCATCCTATCATCTCTTCTCTCTGCTAAATCCTTCTCCCTCCTCTCCTCCCTTTCTGCATCTTTTGACTCTCTATGTCCCCTATCCTCCCGGCCGGCTCGGTCCTCCCCTCCTGCTCCGTGGCTTGACGACTCATTGTGAGCTCACAGTAGAGGGCTCCGGGCAGCCGAGCGGAAATGGAGGAAAACTAGACTCCCTGCGGACCTGTCATCTTTTCACTCCCTCCTCTCTACATTCTCTTCCTCTGTTTACGCTGCTAAAGCCACTTTCTACCACTCTAAATTTCAAACCTCTGCCTCTAACCCTAGGAAGCTCTTTGCCACCTTCTCCTCCCTGCTGAATCCTCCTCCTCCTCCCTCTCTGTGGATGACTTCGTCAACCATTTTGAAAAGAAGGTTGACGACATCCGATCCTCATTTATTAAGTCAAATGACACCGCTGGTCCTGCTCACACTGCCCTACCCTATGCTTTGACTTCTTTCTCCCCTCTCTCTCCAGATGAAATCTTGCGACTTGCGACGGCCGGCCGCCCAACAACCTGCCTGCTTGACCCTATCCACTCCTCTCTTCTCCAGACCATTTCCAGAGACCTTCTCCCTTACCTCACCTCGCTCATCAACTCATCCTTGACCGCTGGCCATGTCCCTTCCGTCTTAAAGAGAGCGAGAGTTGCACCCCTCCTCAAAAAACCTTCACTCGATCCCTCCGATGTCAACAACTACAGACCAGTATCCCTTCTTTCTTTTCTCTCCAAAACTCTTGAGCGTGCCGTCTCTAGCCAACTCTCCTGCTATCTCTCTCATAATGATCTTCTTGATCCAAACCAGTCAGGTTTCAAGACTGGTCATTCAACTGAGACTGCTCTTCTCTGTGTCACGGAGGCTCTCCGCACTGCTAAAGCTAACTATCTCTCCTCTGCTCTTATCCTTCTACACCTATCTGCTGCCTTTGATACTGTGAACCATCAGATCCTCCTCTCCGCCCTCTCCGAGTTGGGCATCTCCGGCGCTGCTCACTCTTGGATTGCGTCCTACCTGACAGGTCGCTCCTACCAGGTGGCGTGGCAAGAATCTGTCTCCGCACCACGTGCTCTCACCACTGGTGTCCCCCAGGGCTCAGTTCTAGGCCCTCTCCTATTCTCTCTATACACCAAGTCACTTGGCTCTGTCATATCCTCACATGGTCTCTCCTATCATTGCTACGCAGACGACACACAATTAATTTTCTCCTTTCCCCCTTCTGATAACCAGGTGGCGAATCGCATTTCTGCATGTCTGGTAGACATATCAGTGTGGATGTCGGATCACCACCTCAAGCTGAACCTCGGCAAGACGGAGCTGCTCTTCCTCCCGGGGAAGGACTGCCCGCTCCATGATCTCGCCATCACGGTTGACAACTCCATTGTGTCCTCCTCCCAGAGTGCAAAGAACCTTGGCGTGACCCTGGACAACACCCTGTCGTTCTCCGCTAACATCAAAGCGGTGACCCGATCCTGCAGGTTCATGCTCTACAACATTCGCAGAGTACGACCCTACCTTACACAGAAAGCGGCACAGGTCCTAATCCAGGAACTTGTCATCTCCCGTCTGGATTACTGCTGTTGGCTGGGCTCCCTGCCTGTGCCATTAAACCCCTACAACTTATCCAGAACGCTGCAGCCCGTCTGGTGTTCAACCTTCCCAAGTTCTCTCATGTCACCCCGCTCCTCCGCACACTCCACTGGCTTCCAGTTGAGGCTCGCATCTACTACAAGACCATGGTGCTTGCCTACAGAGCTGTGAGGGGAACGGCACCTCCTTACCTTCAGGCTCTGATCAGACCCTACACCCAAACGAGGGCACTACGTTCATCCACCTCTGGCCTGCTAGCTCCCCTACCTCTACGGAAGCACAGTTCCCGCTGAGCCCAGTCAAAGCTATTTGCTGCTCTGGCACCCCAATGGTGGAACAAGCTCCCCCACGACGCCAGGACAGCAGAGTCACTGACCACCTTCCGGAGACACTTGAAACCCTACCTCTTTAAGGAATACCTGGAATAGTATGAAAGTAATCCCCCCTCCCCCTCCCCACCATAAAAAAACTAAAAATAAGTGGTTGCCCCACTGGCTATCATAAGTTGAATACACCAATTTGTAAGTCGCTCTGGATAAGAGCGTCTGCTAAATGATGTAAATGTAAAATGGTGCATTGTGGGAGTGACGTCATCACCTTTGTCTCTGAACATGTGGGCCAGCATGCTCTCTGGCTGTTTACTGACCAGCGTGCTCCTGAGGAGAGAACACACACCACACATGTTATGTGTTATGTGCATCACTAGAATGGAGTTAAGAGAGACTGTGAGGTTGTCATGGTTACCGTGTGGTGGTGAAGCAGCAACCCCCAACATTGAGCGTCAGCCAATCAGTGTGAGTCTGGAACCAGTCTGGACCGCCAGGGTCATCCTGGGGGTCTGCACACATTGTCTTACTCACATCTGAGGGAAGTCATACAGATAGCAAGTACATCCCACCTACATCCCACCCAGACAGAAGCACAGAATATCCCACACTGTACCTCCCAATAGAGCTGTCAGACCTGTTGAGAGGTTGTAGTCAACTTACCATCAAATGAGTCTCCCTCAGACACATACAGCACATCATCATCCCTGCAGAACACACACACGCTGATAATGTTAGCAGTGAACATAACTTTGTCCTGCCTAGCTAGCAGAGTAGTTATGCTATGTCGCCAATTTTGAACTCACCTTATGAGCGTTATGTCGTCTATAAGACCGCCTGTCCCGTTATAAACGCTGGAGGCTCGGATTCCCAGTTTACTGCTAGCGACGGATAGCAGGTCTGTCAGTGATCCATACAGCGCCACAACCTGCGACAAAATACACACGACGCACACAGATACAGATGATGACAACCATGCGACAAAATACACCATATCTGGCGATGTACACTGACAAATGAGGAAACTGCTGGCAACCTAGCGTACCTACTGTAGTCAGATGAGATGTAGCTAGCTAGCTACAGCAGTAGCTATGCAGAGATGTTATCTGTGCTGCCGTTGATATAGAACGAGATCGGATAGGACAGGTTTCTCGGCAACTTGCTTACCTTGCCATTGGAAGAAGTTCCGTTGACAAACAGAGTGACTCGCTTCATGATCGTTTTGGTTATTTAGCTGCTCGGCTTAAGTCAGCTAGCTAAATACACCCGTTTCCTGATTTTTCGATTGGACCCAAAACATCTGCAACAAAATAAAATAAAAAGCTTGAAAAAGCATTGCAACGATGTCGTCCAATCAATGATCAAAGAGTGAATATTGTCCAATAGCGATGAAGGAGGAGGTAACTCACATGCAGTTACCGAGATGCCATTGGTCATAGTTATTTTTTCTAAACAATGATTGCTTCCTTTCCTCAAAAATATGTTTCCACCTCAGAGTAGGAGAGGTGGAAAAAATATCTGTATCGATCAACAATGACAAACCTCCTGGCATTGACAACTTAGATGGAAAGCTACTGTTGATGGTAGCTGACTCTATAGCCACTCCTATCTGTCATATATTAAATATGTGCCAAGACGAAAGTCTTTGTCCTCAGGCCTGGAAGGAAGCCAAAGTCATGATGTTACCAAATAGTGGTAAAGCGCCTTTACTGGTTCTAACAGCAGACCTACCAGCTTGCTGCCAACTCTTAGTAAATGTGTTATACCAAATTTTTCTCTGTAAACAAATTAATGTCGAGATTGCGTAATTCAAATCTGGTATTGGAATAAGAATCAAGAGATCTTCAATCCAAGCTTAATTTATTATATGCAAAATGTATTGTATGATAAGTATGAAGGTTCGTATACGGGCTCACTGACAAACCACGCAGGGCCGACAGAGAACTAAGAATCTGTTTTCAGATTCTTTCTCAAATACTCTGACAGAAAGCAGTCCCTTCTTCTGTTGGCCAACCAGAGCAAAGGACTGAGTGTGGTTCAGCCAATCCGTTGGCGCAGGGGTGGGCCCAACTCCTCAGCACTCCATTTGTTACTAGACATGGTTGCTATGATAACCTGCAGAGCCAGCACCCAGAAAGACATCCTCCCACTGTACTCCATGTTCAAGGACAGTTTCACAGAATACAAAGAGGCAGTGAGGTCTAGTACTTTGAGACACAAGTTCTTATCTCCCCTTACTCCCTAAAACAGCTCCTCACATTAATCACAGCTTGCCAAGTGAAACAATCTACATCAATGCATTCCTTCCAAGGTAGTCATCTCATACAGATCCAATTATGAGAAAAATAAAACCCAACAATTCCCTCTTTTGACGCCCTCTAGGGTGTCACTCATTAAAATACAATACAAACAAAAATAAACACTTTTATTAATAGACAATTTGATAATAAAAGTCCTTCAGTCCTTCCATCGACACCCAACTTGCAAACTGTTACCAGTCATCAAAGAAGTTCAAACCATCACATAAGGAAAGACAAACATTCACATGGCTAACTTGATTAATAAAGCATAAAACACAGGATTAATAGAACACAAAACACAAGATTATTAAAACTCTAGGGTGTGATTAAAGATTTTTAAAGGGAAATTTTGAATTCCCTCTTTTGACACCATTTATGGTGTCACTCTAAACAGAGTATAATCACCCTTAAGAATAACAGGATATGGAAATTAAATCACAACATTTAATGGTAATAAAAAATAAAAAATTATAATTTTAACCCTCTATTCCTCCCCTACACCTAACATGTACTGAGTTGGCTACCAGCCACCCAGGAATCCTTTACCTTCACATCAGGAAGAATAAACAATCACAGTGGTTAGTAAAAACATAAGGTAATAAATGAGCAAGAACTGAAAATAAATGCGTGTATGTATTTTACTAGGCAAACCATGGATCATCCAGCTTGGTCTCAGAGTCAGTAACAGAGTCACCCGCATCATCCTGGGCCGGTAACAACAGCATCATACCTGACGCCTGCACCACTCCTACCACTGACCTCCTGAGACAGGGGACGATGCAAGCAGCACAACACATTAACAGCAAAAACACAATTATTAGGGTCAGAAATCCAGTAACCACCATAGAAGAGTACTCACCAAACCAGTCACTCAGCCAGGAAATAAGGCAACATCCACAAAGAACAAGTATACCCATAGAAGCTATAACTTCACCCAGAATAGTCACAACAATAGTTTTCCATTTACCAAATATGTTATCAAACCAATCGTTTATGGAGCTATCAATACCAGAGTTCTCAACCAGTTCGTTCGCCAGCGTGGTGATGGTCACTCAAGCGCTTTGGTCACGGGCCCGTCCGGTGCTATATTGTTGGAGATGAAAGTACAACACATATATCCAAACAGAACACAAACCCCGCCCCTCTCAGCCAAAAGCATATCTAACGCTATTCTATTCTGCTTTGTCATTAAGATAGTTGCCGCTGTCTGCTCAGCTAATCCCTTTATTGCATCACGAGTGTGGTTTATAAATATTTTGCTGGTTATATTAAATATAATTTATCCAATCTATATTTTTATTAATTGTTGACCATCAGAAAATACTTGATTCAAACTCAGCTGCGATCTGATTCCTAGCTTTGAATTGTTCTGTAACCTCTCGAGGTACTCCTATCCCATCACAGGATCCTTTCATCAAAGGATCCCGGGAGGAGGTCCTACTTTCTATTTGACAACTCACCAGTCTCTGACACGTTTGATTGTTTACATATGTAGTTGAGTTCACAATCAGTTATCACCACACAACCATCAGATGTCAGCACAGGCCTGGTTTTGGGTCCTACAATCCTCTGTCTGCAACAAATAGGAGAGATTAGTCATGTTCTCTTTCAGTTGTGATATTCTCTGTGTAGGAGCAGAGCTAAGATGCCCTACTCTGTATCCTATCTTACTAGTCCTAGAAAAACAATTAGAATCCCCTGAGACTTCAAACGTAGGCAACCCAGGTCGGGACGACCCTGTTATCGGGCTTGCATGGAGGATAAACCTGACAGAGAGTCAAAGCCTGTCAAGGGGAACGGAGTAGTTGTCAACCCTGGTTTGGCTGTCCCACAGGCAAAACAGTCCTCTTTAGACATAGTTATTTATTTATTTTTTTTTATTTTTTTTGCCGTATACTGAATCCATTCCAACCACAGGTTAAGATTTCTATACCCCGTTTCCACCTGTACTACTTCCTCCAGGTCTATAGTTTTGCACTATCTTTACCACAGCCCCGTTCTCACTACCTCCCTCAGAGAGGTTTACTCTAGAATTTCCCCTTTCCCTACGTCTAGCTGTCTCCTATGCCTTTTCAACTTGTGTTAGGTTAACTACTACTTCTGGCTGAAACAGGAGGGTCCGTGTGTGTTAGGAATATGGCCCCCACAATCAGACAGCTACCTACCGTCGGGAGACCTGTGAATCCCCACCCTTGCCCTGAGAACATGTCAGATGCCAGAGGCCAACCCATTGCTTCACCTTCTATCGAACTCACACAGGGATGATCAGACAGGGTAAGGGAATCTTCGTTAAGGAGCCAACCCCCGGACCCTTGTGGTTATCGGATCTTTCTCCTAACTCTGTGTTTGTTCGTCAGGTGTAGCTGGGTTTGCCTTTTTATAGTGTGTGACATGCACCCAGATTGATCTAATAGGACTTGATAGGGCCCTTCCCAACAGGCCTGCTTCCAGTTTTTCTTCTTTTAGGGACTGGATCCACACTCAGTCTCCTGGTGTGATAGAGTGGGTCACCTTCTCCTTTAGTTCACCTGTGGGGCACAAAACCTCTGACATACAGGTGTGGTTAATAAACTATCATACATGTTTTTTTTAAAAAGTATTTTGTCCTCTCCTTCGTATATATTTAATATTTAATATTTAATATTTAATCCAACCATCCCCCTCTTTGACACATGATTTGGCCATGTGTCAATATTACCACCTATCTAAACAATCACTTTAGTTAATATTGGTAATTCATTATCCAATTGCCATTCCTCCACTCTCTCTTCTGTTATTTTATGGTTCAAATCAAATATATTATTACCAAATTATAATCTTCTTCACAATTTTCACAGTACTATAAATTACCCTCAACTTAGTAAAATAAACTATCTTAAAGTCCTCCTCTCATGCCTTTAGAATTTACTAGTGTGGATGATTAAAATAACACCAGAATGTTAAAACAGAGTTCAGAGGCCATTGAAATCATTTAACGAACTGTTTAATCCCATAGTATACTAAACATTACCATTATTCTAAATATTTCATAAATGTTAGTTATCCCAAGTGTTCATTAAATCCTCATGACATTCATTCTCATAAGAAATCATATATACCCCAAACTCAGCCAAAAGCTAAAAAACTCCATAAAATTCACTGTGTGCTCCTCTAAGACCTATCACCCTTGACCTGCTGAAACCCCCCAAAATTGAAACAACAAGGCTTTATAAACATCATACTAGGTGTGTTGTTTTTTATTTGAAAACCCAATTTGAAAAACAACCACAAATAGCCAGGCCTTAATTTGGTAGTTCACTTTTATGACCTAAATACGGCCTAACTTCACTACTGCTCCCCTAGCCCTTGGCAACATTCCAACGAGATGAGCTAATCTCTTTCTCCTAGTGATATTCTAAAGATGGTAGTACACACAAAACATGATAGATATTCCCAGTCTTAACCCATCAATAATTGTTTGTATCATTCTAATTCCTCCTAACTAATCCATTAAACCACTCAAAATTCCTCGAGTATACTATGATTATTTAATTGATTACCCTAACTCTGCTACATGTGATCTCATCTCAAATGATCCATTTATCAATTATTTATTCAACTCCCTAGGAAAACCTGTCTTCCCTTCTATTGCTCCTGTCCTCCCTGTATATGTCATATTTGAGTTTTTAGCCAATACAATCACAGTTACATCAAATGTTCCCTAATTTAATGGTATTTTCTTCCTAATATAACTTCCCTAAATGAGATTAAATCCCCTGCCTTCCTCTACTATCCTTATATCATTACTGGATCAATGATAATAACTGTAATAACTATCAATAATAATTGTAATAACTATTTCACATTAAATTGTGTCTTTTTTCTGATAATGTCATAATTGTAGCCTATTCCATCACTTTTAGTTTAAAATATAAGTTTATGTAACAAATCCATAACCCACCACAGGCTGGCGCCATTCCCCCATCACAACAGCCAATGTCACTTGCATCCACTTAACCAAAATACATTATCGTTCTAAAATGTACCAAAAAAAATATTTCCCAGCTAAACCATTTCAGTTCGCTATTCAATTTATTTAACTGTTCTCTCTGATTATGCCCTAATTAATAAAACAAATACTTGCTATCGTTGATTAGCATACATTTAATTATGTTCCTACCATCTGAACTGTACTGTCTCTCACCCTCCCCTTTCTCCTTCGGAGAGAGCGCATGGTAACCTTATAACATATTTACATAGCTTAAATAGAAGTATTCTAGAAAAGTATATCTAATTCAACCTTTCAGGTATATAGCCCCACTGCGTAAGCTTTATCTACTGTCCCTACCTGTGTTCGAACCAGGGACATCGCCAGTCACTTCACACCTATTTAACCCCTAAACACGCTCGCTACAAATAGTCCATTCAACATTACCAAACCAAATACTCATCGTACCCATTCAATCAACACATCAGCCGTGGAATTTACACTCATAAATGCAGATTATTACTCCAAGCCTTGAAATGATAAATAGATTTCCACTAATAGTACCATTAATGATCTCATCTTACCCTCTGACACAAAATGAAGTTCCCTCACTGTACTATGTTAGCTCTACCATGATAATTAGTTCAATTTAACCCTCTATTTGTTTTGTACTCTATTATACATTACGTCTAAAACAACATTACTTATGGTCAGTTTAATCCGCCATCATATTATCCAACAACGCCACAATCTTAAACTCATATGGGGCGGCTGGCAGTTTAGTAACCAATAGCGCCGCGCCAACAACCGAGAGGTCACCGGTTACAATCCCCGAGCCGACCAGGCGAAAAATCTGCCGATGTGCCCTCGAGCAAGGCACTCAACCCCAATTGTTCCCATAAATCGCTCTAGACTAGAGCGTCAGCCAAATTACCACAAATGCAAATGTAACATTTTCTACTTTCTCACCCACGACGCTCGGGTGAGCAAGTTCAGAACATCTCTCGTCAGAAACCCACATGCACCTCTCAAATAATCACCCCGTGGTGTTCCCAGCCAACTCCCAGTCTTTCCTCGCTTCAAAAGCCACAGTTTCGCTCTCTCCAGCCCCTCCCCTCGCAACTCTCTCTTCAGCTTTTGAGGAGAGCAGGCCTTTTGAAGAGCTGTTTTTCGTTTTAGTGTTCCAAATATTCTGCCGTTATTTAAACTACTTTAGTCTAGTTATTTAAATCAAATTATTCCCACCTAATTAGTTAAAGTTGGTGCATGTTTATATTTAAATGATAAACCGAATTATTTCAGTCTAATTGTTTAACCAGTATTTTGCAGGGTCAAACATTAAACGTTAAATCAAATAATAAACCAAAAAGCTTCAACCCAAACACCTAGAACCAGTATTATGCTATGTCAAACATCAAACACTGAATCAAATAATAAACCAAATTGTTTCAACACAACTATTCAAAACCAGTTCAGTCACACAATTAATCACTTTAGCTTTATGTTCCCAATTGTTATTGATGGGTTATATGGTTTAAACAATCACGAACCCAACAGTTATCCCCAAATTACACAGTTTGGACAGCCACAGACGTTTTAACTTCCAATTAGTTTTCTAACAAAGTATACAGGTTTGTCATTCACACTCTCATGCATACGACAACACTCGCACTGTCTAACTTTTAAAGTACCAACAATAGGTACGTTGCCACGCCCTTACCCCTTTCGTTTAACCTACTCTATTTCTTATGTTCCCATTTACACCCTATTGGTGCAAAGACAATAAGTTTATACTCTCTCCTAATTTGCAGTATCTCACTTATGTTCCCATTTGCACCCTATTGGTGCAAAGACAATAAGTTAATACTCTCTACTAATTTGCAGTATCTCACTTATGTTCCCATTTGCACCCTATTGGTGCAAAGACAATAAGTTAATACTCTCTACTAATTTGCAGTATCTCACTTATGTTCCCATTTGCACCCTATTGGTGCAAAGACAATAAGTTAATACTCTCTACTAATTTGCAGTATCTACCCATGTTCCCAGTTGTCCCGGACAACGACAAATGGCGATTTATACTGTCTTCTAAGTTTTTAGGAGTGCTGTCCTATGATCCCAACTATATTCAAACTATGTTCCCAATTATATCCATCCCAGACCGATACAATGACAATAGATTTTTATAGAATATAGTGACAAATAGCGTACACACTCGAGTGCTGTCCTATGATCCTAACTATATCCAGACTATGTTCCCAATTATATCCAGCCCAGACTGATACAATGACAATAGATTCATTAGTCTATGTTCCCAATTATATTCAGCCTAGACTGATACAATGACAATAGCTTTTTATGGAATATAGTGACAAATAGCGTACACACTTTTATCCAATAATTCCCTATATCCCCAGCCCACCCCTGGTGGTACCTAGTCTGGGGATTTCAGTATTTTCCCAGAACCGCTCTTCTGTGGAACAATACTCAATATACCATGGCTTTTAACCCTCACATTTATCAAACATTTGCATAGTATATTATGAAATCGAAATAGTATACTGTAATCGTTATTTATAGTACAATAGGGTTCACTTACATCAAACAGGTGCTTCACAAAATTAATTTGGATAAAGCCAATGTGCAAAACTTCAGTTATATTACAATAGGTGTTTTGCTTACCTTTTTAAAAGCCCGGGCAATTTGTGAAACACAGTTCGATGACAGTGATGTCCAATAGGCTGGGTGAATTCCAGCGAAGTTCCGCCACCAGATCACAGTCGGAGGTCACCAATTGTCGAGATTGCGTAATTCAAATCTGGTATTGGAATAAGAATCAAGAGATCTTCAATCCAAGCTTAATTTATTATATGCAAAATGTATTGTATGATAAGTATGAAGGTTCGTATACGGGCTCACTGACAAACCACGCAGGGCCGACAGAGAACTAAGAATCTGTTTTCAGATTCTTTCTCAAATACTCTGACAGAAAGCAGTCCCTTCTTCTGTTGGCCAACCAGAGCAAAGGACTGAGTGTGGTTCAGCCAATCCGTTGGCGCAGGGGTGGGCCCAACTCCTCGGCACTCCATTTGTTACTAGACATGGTTGCTATGATAACCTGCAGAGCCAGCACCCAGAAAGACATCCTCCCACTGTACTCCATGTTCAAGGACAGTTTCACAGAATACAAAGAGGCAGTGAGGTCTAGTACTTTGAGACACAAGTTCTTATCTCCCCTTACTCCCTAAAACAGCTCCTCACATTAATCACAGCTTGCCAAGTGAAACAATCTACATCAATGCATTCCTTCCAAGGTAGTCATCTCATACAGATCCAATTATGAGAAAAATAAAACCCAACATTAACAACAGACTTTCAGCATGTTTATAGAGAAGGGCACTCAACATGTACTGCACTGACACAAATGAAAAGAAATGGATAATAAGATTGTGGGAGCTGTACTGTTAGATTTCAGTGCAGCCTTTGATATTATTGACCATAACCTGTTGTTGAGAACTTATGTGTTATGGCTTTTCAACCTCTGCCATATCTTGGATCCAGAGCTATCTATCTAATAGAACTCAGAGGGTTTTCTTTAATGGAAGTTTCTCTAATGTCAAACATGTAAAGTGTGGTTTACCGCAGGGCAGCTCTCTAGGCCCCATGGACGGCTTGTTCAATAGGGCGATATGGGCGACGCACTGCCAAACGGGAAAAGGAAGGGATTTTTTTTCTAATCAATTATATCACGGCAACAGCAGTTATCAGTGTTCACGTCTGATCTGCCAGCCACTAAATGTCAAATCAGGCTAAAGTCGTGCTTCAAATGGCCCCGCCCGTTTTTTGGGCGATTTCAGTCAGGTTGAAAATCGCCCAGAAGTCTCTCATAGCCTGTCATGTAAAATCTATTTTTTTCACATTTCAAAGCTTTCAATACATTCTCTATGGGTGTCTGTGTGCATGCACTTACGCGCTTTCGTCATACGTGACGTAACGTTGAACGTAACTAAGACAATGGCGGCTACCAGCGTCTATGTTGCGACCTGCAGTGTGGCGTTATTTTATGTTTTTAATTTGTAGACTTAGTTTACAAACATTCTGCAAACATTCTGCTTTGGACTGATCTTCGGTTTTGGACTGATCTTGTTGATCGTGTACATACCCGCTACGAACGGACTAAATAATGAAAACGCTGCTGGCAGCAAAATCCCAATACAGCTGGGAGACTTGACTGGATGACAGAGTCCCGGACAGAGAGGTGGAGCCGGCCACCTTCACCCTGGTCAGAGCGGACCGCGATCCTGGTAAGAGAGCGACTCTGTACCCCGACATTGAACTGCTTTCTGTGTCATTGAACCTTACTATTGTTGATAAAACAAGTTTACTGGAGAACGGAGAAAAAGTAGAGACTTTTGGACAAGGTGGATAATTGTATAATATAAGGCAGTTTATTCAGAGGTAAAGATATCTGGAATCGCGTGCACGGACCCGTTCGTCAAACTCGTAGGGAGTTTATCAGAAGAGCCCCTAAACATTGTGTGCTGACATTTTATACAATAAAATGAAGTAGGTTGAATCTAGTAGTTCTGATCTTCTGATTGGTCCTGATGAGTTGGGCGATGTCACCTCCAGGCTAGTGTCACTGTTGCATTGGCTCTGAGTCGGGTTCTCTGTCTTCAGATGTTCAGCCTAAGAGAAGAGGATTTGTGTGTGTGTGTGTGTGTTTGTTATCAGTGTGTTTGTGTGTGTGTGTGTGTGTGTTTGTGTGTGTGTTTGTTATCAGTGATGATGTGTGTGTGTGTGTGTGTGTGTGTTTATCAGTGATGATGTGTGTGTGTGTGTGTGTGTGTGTGTGTGTGTGTGTGTGTGGGTGTGTGTGTGTGTGTCCTCAGGGCAAGAACTCGTGAGTTGGAAGAACTGAGAGACCTATGGCGTGGGTGTTATCCTTAGCCACCTGCTGACAAGGCTGACAAGATAGGACTCTTGTTCATTGTATTGAATACAAAGGCCCAACACAAAATGGGTCATGCACAAGATTTTAGTCAGACCAAGCTATAACATTATATATTTACTACGACAGTACATTCAACCAAAAGCTAATATAACAAAGGCATCAGAGATTATTTATAATCTGTCACAGAAACTGGAATCCATCTCCCCAGATCAGTCAATAAATGCTTCTGGTATTGACTTATATGCTGCCCCTGTCTTCATGTTGTTGCTGGACATATCTTTTTTTAAATGTGTGTAGGTCACCTAAATCATCAGAAAAATTGCCCCTCCTGAGAATTTTTTCAGGAGCCGCCACTGCTAGGCCCTCTACTCTTTTCTATTTTTACCAATGACCTGCCACTGGCATTAAACAAAGCATGTGTGTCCATATATGTTGATGATTCAACTATATATGCATCAGCAACCACAGCTAATGAAGTTACTGAAACACTTAACAAAGAGTTGCTGTCTGTTTTGGAATGGTGGCCAGTAATAAACTGGTCCTGAACATCTCTAAAACTAAGAGCATTGTATTTGGTACAAATCATTCCCTAAGTTCTAGACCTCAGCTGAATCTGGTAATGAATGGTGTGGCTGTTGAACAAGTTGAGACTAAATTACTTGGTGTTACCTTAGATTGTAAACTGTCATGGTCAAAACATATAGATTCAATGGTTGTAAAGATGGGGAGAGGTCTGTCCGTAATAAAGAGATACTCTGCTGTTTTGACGCCACACTCCATAAAGCAAGTCCTGCAGGCTCTAGTTTTACCTTATCATTATTGTCCAGTCGTATGGTCAAGTGCTGCAAAGAAAGACCTAGTTAAGCTGCAGCTGGCCCAGAACAGAGCCGCAGGTCTTGCTCTTCATTGTAATCAGAGGGCTAATATTAATACAATGCATGCCAGTCTCTCTTGGCTAAGAGTTGAGGAAAGACTGACTGCGTCATTTCTTGTTTTTATAAGAAACTGTTTGCATAGTCAACTTACACACACACTTACCCCACTAGACATGCCCCCACAGGTCCAGAACAAATTCAAGGAAACGTACAGTATTATACAGAGCCATGAGTTCATGGAACTCCCTTCCATCTTATATAGCACAAATGAACAGCAAACCTGGTTTAAAAAATAAAAATAAAGCAACACCTCAGGGCACGTCTCTCCCCCATGTGACCTACTTGTTGTGTGTATGTACGGACATGTACGTGTAACTGACAGATGCACACACACACTACATGTTCATGTTTTTAAATGTATGCAAATTGAAAAGTATTTTGTCAATTGTCTTTTTTGTTATGTGTTGGACCCCAGTAAGACTAGCTGTCGCCATTGGCGTCAGCTAATGGGGATCCTAATCAATCACATCAAACAGAGAGACTGCAGTATTTAACAATCATATCACTTTATTAGCCAATTCATTCATACAGGCAAATAAAATAGCATGGGCTCTACAGCGTACACACACGCTCACACATACAGTCATGGTTTGGTGGATATCTTACAATGCAAATAGCAGAGCTGGGTTGCATTCAGGAGACACAAATGGGAGAAAGAATGTCAAACACAAAACTAAGAATTGCATTCCTATTGGACAAGTTCTCTGTTTGGAAACGTAATGCACCTCCTAAACACACCCCTTGTCTGAGTAAAATAAAACTACATTGCGATTGGGAATAGAGGATTCTGGGAGGCTGTCAATCGTTTCTGCTGTCGTTGTGTGCCTAACTCTAACTATCTCCCCTCTACTTCTCCCTCCCTCCCCCTCTATGGTTAAGGAGAGTGTTGCATTCACTAGTTTCCGCTGTCCTCCGTGTCGTCCTCTCCTCCCTCGCCCTGTCCCTCCCTCTCTCCGTCCCTCCCTCTCTCGGGGTAGTTGAGGATGTGGCGGTTGGCCTGAATAAGGTACTGCTGCTGTTTGAAATACACCTTCAACACTCCCTTCATCACCACAAATGCTATACCACCCTACAACACAGAGAGAGAAAGAGACAAGCATAAAACACATGCCACCCCAGCCTTGAGACATACTGTACAAATACACAAACACTATTCCCTCACCAGAACGGTGCGTTGCAGAGATGAGGGTACCCTACTGAAGATCAGTCGTCCCACCAGGCTGGCTACAGAGGGGAAGATGAGAGCTCCACACAGAGTACGAGACACTGACAGGTGGTCCCCTCCATTACCTGCATCAGCTGGCACACGGGGCAATGGACGACCTATACCTGGGAGGGAGGGGGTGAGATTTTTAAAACTTTTTTTTTTATAATATGCATTTCTTTGCAGAATGTACTATATGCTGTAACATTTACTAAACCTAAACATCTTCTCTCTAGAGTTAACCATACACCAGACAGACAGCCATACACCAGACAGACAGCCATACACCAGACAGACAGCCATACACCAGACAGACAGCCATACACCAGACAGACAGCCATACACCAGACAGACAGCCATACACCAGACAGACAGCCATACACCAGACAGACAGCCATACACCAGTGTGTGTGTACCTGGCAATAGCAGCTGTAGTTTAGAGGAGTGTCTCTGCCACAGCCTCAGTATGTAGTCCTCCCAGCGGATCATCTTGCCCAGGACAAGCATCACAGGGATGGTAGGTAGACCCATCAGGAGGAACAGAGGATCTGCTCTCTCCATCACATCCAAGCCCTTCTTATGGCCCACCACCTGGAGAAAGAGGGAGAGGGAGGGATGGAAAGAATTGTGTTTTGAGTTGCATTGTTGTATGCAATGGATTCACTGAACTAGTTACTGAACTAGTGAGTAGTTAGTGTTAGTTATGGGTCAAAGGTTAGGGGTAAGGGTACAAGGGTAAGGGTATAATGGGTATGACAGGGTTAAGGTTCAGGGGTCAGGAGTCAAGGGGCATGTACCTGCATGACAGTTACAGCTCCATAGGTGACAGCTGACCAATAGACTGTCCCCACCACCACCCCGGCAGCAGTGAATGGACTGGCCCGTGACAGAGCACTGTCCACCTGCTGGAGGAAGTACACCAATGGCCCTGGAGGGGGGAGGGGAGGGGGAGGGGGACGGGGAAGACGACAAACATATACAGACAGTCATTAACTAACTGACACACCTGGACATGAAAGCTACAGAATAGAGCTTTCATTGTGGTGTGTAGAGTGTATTTGTGTGCTAGTTGGTGAGTGTGTTTGTTCTATATCCCACCTTGGGTAAGATGATGCAGTGTGTGTGTGTGTTAGTTACCCATTTTGGGAAAGACAATGTGGTACTCTGTGCCACACTGAGGGCAGCTGACGGCTCCTCCACTGTTTCCTTTCTGCTTCTCATCGAGCCAGCGCTGCAGACAGGCCTGGTGGATCCACTTGGTACAGCCCTTACACCTGCAGGGGCTCACCCACTCTGCCACACGGTCCTCTCTCTCTGTTGCAAAACACACCCAGCAGTGCCTGGACACACACAGAGGGAGACACAGGTGAATACAAACATGCACACACGGTTACACAGACACACACACGGTTACACACAGACTTACTTCTCAGGGGGCTCCTCCACACAGGCCATGTTGAGTCTGTTCAGTTCCTCTAGGTCCCCGTCTCACCATGGGCCAGCCAGGCAAGACCTACACACACACACACACTTTCAGTTTCTCTACATCTGGCTAAAATACAGACAGCATTTATTTACTAACTGCCTGTATCAGCTTGCTTCTTCTGCATTCACAAACTCACTTTCAGCCAAACTTGTAATTTAGCAGGCTACTGGCTACAAAGGCCTTAGCTAACTGACATGCCCCAGTGAACAACTGCAAACTAATCTTAGCTACAGTTAATGCTGTGATGCATATTTTCTATGTTTTAGTTGGATCAGAAAATTATATGTCCATACAATTTGTCATTCATACATTTTAATCGCTTTGTGATACTTGCTAACGGGCAAGTGTTTAGAGTAGCCATACTAGCTACCTCCAGTAAGCCATACTAGCTAGCTATCTATAGCGTGGAGGAATTCATAACTTTTAGTTGTTGTTGAATAATGACAGTGGTTTCTTACCTCGACAATGCCTCTATATAAAAAACCCGAAGTACCTTACAGTTGAACGACAATAAAATAGTTTTGATTGATAGAAAATCTTCGCACTGCCAGTCCTACTGACGGACAAAAATACATAACAGTCCTTCCGGTTACAGACACTTTATCTTAAAGGCAAATAATATTTTTTCTCCAACGTGAACATTTTTGGATGTTGTGGAATTTACAGACAGATAAAAACTACATAATTTATGTTCACTAATAATTACCCATGATTTAACAAACATAACAATGTAATGGACATTATGTTTCCACCCTCTCTGATGCTCATCTATTCATATTGTAAAGGGGGCAACGTTGATTTAGCTGAAGGTACATTTATTCATAAAGATTGTGATGATGATAATAATGATGATTATGGAAAAGCAAGCCGGCAAAAACAGTGCACAAGCTCACAACCCTGAATCTGGGTTTGACAGCTAGCACGTGGGCTCCAGCTGGCAGCATTGCCATTGGCTGTTGCCACTGTCTGTCTACTCTAGAGACAACCGCATACTGACTGGGTTAGGTTGTGATCAAAGCAAGCAGTGGCGACGAGTGGTTTGAGACCACGGTGACGGGGCGTTATTTACATGATTAAAATATCAAATAGGCAAGATTGTATCAAAGGATTAATAGAAACATATCTTCAACAATCAGTTCGTCATGGAGTCCTATGACATTATAGCTAACCAGCCGGTTGTGATCGATAATGTAAGTATGATGTCACTCTACCACACCCTTGCCTAGCTAACTTGCTAACGACTAGCCAGGGAGGTTAGCTAGCTAGTGTTGTGTTGGAAGCTTTGATCGAAGATTTTTATAACTAATCCAAGATAGACCACAGCCTGTCGTTTCCAATGGAAACAAAATAGTCATAGTTGGGCGAGATCCGATTGGCCAGTTATAGCATGCATCTACATATTTCCGTTAGGGAACATCTACTCTGAAGTGCGCATGTGCAATAACTCATTTCGCCTTTGCACCCCTTCTAAACAACGCGATTAAAAAAATGTTTTGGGGGCAAAGGGTCAAGTGTAAAACAGATTATATTTTTGGGAAAAGAAAACTGTATTGAGATCAAATGTTTCATCTAGGAGAACATTTGCAGAATGATGGCCAAAATCCATTTCCTTCAATCTACTCCCACTGCCGGACATTGGGCTTCCATATTTGGTAGTGAGTGGAAACGCCAAGTGGATGCTTCACGTTTATACATCCGGTGAAATATCTGTCTCATTGTTCTATCTGTGCTTTGATAGCTGACATTACTGAATACAGTGTACTAGCTTGCTATTCATTAATATATTCCAGTTGCATTTAGCCAGCTCTTTCCACGTACACCTCGTGTAGTAGAATGTTTCTTTGTCAAATATTTATGTTGCTGTGTGTGCTGCAGAACCAGCTAGTTAGCTAGCCAGCTAACGTTGTTCTTTTTCATCCAAACACTGGTTTGCCTGTGTCGTCTCCATCATACGTTCTGTTCTGGAAAAATAACTAGCTAGCTAGATTCATATGATACATTTACAGTTAACGTCAGCCACTAACTAGGTAACTAGCTGCAACACCGGCTAGACACACAGTTGGGTCGCCGGGAGACAAACCCCACCTTGCGAACGGCTAGCCATCTATTTGAAATGCGTTGGCCGAGAAAGAAATTAGCTAGCAGCGTTAGCAAGTGTTAGCTATCGCCACCTGTCACTGATTATGCACCTTAGCGCATACCACTCAAGAAATAAACAACTCAATTCCAAAATGAGCTGCTTTACTAGATTATTTAACCTGAATGAGTGTACCCGACCTTGCAGGTGATAACTGTTGTGTTGTTGTCAACATAATACTACCTGTGTCATATGTTGCCCTGTCATTAGCCCAGAGGCCTTTCATGCTAATGTTTTACTGGAGTAGTACTCAAACCATTATAACTATTCATTATAAGGAAAGACTAGGCATGTTAAAGCCCAGTGATGCTGCCATGACCCAGCAGACAGGGGCTGGAATGTGTGTGATGTCTCAGAAGGAGAGGGATGATGCCTTCTGCTGCCTCAGGCTGCGTCTTATGATCCAACACACACAAGAGGAGTGTTAATTGTGGTGGGTGGGACAGACAACTTAAGTAGTCATAGCTTTCTCTCCTGTCCTCTCTCTCCTAATCTTCCCTCTGCCTCCATCTGTCTCTCCCCAGGGTTCAGGTGTTGTCAAAGCTGGCTTTGCTGGAGACCAGATCCCCAAATACTGCTTCCCCAACTAGTAAAACCTTTATTTTTACCTATCCTACATCAATAACACACAGCTGTGATTCAGATAGATAGTATCCGAGGGGTTGTGTTTCTAACTTTGTGTTCTGTTGTGTGTGATCCAGTGTGGGCCGGCCCAAGCACGTGCGCGTGATGGCAGGAGCCCTGGAGGGGGACCTCTTCATTGGACCCAAAGCAGAGGTAGGCTTCATACCATAGTCTTACACACACACACACACACACACACACACACACTATGAAGGGGCCTGTTTCAACAAGCCTTTAACCCTTCTCTTATCTCCCTCCCTCCCAGGAGCACAGAGGGTTGCTGTCAGTCAGGTATCCTATGGAGCATGGTATAGTGAAGGACTGGAACGATATGGAGAGGATCTGGCAGTACGTCTACTCTAAGGAACAGTTGCAGACCTTCTCAGAGGAGGTGGGCTCTCCTCTCACCTCCTTATTCTCTTCCTCCTCTTTTCATGTCTCTAATCTCCTCACTATGTGAACAGTTAACCATTGTATTAAATGTAAATGTTAGGCTTGTTGATTTATTGAATTGTATAAAAATGATGGATGTTGTAAGAATGTGTGAAAAGTATTTAACAGACAAGGGAGCTAGTATGACTAAGAAAGCGGTTTTCAGCCTTCTGGCTAGCATGCTAACTGGATCTCTCTTCCCCTCCAGCACCCTGTCCTGTTGACTGAAGCCCCTCTGAACCCCAGTAAGAACAGGGAGAAGGCGGCTGAGGTGTTCTTTGAGACCTTCAATGTCCCCGCCCTCTTTATCTCCATGCAGGCAGTCCTCAGTCTGTGAGTGTGTGTGTTTGTGTACATACTTGTGTGTGTGTGTGTGTGTGTGTGTTAGTGTGTGCAGGCACGCTTTTGTGTGTTAGTTATACTCACGCCCCTTTCTCTGGCCCAGCTATGCGACAGGGCGTACCACGGGTGTGGTGTTGGATGCGGGTGACGGGGTGACCCACGCGGTGCCCATCTACGAGGGCTTTGCCATTCCCCACTCCATCATGAGGGTGGACATCGCTGGAAGGGACGTGTCCCGTTACCTCCGGCTGCTGCTACGCAAGGAGGGCTACGACTTCCATACCTCCGCAGAGTTTGAGGTGGTCCGCACCATCAAAGAGGTACGGGACGGACAGTGTGTGCATGTGTGACCTAACTAGAAGAAAATGCAGGGCTCAATAGGAATTGCTGTCAATTAGGCCTTGGTGATATGGCCTAAAAATCATATCTCCATTTTTTTCAAACTTATGGGCGATTCACGATATATATCTATTTTATTTTTTTATTTTTATGTTTTCTCTAAATAAGCATTGTTGTACAATTTAAAGGTCAAATACACTGCATTTCAAACAGTCAGCAATAATCTAATGAATTCAGGGCTTGTGAAGTTATACCTAGGCTAAATATAAGCCTTCCACAACCATAAGAACCACTAATAATTACATTATTTTATCAAAATAGTTCAACCTGTTTTTTATTGTTAAAAAATTTAACTAGAACCATCCATAATGCACATTCACTAATAATGACTAACGTCTTTTAGCAGGCATTAGGCTATAGAAAGTTAACACAGGTCTCATCAACAATCAGTCAAGCCCATGTGCTAGTGATTAGCCAACTTGGATGTATTTGCTAGCTAACAAGGCAGAACAGTTGACTTGTTATGAACACACCCTTCTGTCAGTCTCCAACTGTTTGAACAGCATGCTAACCTGTCCACTTTGTTCAGATGTTGAAATCAAGTGGCCTACCTTATTTCTCAGAATGAGAACGAGTTGCCAATTCCTTATATAATTGTGTTTTATGCTAATTGCACATTTATAAAACACAGACTTGCTAGTATAACAGTCATTGGCTAAAATGCTGCTAGTGGTACGTGGTACGCCAGTGCTGCGCACGACAAACTGAGCATGCATTTTCCAGAATCAATTTTCATTGATACTCCCGTTTTAGTAGTGTCTGCTCTGCGCACAATTTGAGTAGTTGAGACATAAGAAGGGTATCGTTAGAAAAGTTAACTTCTCCTCTATTACAGTAAAATAATGTCTCAATGTGTTTTGGTGTCCATATGACCGATTCTGTTGGACCAAACCACAAATGCAAATAGCGAGTTGAAACAGCTTGTCAGAGAGTAAGATGTGATCTCTCAACTTTGTTGGCGTGAGAGGCCGGGGGAGGAGCTTGGTGTGTGTAAACCATAGAGCAAGAGGCAAAGTGAGAGGTTTCACTCTCGCTAAAATCTGTCCAAAATAAGCCCAATGTGTTTCTATGGGCTTATTTTTTTACCTAAGCTTGTCACCTGCCTTCCTGCCTTTGGGACAACAACTCCCATTGTTAGGGCGGAGACATGCATCTCGCACATAAGGAGCGACGGAGACGAGACCAAAAATACAACACGAGAACAAGCGGACATAAACGCTCATAAAGACGAAATGTGATACAGGCATTTGGAATATCGTGTAAAAATATACATTCGAATTAATCAAATTAATTTGATATATTGGCCAGCCCTACTGTCAATAGGAGCTGTCAATAGGGATGTGTTGGTAATGTGGGTGTGTGTTTCTGTCCTCAGAGAGCCTGCTACCTGTCCCTGAACCCCCAGAAGGATGAGACTCTGGAGACCGAGAAGGCCCAGTACACACTCCCCGACGGCAGCACACTGGATGTGAGTCACACACCACACACACACACAGACACACACACACATACAAACACACACCTTTTGTTTTCATTTGAAGGACCACAAACATCAACAACATCACTCTGACACCCAGTTGACCCTAACTCTGACCTCTGCCCCCTGTCCAGATTGGTCCAGCCAGGTTCCGCGCGCCAGAGCTGCTGTTCAGGCCAGACCTGATTGGAGACGAGAGCGAGGGGATCCACGAGGTGCTGGCCTTCGCCATCCAGAAGTCTGACATGGACCTCCGACGCACACTCTTCTCCAACATCGTACTGTCTGGAGGATCCACACTGCTCAAAGGTTACACACACGTCACACACACACACTGACCAAAAACAACTAATAGCAGTGTGTTGTGAAAGTAGGTGTTTTCTCATGTGGTTTAAGGCCCCTTAGCTAAGTGTTGTGGAAACCTACAAAATGTTAGCTAACACAGTCTTTTCTGCTGCAGGCTTCGGGGACAGGTTACTAAGCGAAGTGAAGAAGCTCGCTCCCAAAGATGTGAAGATCAAGGTATAGTAATTAATGACCCAGCTTATCACCTCTTCTTGGCCAGAGCTCAGCATTGTCGTGACGTGACTTTCATTAATATGATGACTGTTATTTATCGAATCAACTAACTATGTTTAATTGTTACTCAATGAAATGAATCATGTAACAATTAACTCATTAGGATTTGGGGCACCACGTAATAAGTTGTTTATAGAGTTACCATCTCCCGAATTAAACTCTAAATGTCTTTACCTATCAAAATGTATAAAACAGTCAACGTATTAATCATTACCTCTTATCAGTCTCATTCTGAACGGTAGCAGAATTCTTGGATCCGCTAGAACCCCAGCTTTACTTATGATTCAGCACTACACAAATTGGCTTAATTATTTATTTACTAGCTAACTAAATAATAACACAGAATACATACACTTAATACATGAGAAAAGGTCCCTAGCGGACTAACAGCATGACTGCTTGGTTATCAGAAGAGGGAGAGGTAAGGAAGAGGGAGGGAGGGGGAGAGACAAAGAGAGAGTCAAATTATCGTTGATGCATTGAAATAGAACAGATACTCAGATGCCTTCTAATGATTGACTGAGATGGGATTTTCTTCTTCCCACCTCGTGGGAAATGTATGCCCTCACTAACTGTAACTCGCTCTGGATAAGAGCGTCTGCTAAATGACTAAAATGTAAATGTAAAAATGTGTCTTTAGTCAAAGTTCTATATCCCTTTACACGCACAGCTGCAGACTGGCAATTTTCTGGTCTATTGAGTTTATCTTCTTCAGCTCGTGTTGAGATTCAATGTTCTAACCATTTCAAACGTGTGGACTACCGTCTCCACGCTTTCTGGTCTGATGTGAATTTGTCTTTCAAGCCTTTATGCCCTCTTGGTAAAAGGGGCGTTCCTACTTGCTGACACGATCTCTGAGCTCACTTGGGGCGTGGCTACTTACTGTGCATAGTTTAAATAAAAAACAAAGACCTCATTAGGAAACTAAAATCACATTCCAATCTTAACAAAAATACTTTCATCATTGTTCTTCATTTCTTACACACAACGTATTGGATGAAGACTTGACAGATAGAATGTGTATACTTTCCAAATTACAGTATGTTCTTGATACCATCCTTAATGACATCACAAAATAATAAACAATATGACATTATTATTCTTTAGATACCCACTGACCATTCCCCACATTCTGTTGGAAATATTGATCCAGTGTTCACTTTTTGGAAGTAAAAGTTTTGGCGGCAAAAGTATTCTGGAGACAAAGCACATTCCTTTACCAATACTGAAGAGCAAGGGAGACATTCCCCTCCTGCCTAATTTACGACTGAGTGTTAAGGTGTCAAAACTGGCCCAGCCCCCCCCCCCCCCCCCCTCCCCTCTTCTGTGGGTAGGAGGGGTCTGGTTGTTGTCAGCTATTTGCCAAGATGATCTGAGGCCTTTGATCCTCAACCAGGAGAGTCATGACAGCATGTTACTATATGAATCTGATGTTTTTAGCATGTGTGGGCAGGATGTCTCCTCAACAAGCCCCGGCTGACTTCCTGTTTCTCTCTGTGTTTCCTGTCCAGATCTCCGCCCCTCAGGAGAGGCTCTACTCCACGTGGATCGGGTAAGAGATTACCACACACAGACTCACTCACAGTCACACATCTCTCTATTCCCTAATCCCCCTCTCCTCTCCTCCCTCTGTTGTGTTCTGTGTAGTGGCTCCATCCTGGCGTCGTTGGACACCTTTAAGAAAATGTGGGTCAGTAAGAAGGAGTATGAGGAGGACAGAGCACGGGCCATCCACAGGAAGACCTTCTAACACTGCTGCCCTTAAACTGACCTCAACATGACCTATCTGCCCTGTGCTACCCCAACCTGTCACTACACTACCCTCCAATGCTCCTGTATCTGCTCTGTTGCCCCACATTACTAATTTGCCCCAAACATCTCCAACTATCCCCACAGCCCCATGTCTACCCCTCTCCTTATGGCTTCCCCCATCCTTTGGCCAGGGGAGTTTCCATATACACCCTCTCTCAATTCGGCATGCCTTCTGTTACCACCCACCTATGGGTGTAGGGAGAGAGCAGGGTGGCCCTTCAGGCAAGCCTGTGACCTCCTCCCTCCACAAACACACGCACACACACACACACACTCACGCATCTCCACCCTCCTCACACACACCCAGGGCTGTGTGGGCATCTGTCAATACTGTGGACCAGCCTGTTTTTTCTGTTCTAAATGGGAAATGCTATACTCTACTCAAACCTGAAGTATTTACATTACTCTCCTATCTTCCCTTCCCTGTACGATACCTTGCATCATATCATCCAATGACAATGAAGGTTCATGTTTTTCGATACTGTAAGAATTCCATTCCAAACCGAAGAGATTGACTTTCTTTTTTTGCGTTCTTTAAAAAAGATATCTTGGTTGTCATGGTTACAAATCACCATGTTTAATGGCAATGGTTGAATTCACCATTGTTTTAATTTATTTTTTGTTTCTATTTGTTAAATGAGATTGTATTGAGGGTCAGGGTTATGACAGTCTGCTATAGGAATATGTCATGCTACTCTCTGTAGACTGGGGTAAAGAATACCACTGTGTTTTACATTGGCTCATCAAATATCCAAGGAATTCCTTGGAAAACATTCAAGGAACTTCTCTCTTCACCAACCCTCCCACAGGTGTTCAACGACTAATGGACATGTTTAGACGACAGCGATGTTTAACGCTTCCTTATAATTTGGCAAAGTGTAAAGTATCTCCATTCTGTTAGCTGTATTTTTTTATCTTTGTCTGAAAATGACGTTAGTGGAAATGGTTTGATAACAAAGGACTGGTGAGATGTACCCTCCTCACGGTACCAAATCCAACGGGAGGGATTTCAACTTTAAATAACCATTAGATGACTATTGCTATTTCTATATGACCGTTTAAGATATGACAGTTCAACTTTGGGACCTGTTGAATGGGACCCTTAAATGCCTTGTAAAGTTTAAACATGACAAAGTGCTGTCCTTAAAACACGTTTGTGTTCTGTACTGCACAGAGAGACTGATCTGAGAGCTGTGTTCCTGGACAGGATAATCTCTGAGGAGGTCCAAGTCTCCCCTAACCATTGATACAGTCAGATTTATTAATCACCTTTCTGGTTAACCTTCAGATTGATGAAGGTTTATCTGATCCTAGATCTGTGGTTAGGGGTAGCTACAACCTGGAGTGAACTCTGATCTCAGTGTCAGGGATTAGAGGTCAAGGGTCAGGGAATAGATGAAGATTGGGTGAAAGGCCACAGAGATCATCCAACAAACGTTGTTGTTTTTATATCCAAAGGCTCCATATTTGGCTCCATTTAAACGATGGTGGAGATCAACTGTTAAATGTGCCCTGTGAGTTATTTTAAAGCACCATAAGTGTATGGGTTAGAAACATTGAGAGAGAGCAATGTTTAGTTGCTATAGACTGTAGTAGGACCATTATCACAATAAGCATGTAGAAGCACAAGATGGTGGATTATTATCAGTTACTTTTCTACCCTCTCTTCCCCCTCATGTACCAGTAGAAATCTGGGTGTTATTATGGCTAAGCTGATTTCCCTGCGTCTCAGTGGCAGTAAAGGGGTTGTTTCCATACCGGCGTCCGCCTTACTCATGTGCCCCGGCACGGAAAGTCCACTTTAGATTCTGGGTGTTTTTTAAAAGGTTCTAAACTTCATCAGCCTTGTGTACAGTGGACCGCTTTTCAAAACGTAAAAAATAAAAGTACGATACTGTTTATTCAAGTGTCGCTTTTACTTTTCATTTTGTAAATTCAGTATAATAAATAAGTTAATGACTGCTGTTGGAGGTGTCTGGTGTTTGTGTAATTCATTAATTAATCATCTTTATGATAATCATAACCAACAGGATGCTATGAACTATTTCAGACATTGTGACCCAGTTCAGTTACACTCTGGTAACTTTGGTCACATATTAAACAAATTATAAATTATAACGGCTTTAAAAGGCATTCATTCATAAGCACTGCACATGCTTTACAATGAAAGTCATTCCACATTTATAAGCAAGTCATATCAGATAAACTGACAATGCTCTGGATCATTTATCAGTTACTCAATAAGAACATCACTACCAACTGCTGGCTGGATATTAGGGTTGAAGTTGATAGCACCATATTGTGTATGTTGGCAGAAATCCACTTTCCAAAAAGCAGAGAGAATAATATAGGGGGGAGGAGTTTACTCCCAAGTACCTGTGTATAGCCTACCTGTGCAAAGGTGAAAGTAAAACGTTTGTTTATTCTGTAGATTTCCTGTGCAGTGTGTTCTCGAAACATGTAGATACAGTATGTGTGTATTATAGATTTATGGGGAGGGTTGTTGGGGACACACTGTGATTCTATTCACCCATGCTGATGGCCTGAAAGAGCAGAGCGTTGAGGAGTTTCTCCAAGCAGGGAGTCAGGACCTCCAGCAGCTTGTAGAGAAATGTGGGAGCAGGTACCACGTCCTCAACATTAAGGACAGGGCCCATGGAACTCAGGTCCCAGAGCTGCTGGAGCAGGTAGAGGAGATGGTGGCAGGAAACAGAGAGATTCTACAGCAGTCAGACCTACCAGGAGGCAGAGGACCAGGTCAGAGAGATTGAGGAAAATATCCATAAGGAGAGACAGGAGAGGAAACAGGGAGGAGAGAGAGAGGCTTGAGAAACAGTGACAGGACTCTCTGAAGAAGATAGAGAGAGTGATCCAGGAACATGAGGTAGATATTAGAACAGTGAAAGAACCACTGAACTGGAGAGACAGGTGAAAGAAGAAAGGGATGAGAAGAAGAAGAGAGCTGGGGAGGGAGCTGAAGAGAGAGTCTGATAGGAGGGAGGAGATGGAGAGAAAGCTGGAGAGATTTAGAGAGAAGAGAGAGAATGAGAGAAGGGAGAGGGAGGAGAGACAGGAGATAGAGGAGATGAGGGAGAACTATGAAGGAGAGGTCAGAGTTGAAGCAGAGAGAAACCTGATGAAGATGGTCCTACCTGAGTTACAGAGGAACATCATGATCTCACAGACAAAGATGGAGAGGGAGTTCAGCAGACAGACGGAGAAAAATAGACAGATGAAGGATAGAAATGAAGAAGGATAGAGAGATGGTGGAAAAGGATAGAGTGATAGAGAGACTGGTAGAAAGACTGACAGATTTGAACTGAGCAGCTCACATATACAGGGAGAAGGAGAAGAAGAAACAGGAAGAAGACAGGGAGAAGTGATGGAGACCTGAAGAATGATAGTGCAGATGTGATGACTCCATGGAAGGGTTAGAGAGGAGACAAGTTAGAGAGAATCACACTGTATTTATCCCACAATGTGAGTTCAAAAGTGGTCATCTTACTATTTGAGCAGTGTAATTTTTTCTATTTGTATAAGTGGTTACTTTACATGTTGAAACTTGAAACATAAGTATCTCTACAGTGAAGGATTTATTAGTTATTTATTTATTTACGTTGTCATGCATAGTTTGCTAGTTCAAAGAAACCCTTTAATAATGAGTGATTTGAATGACACCTCCCTTGTGAATTTACTCCCACGTTAACGATCAGACTCCCAATGACAACCACCTGAGATGGCTATTATTGCAATAAAGAAAATTAACTTAGTCAGTGGGAATTTCTTGTCTTGAATGATTCAATCTCAGAAGACCAGAGGAAGTGATAGAGCATCAGTCTGAATGGAGATGTCCATATGACTGACAGGTGGGGAGCTGGTCCTGAGTGGCGCAGTGGTCTAAGGCACTGCATCGCAGTGCTAACTGTGCCACTAGAGATCCTGGTTCGAATCCTGGTTCGAATCCAGGCTCTGTCGCAGCCGGCCGCGACCGGGAGACTCATGGGCGGCGCACAATTGGCCCAGCGTCGTCCAGGGTAGGGGAGGGAATGGCCGGCAGGGATGTAGCTCAGTTGATAGAGCATGGCGTTTGCAACGCCAGGGTTGTGGGTTCGATTCCCACGGGGGGCCAGTATATATAAAAAAATAAAAAAAATAAAAAAAAAAGGTATTCACTAACTGTAAGTCGCTCTGGATAAGAGCGTCTGCTAAATGACGTAAATGTAAATGAGTTAAATGAGCCCCCTTTATTCTATGTACCCAACGCACTAGAAGACCAGTTCTTAAAGCCTTTAGTCGTATCCTTATTCTAGTCCTCCTCTGTTCCTCTGGTGATGTAGAGGCTAACCCAGGCCCTGCAGCCCCCAGTATCACTCCTACTCCCCAGGAACTATCATTTGTTGACTTCTGTAACCGTAAAAGTCTTGGTTTTCTGCACATAAATATCAGAAGCCTCCTTCCTAAGTTTGAGTTATTCACTGCGTTAGCACACTCCGCCAACCCTGATGTTCTAGCAGTGTCTGAATCCTGGCTTAGGAAGGCCACCAAAAATTCTGAAATTTCCATCCCCAACTATAACATTTTCCGTCTAGATAGAACTGCCAAAGGGGGTGGAGTTGCAATCTACTGTAGAGATAGCCTGCAGAGCTCCATCATACTATCCAGGTCTGTGCCCAAACAGTTTGAGCTTTTAGTTCTAAAAATCCACCTTTCCAGAAATAAATCTCTCACTGTTGCCGCTTGCTACAGACCCCCCTCAGCCCCCAGCTGTGCCCTGGACACCATATGTGAATTGATTGCCCCCCATCTATCCTCAGAGTTCGTACTGCTTGGTGACCTAAATTGGGATATGCTTAATACCCCAGCCATCCTACAATCCAAGCTAGATGCCCTCAACCTCACGCAAATTATCAACGAACCTACCAGGTACAACCCTAAATCCGTAAACATGGGTACCCTCATAGATATCATCCTGACTAACTTACCCTCTAAATACACCTCCGCTGTCTTCAACCAGGATCTCAGCGATCACTGCCTTATTGCCTGCGTCCGTAACGGGTCCGCGGTCAAACGACCACCCCTCATCACTGTCAAACGCTCCCAAAAACACTTCAGCGAGCAGGCCTTCCTAATTGACCTGGCCCAGGTATCCTGGATGGATATAGATCTCATTCCGTCAGCAGAGGATGCCTGGTTGTTCTTTAAAAGTAATTTCCTCTCAATCTTAAATAGACATGCCCCATTCAAAAAATACAGAACTAAGAACAGATATAGCCCCTGGTTCTCCTCAGACTTGACTGCCCTTGACCAGCACAAAAACATCCTGTGGCGTACTGCATTAGCATCAAATAGCCCCCGTGATATGCAACTTTTCAGGGAAGTTAGGAACCAATATACACAAGCAGTTAGGAAAGCAAAGGCTAACATTTTCAAACAGAAATTTGCATCCTGTAGCACTAACTCCAAAAAGTTTTGGGACACTGTAAAGTCCATGGAAAATAAGAGCACTTCCTCCCAGCTGCCCACTGCACTGAGGCTAGGAAACACTATCACCACCGATAAATCTACAATAATCGAGAATTTCAACAAGCATTTTGCTACGGCTGGCCATGCTTTCCACCTGGCTACCACTACCCCGGCCACCAGCTCTGCACCCTCCGCTGCAACTTGCCCATGCCCCCCCCGCTTCTCCTTCACACAAATCCAGACAGCTGATGTTCTAAAAGAGCTGCAAAATCTGGACCCCTACAAATCATCTGGACTAGACAATCTGGACCCTTTCTTTCTAAAACTAGCCGCCGAAATTGTCGCAACCCCTATTACTAGCCTGTTCAACCTCTCTTTCGTAACGTCTGAGATCCCCAGAGATTGGAAAGCTGCCGCGGTCATCCCCCTCTTCAAAGGGGGTGACACTCTAGATCCAAACTGTTACAGACCCATATCCATCCTGCCCTGCCTTTCAAAAGTTTTTGAAAGCCAAGTCAACAAACAGATCACCAACCATTTCGAATCCCACCGTACCTTCTCCGCTATGCAATCCGGTTTCCGAGCTGGTCATGGGTGCACTTCAGCCACGCTCAAGGTCCTAAATGATATTATAACCGCGATCGATAATAGACAGTACTGTGCAGCCGTTTTCATTGACCTGGCCAAGGCTTTCGACTCTGTCAACCACCGCATTCTTATTGGCAGACTAAATAGCCTTGGTTTCTCAAATGACTGCCTCGCCTGGTTCACCAACTACTTCTCAGATAGAGTTCAGTGTGTCAAATCGGAGGGCCTGTTGTCTGGACCTATGGCAGTCTCTATGGGGGTGCCACAGGGTTCAATTCTTGGGCCAACTCTTTTCTCTGTGTATATCAATGACGTCGCTCTTGCTGCTGGTGACTCTCAGATCCACCTCTACGCAGACGACACCATTTTGTATACATCTGGCCCTTCATTGGACACTGTGTTAACAAACCTCCAAACGAGCTTCAATTCCATACAACACTCCTTCAGTAGCCTCCAACTGCTCTTAAACACTAGTAAAACAAAATGCATGCTCTTCAACCGAACGCTGCTTGCACCCGCCCACCCGACTAGAATCACTACTCTAGACGGGTCTGACCTAGAGTACGTGGACAACTACAAATATCTAGGTGTCTGGTTAGACTGTAAACTCTCCTTCCAGACTCACATTAAGAATCTCCAATCCAAAGTTAAATCTAGAATCGGTTTCCTATTTCGCAACAAAGCCTCCTTCACTCATGCTGCCAAACATGCCCTCGTAAAACTGACTATCCTACCGATCCTTGACTTCGGCGATGTCATTTACAAAATAGCCTCCAACACTCTACTCAGCAAATTGGATGTTGTCTATCACAGTGCCATCCGTTTTGTCTCCAAAGCCCCATATAATACCCACCACTGTGACCTGTACGCTCTTGTTGGCTGGTCCTCACTACATATTCGTCGCCAAACCCACTGGCTCCAGGCCATCTATAAATCACTGCTAGGCAAATCCCCGCCTTATCTTAGCTCATTGGTCACCATAGCAACACCCACCCGTAGTCTGCGCTCCAGCGGGTATATCTCACTGGTCATCCCCAAAGCCAACACCTCCTTTGGCCGCAATTCCTTCCAGTTCTCTGCTGCCAATGACTGGAACAAATTGCAAAAATCTCTGAAGCTGGAGACACTTATCTCCCTCACTAACTTTAAGCATCAGTTGTCAGAGCACCTTACCGATCACTGCACCTGTACACAGCCCATCTGAAATTAGCCCGCCCAACTACCTCATCCCTATATTGTTATTTATTTTGCTCATCTGTACCCCAGTATCTCTATTTGCACATCATCTCTTGCACATCATTCCAGTGTTAATACTAAATTGTAATTATTTTGCACTATAGCCTATTTATTGCCTTACCTCCATAACTTGCTAAATTTGCACACTGTATATTAATTATATTACTGTTTTTTTTTTTTGATTTTTGTTTTGTTTTACCCCATATGTAACTCTGTGTTGTTGTTTTTATCGCACTGCTTTGCTTTATCTTGGCCAGGTCGCAGTTGTAAATGAGAACTTGTTCTCAACTGGTTTACCTGGTTAAATAAAGGTGAAATAAAAAAATAAAAAATAAATAAATAAAAAAATGAGTTAAAGAGACATGCATTAATCTTCTCTGACCACTAGATGTCTCTGTTACACCACCAGAGGAGCAGGAGGACCCACGAGGAGTATAAGAGCAGGAGTAAACTACAGGTAATTGCCAAAATAACGGAAACACCAACATAAAGCATCTTAATAGTGCGTTGGGCCACCACAAGCCAGAACAGCTTCAATGCACCTTGGCATTGATTCTACAAGAGCATGGAACTTGGAGGTATGCGACACCATTCTTCCACAAGAAATTCCATAATTTTATGTTTTGTTGATGGAAAACGCTGTCTCAGGCACTGCTCCAGAATCTCCCATAAGTGTTCAATTGGTTTGAGATCCGGTGACTGAGACAGCCAATGCATATGGCTTACATCATTTTCATGCTCATCAAACCATTCAGTGACCACTCATGCCCTGTGGGCATTGTCATCCTATGGGGGTATAGCCATGGTAGCCAAAATAATGGCCAAAATAATGACCTTCCCAGCATTTTTATACATGACCCTAAGCATGATGGGATGTTAATTGTTTAATTAACTCAGGAACCACGCCTGTATGGAATAACCTGCTTTCAATATACGTTGTGTCTTTCATTTACTTGTGTTTCCATTATTTTGGCAGTTACCTGTACACTTATTATGGCTGTCTGTCTCGATTCTTCTATGAGGACGAGCGATAGCAAACCTGCTTTCTTTATCGTCTATATGGTATGTTTGCTCTCAGCTCATTGGGCCCAAAGGGACAGATATTAATACAAGTCCTCTGTAGCTCAATTGGTAGAGCATGGTGCTTGTAACGCCAGGGTAGTGGGTTCGATCCCCGGGACCACCCATACGTAAAAATCTATGCGCACATGACTGTAAGTCGCTTTGGATAAAAGCATCTGCTAAATGGTATATTATTATTATATCAGTCGAGGGCCACCGTAGTGTAGGCACAGTTAGTGTGTTTGTGTATCTGTATTGTGTTAACACAGTTGCTACGCAGTTATGTTTGCTGTGGCATTGTGTGCGTGACTGTGTGAATGTCTCCTGCCCAGTTCCCCAGTCACCAACACACAGAGCACAGAGAGACAGATGAGGTTATAAAAGAGATGTGATACCAGTGGTTGGCATATACACTTGGACCTGGCAGTGTGTGTGCGTGCCTGCATCCGCTTGTGCACATGGTTGGGTGTGTGTGTGCATCACAGGAGGCTGAGGGGATGACGGCTCATAATAATGGCGTGAATGGAATGATATCAACCCATGTGTTTGATACCATTCCATTAATTCCGTTCCAGCCATTACTACGACCCCATCATCCCCAATGAAGGTTCTACCAGCCAACTGTGGTGTGTATGATAGTGAGAGTGTATGTGTGTGTCTCCCCCATAGTGTTGTTATGGTGTTTATGGAGAGATAGAGAGAGATAGAGAGAGAGAGAGAGAGAGAATAAATAGAGAGTATAAATAAAGTCTGGCACGTCTGATGTTTTCTGTCTTTATTTTGAAGGAAAATAAAATAATGAATAATGGATGAGTTAGCAAGAGATAAATAAGGAGAGAGCAGAGTGTGGGGCCAGGGGAAAGAGGGAGTAAAGAGGAGGAGAGGATAAGGGGAGGGGGAGAGGGAGTAAAGAGGAGGGGAGGATAAGGGGAGGGGGAGAGGGAGTAAAGAGGAGGGGAGGATAAGGGGAGGGGGAGAGGGAGTAAAGAGGAGGGGAGGATAAGGGGAGGGGGAGAGGGAGTAAAGAGGAGGAGAGGATAAGGGGAGGGGGAGAGGGAGTAAAGAGGAGGGGAGGATAAGGGGAGGGGGAGAGGGAGTAAAGAGGAGGAGAGGATAAGGGGAGGGGGAGAGGGAGTAAAGAGGAGGAGAGGATAAGGGGAGGGGGAGAGGGAGTAAAGAGGAGGGGAGGATAAGGGGAGGGGGAGAGGGAGTAAAGAGGAGGGGAGGATAAGGGGAGGGGGAGAGGGAGTAAAGAGGAGGAGAGGATAAGGGGAGGGGGAGAGGGAGTAAAGAGGAGGGGAGGATAAGGGGAGGGGGAGAGGGAGTAAAGAGGAGGAGAGGATAAGGGGAGGGGGAGAGGGAGTAAAGAGGAGGGGAGGATAAGGGGAGGGGGAGAGGGAGTAAAGAGGAGGGGAGGATAAGGGGAGGGGGAGAGGGAGTAAAGAGGAGGGGAGGATAAGGGGAGGGGGAGAGGGAGTAAAGAGGAGGGGAGGATAAGAAAATGAAGTCAAGGAAACTCCATTGCATCAGTTATTGCTAGGTCTCTCTCTCTCTCTCTCTCTCTCTCTCTCTCCCACCACACGTGAGGAGGAAAGGACCACCGAAATGTATAAAAAATATCAGGGACAGAACACACAAAGAGGACAGAGTAACACCCTAACACATGCACACGCACACATTTACTCTCTCTCACACATACACACATGTACAGACACACATTACGCAGACACACACACACACATACACACAGACAGATTTACTCCACAGGCACTGTAATCTGCTCCCTGGAGTCTCTCAGATCTGCAGGAATTACAGAGGAGAGGGAAGGAAAACTAGCAGGTGGCAACAATCTCTCAGACATGATGATCCTGTTTCTCTAAGCCCTGACTCCTCTCTCCATCACTCCATCCCTCTCTGACCTTCTGTGACGTTACAGCAAAAAAAAGCAACAGAGACGGAGAGGAGATGGGAGGAGAGGAGAGGAGAGGAGAGGAGAGGAGAGGAGAGGAGAGGAGAGGAGAGGAGAGGAGAGGAGAGGAGAGGAGAGGAGAGGAGAGGAGAGGAGAGGAGAGGAGAGGAGAGGAGAGGAGAGGAGAGGAGAGGAGAGGAGGGGAGAGAGGAGAGGGGAGGAGTGGATAGGGGAGGAGTGGATAGGGGAGGAGTTGAGAGAAGAGGATATGAGAGAGGAGAGCTCAAGTTTCTCTTGACACATGTTTATCTATTAGTCCTAGAAAGAACACACAACCACAGAGATACAGGTTGGACTCTTGTATTCAAACACATTTACAGAACATTTCTGCCACAGAAATATCAATATGGAAAGTATAGTAGGAATCAATGAAGATATCGAGAAGGAAAGTTGAGTTCACAGGCTACATCTGCTCGAGGCTTGCTACACAGATCAGAGAACAGAAGAAGAGACATAAAAAAGAGAAAGATAAAAGGTTTAAAAAATAGAATGTCTGGACTCGTTAGAGAAGTTCTAGAGGGCGATGTTTACAGGTTGTACTATCCAGTGATTGGCCATCGGCTCAGAGACATGAATCACCTCACAACGTCGCTAACGAGCTCCGGTAACGGTTACCCTGGAATCCAGAGACCATTCTGAACAATCATATTCCGGAGCACACAGAAATAGTTATCAAAGAAAACATTTACATAATGAGAGAAATTATCATTCAGTTCAACAATCAGTTCAATCATAAATTAACATTTTTGTTTAAAGTGCATTTCAACATTTTAAAAAACTGCCCTTAAAGCTGCGGTACAGACACACTCAAAAGCACACACGCAAGGACACACAGACCCCCTTGTTGCTGTGCGTGTGTGGGTGTGTGTGCGTGTGTGTGTGTGCGACAAATTGGCCAGCAACATGCATCAGCCCACTAAACACTCCTCTACAACACCACAGAGTGAGGTATCATGGGACACCAAGGCAACAGAAAGGAACGTCACATCATAGACAGAAATACATGTAACATAACATCACAGTCACACCGCTAGAGTTTGCACCTCTTCTTTTCACAAATAATTGGAAACAAAAACAGACATAAACCCTGATTCTGTCATCACCTAGCTGAGATGGCTGAGCTTTCTGCTGTAAAATGGCTGCGTGTGTGACTGTGTGTCAGTGTGTGACTGTATGTCAGTATGTGTCAGTGTGTGACTGTGTGACTGTGTGTCAGTGTGTGACTGTGTGTCAGTGTGTGTCAGTGTGACTGTGTGTCAGTGTGTGTCAGTGTGTGACTGTGTGTCAGTGTGTGACTGTGTGTCAGTATGTGTCAGTGTGTGACTGTGTGACTGTGTGTCAGTGTGTGACTGTGTGTCAGTGTGTTTCAGTGTGACTGTGTGTCAGTGTGTGACAGCGTGTGACTGTGTGTCAGTGTGTGTCAGTGTGACTGTGTGTCAGTGTGTGTCAGTGTGTGACTGTGTGTCAGTGTGTGACTGTGTGTCAGTATGTGTCAGTGTGTGACTGTGTGACTGTGTGTCAGTGTGTGACTGTGTGTCAGTGTGTTTCAGTGTGACTGTGTCAGTGTGTGTCAGCGTGTGACTGTGTGTCAGTGTGTGTCAGTGTGACTGTGTCAGTGTGTGTCAGTGTGTGACTGTGTGACTGTGTGTCAGTGTGTGACTGTGTGTCAGTGTGTGACTGTGTGACTGTGTGACTGTGTGTGACTGTGTGACTGTGTGTCAGTGTGTGACTGTGTGTGACTGTGTGACTGTGTGTCAGTGTGTGACTGTGTGACTGTGTGTGACTGTGTGACTGTGTGTGACTGTGTGTCAGTGTGTGACTGTGTGTGACTGTGTGTCAGTGTGTGACTGTGTGTGACTGTGTGTCAGTGTGTGTCAGTGTGTGACTGTGTGTCAGTGTGTGACTGTGTGTGACTGTGTGTCAGTGTGTGACTGTGTGTGACTGTGTGTGACTGTGTGTGACTGTGTGTGTGTTTAGCCCTTGGAGTTTAGGGTTTAAACAGTATCTTCCTGGCAAGGAAATCATCCAGAGATGTCGGGTCAAATTTGTCATGTCGAGTTGTTGTGATGTTTTGGGGCACTAAACACCCTCCCATGGGAGTTGAACAGCTGGTGAGAGCAGTCATATCTTCTGTATGTATTTGTGTGTGTGTGTGTGTGTGTGTGTGTGTGTGTGTGTGTGTGTTCGCCTGTGTGTAGTGTTTATTTTCCATGGCATGTTTTGTACTCTGACTCTGTGAAGTTTGCTGGAAGTGCATACACTATAATGATATATATTCTGAACAATGAATTTCAATTCCAGATTTCTAATTTCGACAGCACTTCAGTTTAAGCATGCGCCGTTTCTCAGTACCATATTTCTCAACGCAGTATTTCTAGGTAGTATTTAGGTAAGTATTTTTACAGCAGTAAATGATCCATAGCCTAGGCTATAGGCTACGAAGTGCATGCTCGGAGAAGCACAGAGCAAAGTTATATTTCTAAGATAGCTGCTGGGATGGTGTAAATACAACTAGGCTGCATTACAAACTGCAATGGATATTCCAACAATGCTCTGCTCTTGCTGATCAAACCCTTTTTTGTGTACTGCCTAACTAATGGCTGTGCTGTGTAGGACTATGATGGCAGTTCAGGAGAGTGAAAGGCTTCTTCCGACTAGCCTATAGCATGTGTTCTGTTCAGTTTGAGAATGAGAGCGCGAAGATGAGAAGGAGGACAGGTCAACTTTGATAGCTTGCTACTACTATAATTAATTTAATTAAAAACAATATGTTTCTTGCCAATGATGTAGATTCTCACAATAAGCCAGATTTGAGTAATTTACATTGTGGTGCTGAAACAGCAGCAGCGGCACAATCGATCGGAAATGGACAGCTCATGGCGCTGAAAGTCGGCAAATTCGAGTAGGCATAATTCATTTAAACCGTCTTCCTTTTAATTGGAATTTACTCAGTGGTGGAAAAAGTACTCAATTGTCATACTTGAGTAAAAGTAAAGATACCTTAACAGAAAATGACTCAAGTAAAAGTGGAAGTTACCCAGCAAAATACTACTTGAGTAAAAGTCTAAAAGTATCTGGTTTTAAATGTACCTAAGTACAGTGGTAGAAAAAGTACTCAATTGTCATACTTGTCAAACCAGATGGCACAATATTCTTATAATTTTAAATTACGGACAGACAGGGGCACACTCCAACACTCAGACATAATTTACAAACACAGTTTTTGTGTTTCGTGAGTCCACCAGATCAGAGGCATTAGGGATGACAAAGAGTTATATTGATAGGTGCCATAATTCTGTCCTGCCTGAGCATTCTAAATGTAACGAGTACGTTTAGGTGTCAGGGAAAATGTATGGAGTAAAAAGTACATTATTTTCTTTAGAAATGTAGTGGAGTAAAAGTAAAAGTTGTCAAAAAGTACAGATACCCCCCAAAAACTACTTGAATAGTACTTAAAATTATTTTTTACATTAGTACTTTACACCACTGAATTTACTAACAACAAGAGGGCTTTGTGTTGGAGCCTATGTATTCCTATTTAAGAAATAAGAGGTAGGCCTACCTGTTTGACAGACGAAATTAGGCTATAGGCTGCTATATCCATAGATTTGTCAGTCAATTCCTCCACCCACCATGCACTCTTTAAATAGCCAACCTTCATGTCAGTGAAGAGCTGTTAAATTAGAACCAAGACTCGAATTGAGGGGGTATGAGAGGGTATGCCATAGGCCTACCCCTTGTTAGTTTAAGATTTTGAAGAAAATAAAACGGATCCGATTATATAAAGTAATCTATAACAACGCTTAGGTTCGCGATGCTTTATGCTAGAAACAAGCTGTAAAATACCCGGGAAAGACGTGATTCCGATGCATATGGGAATATCATTGTTTCAATTCTTTGACATTCAGAGGCTGAGCTACAACCTTATATAGCTGAGGAGACAAAAAATAGACCGCTTGGGAAGTAATCTAATTCTGTCACTATCAATTGATTAATCTATTCACTTTCTGTACAATAGAAGATGTTTAAACCCAGGCAGCTTTTAGGTTAACACTTGTGTTGTGACCTTCTCTCGTTGGGTTTCCACTGGGGTGGAAAGGTAGGCCTAGCTTTTGAAAGTACCATGCTCAGATTCCTAATGAAGTCTCAAATTTAATTATTTGCATACAGGGACAGTTTCGTTGCAAACAAGACTAACATGATTTGGCATTGGAGGAATATGAGAAGATGAACACATAGGCCTATCGCTCTGTCCATTCTTAGCCTATAATTTCGGTAATGTGTGTGGCATTAAAAAAAGATTCTGCTAATATGTAAAATTATGTAGAATTGCATGAAATGTTTATAAAAGGATATTTTTTATTGGAACTGCAAATACAATGACAGATTCATGCAATGATTTTACTATAAAGGAGATCTTTCCACCTCTACTCTTGTCCACGGATGTCTGCAAACCACAACCTTCTGGCCCGCAGCCCTATATGCTATCAAAACGCAGTAAAGTAAAGTACTTAAGTAAAAATACTTTAAAGTACTACTTAGGTAGTTTTTTGGGGTATCTGTACTGTACTTTACTATTTATATTTTGGACTACTTTTACTTTTACTTCACTACATTTCTAAAGAAAACATTTTGCCTGACACCCAAAAGTACTCGTTACATTTTGAATGCTTAGCAGGACAGAAAAAGGGTCCAATTCAGGGATTTATCAAGAGAGCACATGGTCATCCCTGCTGCCTCTGATCTGGCAGACTCACTAAACATAAATGCATGTTTTGTAAATGATTGGGTACTTTTTCCACCACTGTCAAAACATATTTGTTGCAATGTAATGCTTACAAGACGAAAACTGAAAACTGAAAACTGCATATCTAAGGCTCTGGTCTGTCCATGAAGTGAGGGTAAAAGGTAGACATGTTCTCTGTTATCCACATTGTTTAATTATTATTTTGGGTATAGGGGAAGGTCATTTTTTTTCAAGCGTTCAAGGAGGGTTTAGGTCAAATATATTTTGCTGAAGGGAGGGCCATCCATTTTCAGTTCAGAGGTCAGATTTTCTCCATGTAACCCTTATTATAAATAATGTTCACTCCCTTACATTTCCAATGCTCAGGCAGGACAGAAATATGGTCCATCTCACACACCTACCAATATAACCCATTGTCATCCCTACTGACTCTGATGTGTCGGACTCCCTAAACACAAATACTGCATTTATAAATGTCTGTATTGGAGTGTGCCCCTGTCTGTACGAAAAAAACCCTGTGATGTCTGGTTTGCTTAATAAAAGGAATTTGATGTATAGCATTTACTTTTACTTTTTACTTTTACTCAAGTATGACAAATGCATACTTTTTCCACCACTGCTTTACAGTAGTATCGTTTTTTCATCATTCTAACTCTCTGTGAAGACTTAGACTCTCTTCATACATTCAGATTCCTATATGTTATCCTCAAAGCCCAATCACCATGACATTAAAGAGTATTGGAGCTATATGAGTATGTGATCTAGGAGTATTGAGCATCAATAGCATGACCAGATAGACTGTAACATAGTCAACATGATGTGTCCCTCTGTGTAGCACTCCTACTTCAGTGGTGAGTTAATATCTGCACTAAGCTACTGTTGTAGTTCAGCACTCAGGGCCCAGGGTTGTTTCTGGACATACCCAAGCTAACACATCAGCATGTAGCAGCATACATTTTGACACATGATTGGCTCTAGTTAAGCAGGAAACTGCCAGGGGCTAAGAGCCAATCAGGCCTCACTGCCTGGGGGCAGGAGCCAATGAGAAGGGGCTGAGGTGATTATATCCTGAACACACAGCTAAGAGGGTCTGCACACACACATACACACACACACACACACCAAAACACAACACACACCACTGCTAATTAGCTAATGCTAATTTCATACATGAGGGATAGGGTTGGACCATTAAAATCAGCCAAATTTAAAACAAAAACACTCCATATCTGAAATTACAGATGCACAAAATCAAGTGGGATGTCAGAGTCTTTACAGTTTCAACACAAGCAGAACACAGAAGAAGAAGAAGAAGAAGAAGAAGAAGAAGAAGAAGAAGAAGAAGAAGAAGAAGAAGAAGAAGAAGAAGAAGAAGAAGAAGAAGAAGAAGAAGAAGAAGAAGAAGAAGAAGAAGAAGAAGAAGAAGAAGAAGAAGAAGAAGAAGAAGAAGAAGAAGAAGAATCTGCCTCAGGAACCACAATGAATATTTACTTCTGGATAATTTTGTACTTTTTAAATATAAAAATCGGATATGAGATATATATAATTTGGTTTACATCATTTCCACCGTTTGTACAATCATAAAGTTGATGTGGATTCATGACGAAGATATACAGTAGGCCAGCCAGACAGCCAACCAGTCAGACAGACTGCCAGCCAGCCAGTCAGCCACCCAAACATATATACATTAGATCAGCCAACCAGATAGCCAACCAGCCAGACAGCCTACCAGTCAGCCATCCAGACAGATACAGTAAATATTAGACAACCCAGCCAGCCAACATGCCAGCCAGCCAGTCGGCCACCCAGACAGATATACAATAGACCAGCCAGTCCCTCAGCCAGCCAGACAGCCAGTAAATCAGACAGCCAGTCCAGTCAGCCTGCTCTGTGTGTCTGTGATCTGTCTGCAATGCGTCAGCAGCACCAGGGACTCCCTCTCTCTTCCAGCCTCTCAGCCAGACACAGCTGTCAGTCACCCTCTAGCCCCTGGCTCACTGCTGGACACCCAGAACCCCAGCACCAACCTTAACTGCACAGTGTCCTTATTCCTCTCTCTCGCTCTCTGTCTCGTTCTTGGTCTCTCGCTCTCTCTGTCTGTCTGTCTCTCTCTCTCTCTCTCTCTCTCTCTCTCTCTCTCTCTCTCTCTCTCTCTCTCTCTCTCTCTCTCTCTCTCTCTCTCTCTCTCTCTCTCTCTCTATCTCTCTGTCTGTCTCTCACTGTCTGTCTGTCTGTCTGTCTCTCACTGTCTGTCTGTCTGTCTGTCTGTCTGTCTGTCTGTCTGTCTCTCACTGTCTGTCTGTCTGTCTGTCTGTCTGTCTGTCTGTCTGTCTGTCTGTCTGTCTGTCTGTCTGTCTGTCTGTCTCTCACTGTCTGTCTGTCTCTCACTGTCTGTCTGTCTGTCTGTCTGTCTGTCTGTCTGTCTCTCACTGTCTGTCTGTCTGTCTCTCTCTCTCATTATCAATCTATCCCTCTCTCTCTCTCGTTATCAATCTATCCCTCTCTCTCTCTCGTTATCAATCTATCCCTCTCTCTCTCTCGTTATCAATCTATCCCTCTCTCTCTCTCATTATCAATCTATCCCTCTCTCTCTCTCCCTCTCTCTCGTTATCAATCTCTCTCTCTCTCTCTCTCTCTCTCTCTCTCTCTCTCCCTCTCTCGTTATCAATCTCTCTCTCTCTCTCTCTCTCTCTCTCTCTCTCTCTCTCTCTCTCTCTCTCTCTCTCTCTCTCAGACAGTTAGAGGTATCAGCGTATCTGAGACTGATCTCTCATTCGTGAATAGCATATAGATGTTTCTACTGTTGTCACAGAGAGACAGTGACTGAGAGGAAGGGCTGTCAGTGCCAACAGGGTTATTCTGATGTTAGAGAGACAGCTATTATATCAGCTTCAAGTTCCATGGCGTGCATTTCACTGACAACCTGAAATGGTCCCTTCACACAGACAGCGTGGTGAAACAGTGCCTCTTCAACCTCAGGAGGCTGAAGAAATTCTGCTTGGCCCTTAAGACCTTCACAAACTTCTACAGATACACCATTTAGAGCCACCCGGTAGTCTACCCTGCACTTTAGAGACTGCTGCCCTATGTACATAGTCACTGAACACTGGTCAATAATATTTACATACTGTCTTACCCACTTCATATGTATACTGTATTCCAGTCAAGGCTCATCCTATATAACTACTGCTGTACAGACCTTTTCTATTCATATACTGTTCATATACTGTCCATAAGGTCTATATACACCATTATATATATATAAATTACATATATAAGCAGTTGAAGTCGGAAGTTTACATACACTTAGGTTGGAGTCATTAAAACTCGTTTTTTAACCACTCCACACATTTTTTGTTAACAAACTATAGTTTTGGCAAGTCGGTTAGGACATCTACTTTGTGCATGACACAAGTAATTTTTCCAACAATTGTTTACAGACAGATTATTTCACTTATAATTCACTGTATCACAATTCCAGTGGGTCAGAAGTTTACATACACTAAGCTGACTGTGCCTTTAAACAGCTTGGAAAATTCCAGAAAATGATGTCATGGCTTCTGATAGGCTAATTGACATCATTTGAGTCAATTGGAGGTGTACCTGTGGATGTATTTCAAGGCCTACCTTCAAACTCAGTGCCTCTTTGCTTGACATCATGGGAAAATCAAAAGAAATCAGCCAAGACCTCAGAAAAGACCTCCACAAGTCTGGTTCATCCTTGGGAACAATTTCCAAACGCCTGAAGGTACCACGTTCATCTTTACAAACAATACTACGCAGGTATAAACACCATGGGACCACGCAGCCGTCATACCACTCAGGAAGGAGACGCGTTCTGTCTCCTAGAGATGAACGCACTTTGGTGTGAAAAGTGCAAATCAATCCCAGAACAACAGCAAAGGACCTTGTGAAGATGCTGGAGGAAACAGGTATAAAAGTACCTATATCCACAGTAAAACAAGTCCTATATCGACATAACCTGAAAGGCCGCTCAGCAAGGAAGAAGCCATTGCTCCAAAACCGCCATAAAAAAGCCAGACTACGGTTTGCAACTGCACATGGGGACAAAGATCGTACTTTTTGGAGAAATGTCCTCTGGTCTGATGAAACAAAAATAGAACTGATTGGCCATAATGACCATCGTTATGTTTGGAGGAAAAAGGGGGACACTTGCAAGCAGAAGAACACCATCCCAACCGTGAAGCACGGGGGTGGCAGCATCATGCTGTGGGGGTGCTTTGCTGCAGGAGGGACTGGTGCACATCACAAAATAGATGGCATCATGAGAAAGGAAAATGATGTGGATATATTGAAGCAACATCTCAAGACATCAGTCAGGAAGTTAAAGCTTGGTCGCAAATGTGGGTCTTCCAAATGGACAATGACCCCAAGCATACTTCCAAAGTTGTGACAAAATGGCTTAAGGACAACAAAGTCAAGGTATTGGAGTGGCCATCACAAAGCCCTGACCTCAATCCTATAGAACATTTGTGGGCAGAACTGAAAAAGCGTGTGCGAGCAAGGAGGCCTACAAACCTGACTCAGTTACACCAGCTCTGTAAGGAGGAATGGGCCAAAATTCACCCAACTTATTGTGGGAAGCTTGTGGAAGGCTACCCGAAACGTTTGACCCAAGTGAAACAATTTAAAGGCAATGCTACCAAATACTAATTGAGTGTATGCACACTTCTGACCCACTGGGAATGTGATGACAGAAATAAAAGCTTAAATAAATCATTATCTCTACTATTATTCTGACATTTCACATTCTTAAAATAAAGTGATGTTCCTAACTGACCTAAAACAGGGAATTTTTACTAGGATTAAATGTCAGAAATTGTGAAAAACTGAGTTTAAATGTATTTGGCTAAGGTGTATGTAAACTTCCGACTTCAACTGTATATATTTTTAATTTTATTTATTTAACCTTTATTTAACCAGGTAAGCCAGTTGAGAACAAGTTCTCATTTACAACTTTGACTTTTAGTCACAGACACATCTCAACATCAACTGTTAAGAGGGGACTGTGTGAATCAGGCCTTCATGGTCGAATTGCTGCAAAGACACCACTCACTACTAAAGGACACCAATAAGAAGAAAAGACCTGATTGGGCCAAGAAACACGAGCAATGGACATTAGACCGGTGGAAATGTGTCCTTTGGTCTGGAGTCCAAATTTGAGATTTTTGGTTCCAACTGCCGTGTCTTTGTGAGACGCAGTGTGGGTGAACGGATGATCTCCGCATGTGTAGTTCCCACCGTAAAGAATGGAGGAGGAGGTGTTATGATGTGGGGGTGCTTTGCTGGTGACACTCTCTGTGATTTATTTAGAATTCAAGGCACACTTAACCAGCATGGCTACCAGAGCATTCTGCAGCGATACGCCATCCCATCTGGTTTAGGTTTAATGGGACTATCATTTGTTTTTCCGCAAAACACCAGTCTCAACGTCAACAGTGAAGAAACGATTCCGGGATGCTGACCTAGGCAGAGTAGCAAAGAAAAAGCCATATCTCAGACTGGCCAATAAAAAGAAAAGATTAAGATGGGCAAAAGAACACAGACACTGGACTTTTTCTTTGCAACTCTGCCTAGGTCAGCATCCCGGAGTCACCTCTTCACTGTTGACGTTGAGACTGGTGTTTTGCAGGTACTATTTAATGAAGCTGCCAGTTGAGGACCTGTGAGGCGCCTGTTTCTCAAACTAGACACTCTAATGTATTTGTCCTCTTGCTCAGTTGTGCACCAGGGCCTCCTACTCCTCTTTCTATTCTGGTTTGAGCCAGTTTGTGCTGTTCTGTGAAGGGAGTAGTACACAGCGTTGTACGAGATCTTCAGTTTCTTGGCAATTTCTCGCATGGAATAGCCTTCATTTATCAGAACAAGAATAGACTGATGAGTTTCAGAGGAAAGTTATTTGTTTCTGGACATTTTGATTCTGTAATCGAACTCACAATTGCTGATGCTCCAGATACTCAACTTGTCTCAAGAAGGCCAGTTTTCAGCTGTGCTAACATAATTGCAAAAGGGTTTTCTAATGATCAATTAGCCTTTTAAAATGATAAACTTGGATTAGCAAACACAACGTGCCATTGGAACACAGGACTGATGGTTGCTAATAATGGGCCTCTTTACGCCTATGTAGATATTCCATTAAAAATCAGCCGTTTCCAGCTACAATAGCCATTTACAACATTAACAATGTCTACACTGTATTTCTGATCAATTTGATGTTATTTTAATGGACAAAAAAATTGATTATTTTCCGAAAACAAGGACATTTCTAAGTGACCCCAAACTTTTGAACGGTAGTATATATATATATTCCGGACTTTGACATTGCTCTGATATTTCTAAATTTCTCTCTTTATATATTTTTTGGGATTTGTATGTATTGTTTTGCATTGTTAGGTATTACTGCACTGTTGGAGCAAGAAACATAAGCATGTCACATTACCTGTGATAACATCTGCAAAATATGTGTATGCGGTCAATCAAATTTGATTTGATTTTGATTAGAGCTCAAGGCAGGCCTGAGTTCAGAATTGACTGTCTGACTGACTGACAGTCTGTCCATCTGCCTGACTGGCTTGACAACAGCTTAACACCCCAGGATGATGTCAAACTCTGGTGATGACAGTTTTTCTGGGGGACAAACTGAATTAGCTCAGAAATATATAATCACCATGGAAACAGAGCCCACGCGTCCCTGGGTCTGTCAGTCTCTCTGTCGCAGTCTCTCCAGCTGTTTGCTACCTAGTGTAGCTGCATGTGTGCAATCTGTCCATGAGCTGCTCTGTCGATTAGCTGTATGGATCTGTTTGTTTGCTTTTAGTGAAGTGCATTCTGTATACTCTGCAGGACCTGCAATGCTTTGTAGGAATTCAGAAATCGACCGATCCCCATGGAGACTGAGGCCAACCAGCTCTGTCTTTGACTGTCAGTCCAGGTGCTTAGTTCCAATTTTTCTCTCTCTCACCATTAGCATTAGCTGCTCTCTGTTATTTCTGTCCATTGGGGCATTCTGTCTGTTAGTTGCTTGCTTGATATGAACTTTACCCTTGTTGTTTACACCCTGTCTGACAGCTGTACATGCTACATTATGTCCATTAGCTCTTAACCATTAGCATTAGCCACTAACTCTGTCGGCTAGCCGTTAGCTGCAAATTATAACACTGGGCTCGGACCGTGGCGGCGGCGCGGTGCTCATCGACCCTGCCCGGTTCAGCATCGACATCTTGGTGTTCCCCTCGCTGCCGACGGTGGAGAGCGGGAAATTCTCGTAGCTCTCTGGTGCCCCCAAGCCACAGTGGCAGCGCTGCAGCTGGGTCTTCAACTCCTTCTGGAAGTTACTGTTCAGGAAACCGTACACCTGTGTGTGTGTGTAGACAAAGTTTTAATGCAGAGCACCAGCACTTTAATATGTTTGTAATGATATTTACAACATTTTAATCAATACAGTTGAGTTCAGTTCAGTTAAATCCATTTAAATTCAATTCAGTTAAGTTACATTTAATTTAATTTCATTCAATTCCACTCCACCCCACTCTACCCCACTCAAGCCTTTCAGGCTTTTCTTGAGGAATTCTCCAAGTCCCTCTCTGTAAACCTTCTGGGAAAGACAGGAAGGTAGCTAGCACTACCGCATCACTGAACTCCCACTCTCTCTACTGCTCTCAACCTTATGGACTGTTCAGATAGAGGGGAGACATGCTTTTCAAGAGCAAGAACAAGGACACATCATATTGTGGCCTGCTTTTAACCGGGGTACTACAATCCAAACTGGACCAAATGTGGAAAAAGAGAACCAACCACAGGCCAGGACCCTAGGATTGAGATACAAAGGAACAAGCGCCCCTTGCACAAACGAGTTGAGAAAACAGCAGAGAAAGAGAGGTGATACATGGACTCTTCACTCTAAAGCAGAAATGTATATCATTATTTTTATTCATTGTAATAATTGTTTTGAATGTAAACAACTGCAAACAACCTGTAAATAAATTGGTTACTCAGTAGACCATCTTAGTTACCAGGAAATCTGCACCTGGCATGTTGATTTTAAAACAGACATTTCAAACAAGAACAATTCCAACAAAAACCAAAACAATAACAATGGAACTATCAGCAATAGTCCCAGTCGGTATTCAGGTAATAATGAATTCCCCTCGACCACGCCCACAAACCAACATTCTTTCCTATTGACCCCCATTGTAAAAGAGGCAACTTCGTCGTCGATTTTTTGTTATACAGAAATAACAAAACATGCTGAAAAGCTGCTGTGTTGTTCAATGTGCATGTAGCCAGGTCAAAAATCCTGACCTATGGTTCTATATGCTTCCACATAGGGAAATAGAGCCTGTGAGAAGAGCCCTATGGATTCAGCCTATTCAGCGTGGCAGAGTGGGAAATGTTGGGACGCGGTGTCCAACTAGGCTACACGTAGCTATGTGTGTGGAAAACATTTAATCACAGGTAAGACATTTAACTTGTTTAGTACTGTCCGTTTGTAACTCCACTCACTACTTGTAGCTGTATAGTCTGTTTATTTGTGTTGCTGGTCTTGGCTAGCTTAATGTTCCGGTCGGTAGCTAGCTAGCACTCACTCACATGGCTGCTAGCACAGTCATGAAAAGGGGCATGAGGGAAGCTCTACAATATTATGTTTTTCTAAGTAGTGAGAACGCTAGGGAGCAGGCAATGTTGAAAAGTAATCTTTAGACATGTTGTACTTTTCTTAAATGTAGTTTTCGAATTGACTAAAACAAGCAGACAACAAGAAAATTGTGTTTGAAAAAGGTCAAGTTTTTGCTGTGAGCCAATTGGGTAACCTAGGTAACTACAGGTTGTTTTGCCCACAGGCGCGCAGGTTTGCGAAGTTATAAAAATATGTCATTTAGCAGACGCTTTTATCCAAAGCGACTTACAGTCATGTGCGCATAAATTTTTACGTATGGGTGGTCCCGGGGATCGAACTCACTACCCTGGCGTTACAAGCTCCATGCTCTACCAATTGAGCTACAGAGGACCACGCCAAGTTCTATTTAATACCGACTGGGTCTATAGCAAGAGCAGTAGCAACGGAACCTTCAGCAACAGTAGAAGTCTCACCATGCCCATTTGTCTATCCACCATCTGTGACATCAGAACATTCCAAAAGGTGCCACAAACTGAAGCAACAAAGGGTCAGCCCAGATACATTATTTGATCACTATGTGCATTTGCAAAATACATTAACTAACCTCCTGTGTTTTACCAGTTGCCCAATGACATGGCACTCTGCCCTATGTAGACACAAAAAATACATAACAAAAAGGGGCATTGGAAAAGGCAGATTCAGATTTTGGAGGACCAGGTGAAAGAAAGTGAGATCAGGTACCTCACAGTAAACATATACCTGAATGGGACAGTAATGGTTCAAGGGAGTGAATGAAGCTGCACTCCACACCTTTGTAGCCAGCTTTTTTACACTCAAATCTGTGGTGGAAACAGACTGAAAAAATGACCAGTACCTGATCAACATTACAACATCACAAGCAAGTTCCAATTAACCCAATGAACAAAGACAGTGAACAAAGACAGAGAGGACATGGTCAAAGGAATGCCCAAAACATCACCTAAACCCAATTTCATTGTGGTACAGATGAGAGGTAGCCTCTCCCAGCTAGAGTCAGAACTCGTAGAGTTAAAAGATCAAGTCCTGGACCAGCTCTCCACCAGTACTGATGTAGAGATGGAGCAGCTGCGTGACCAACTCTGCCAGGTGAAGAATGAACACAGACGGTTGATAGAAAACCTGACATTTGAGAGAAAGAAAGGAAATGACAGAAGAACGCTCTGAAATGAAGACAGTGACAATGAGAAAAGTAGAGGAGATCAAGGAGGAGATGAGAAGAGAGCTTTTAGAAGTAAAAAAGGAGCTGAAGACCCAGATGACACCATACAGGCACTGAAGGAGCAGCTACCCAGGGTCACTAACCCCAACCCACCTTCCACCGTGCTCCACCCACTCACCCCCACCAGTTCTCCAGGAGATCCCGCTCCACCCAACACCAACCTGTCTCCTCCGGAAGATCCCTCTCCAACCAACACCAACCCTCCTCCCTCAGATCCCTCTCCAACAAATAACAACCTCCTTACCACCTCTGCTAGCTCATCCAACACTCCCACCAACGCTCCAAGAACAACCTGGGATTGGAGTCATTCTCTGTGACTCCAACGGCAAACATTTACGGGTAGAGAACTACTACCTGACATGGAGGTGAGAAAAATATTGTGCCCCACAACCTAGAGTGCCCTCAATAATTTCAGAGGACACTTTAATAGGAGCGAAGACAATAATAATACACACTGGAACGAACGACCTAAAGAACATGAGAGGACGTGTGACCCCAGCTATGGCAGAAATAGCCATTATGGCCACAGAGAGATACCAATCTGCAAAAATTATAATTTCATCTCTTCTCCCGCGCTACGATATGCCATTCAATTTCATTTTAGAAAACAACGCAGAGCTCTGAGGCCTAACGTATTTTTGGCACACCACAAAGACATCCACCCTCACCTCATGCAAGACCATGTCCACCTAAACTGGTGGGGTGTAAAAGTCTTTGCAAGGGTGCTAAAGTACACGGCCAAAATGTGAAGAAAGACTAGGAGCATCCAGCCTATGAGAAGCCAGCAAATAAGAACACCACACCCAGATAGGCCAACACTCCGCCCAGAGTGACCATCACATAACCCAGAGCCCAGAAGTCCACCCAGAGAAGCCAGCACTCCGCCCAGAGAGTCCAGCACTCCACCCAGACTCCAGCACTCATCTTTGGAACGCCGTTTGGGTCTTTGCGTGTCAAAAAAGATAGACGTCAAATAACACTATTTGACATGTCAAATAAGCTTTTAATTTGACACGTCAAATACAATTCTATTATAGAATGTTGTGTGTGCTGAATTTACAAGTGCAAGCCAAGCGCCACCATTATGATCACTTTCAAAGCTGTACAATACTGCATTGGTAATAAGGCATTATTTGTTCCGACCAAATAGGAGCATTTGAAATTAGATCGGGATCAAAGGTGCAGGATCAAAAATGTTTGCAAATATCTTTGATACAGATGTTATTAGCAACTTCTGGGGTATCTAGCTAGCTTAAGCTTGGTACCTAGCAAGCACCAATGCAACAGCCTGAAAACAATGACCAGTAGAAACTGCAGTCATTTTCAATATTCTTAGCAATGATTTAGGAATCCATGTGTGTAAGTATTAGCTAGGTAGCCACTTGTTGTTCTCCTATTGAAATAACTAGCTAGCCAGCTACTTAACCCTGTTGCCCAAAACTAACGTTATAAGCAGACAGCTAGCTTCATCTGGCTAGTATGGCTTGACCGGACCGGGTTATATGTTGTGAAGCTAGCCACAATAAGGATTAGCCACAATAGTGGAATTTGCGTTTCACTTTCAAAATAAAAGTCCCTCTTTGAAAATGATGCAGAAGGTTACAATTAGTGGGATCATGCCATATATAGACTAGATAATGTTAAAGGTTGGAATATTGGAATGTGGAGCAATGAAACGGGGTATCAGTCTACTCGGTGACACCCACAGAACACAACTGTGAAGAGTTAGTGTCGTAGCTCTTATTGCCTGACTTTGACTGTGGGAAATCACCTCCCCAGTCAGCCTATTGTGCGTATTGACATTCATATTGCACTGTACAGCCTTACCTAAGGATTGTGGATCAATGAAATGGGGTATCAGTCTACTCAGTACCCAAGTGCTTTTTTCCCCAAAGTCCTCCTCAGAGTTATCAGGCTCCAAAACATCCATGTTGTTTTGTTTTGATCTGGTCAGGTGACGCAGATGCTATGCTACAGGACTGTTTTGCTACCACAGACTGGAATATGTTCCGGAATTCTTCTGATAGCATTGAGGAGTACACCACATCAATCACTGGCTTCATCAATAAGTGCATCGATGACGTCGTCCCCACAGTGACCGTACGTACATACCCCAACCAGAAGCCATGGATTACAGGCAACATCCGCACTGAGCTAAAGGGTAGAGCTGCCGCTTTCAAGGAGCGGGACTCTAACCCGGAAGCTTATAAGAAATCCCGCTATGCCCTCAGACGAACCATCTAACAGGCAAAGAGTCAATACAGGACTAAGATTGAATTGTACTACACCAGCTCTGACGCTGGTCGGATGTGGCAGGGCTTGAAAACTATTACAGACTACAAAGGGAAGCACAGCCGCGAACTGCCCAGTGACACAAGCCTACCAGACGAGCTAAATCACTTCTATGCTCGCTTCGAGGCAAGCAACACTGAAGCATGCATGAGAGCATCAGCTGTTCCGAATGACTATGTGATCACGCTCTCCGTAGCCGATGTGAGTAAGACTTTTAAGCAGGTCAACATTCACAAGGCCGCAGGGCCAGACGGATTACCAGGACGTGTAGTCCGAGCATGTGCTGACCAACTGGCAAGTGTCTTCACTGACATTTTCAACATGTCCCTGACTGAGTCTGTAATACCAACATGTTTCAAGCAGACCACCATAGTCCCTGTGCCCAAGGACACTAAGATAACCTGCCTAAATGACTACCGACCCGTAGCACTCACGTCTGTAGCCATGAAGTGCTTTGAAAGGCTGGTCATGGTTCACATCAACACCATTATCCCAGAAACCCTAGCCCCACTCCAATTTGCATACCGCCCCAACATATCCACAGATGATGCAATCTCTATTGCACTCCACACTGCCCTTTCCCACCTGGACAAGAGGAACACCTACGTGAGAATGCATTTCATTGACTACAGCTCAGCGTTCAACACCATAGTGCCCTCAAAGCTCATCACTAAGCTAAGGATCCTGGGACTAAACACCTCCCTCTGCAACTGGATCCTGGACTTCCTGACAGGCCGCCCCCAGGTGGTAAGGGTAAATAACAACACGTCTGCCACACGGATCCTCAATACGGGGGCCCCACAGGGGTGCGTGTGTGACAGGTTAAAGGACATATTCATAGCCTGTTATACACTAAAAAGTATTAGTAAGTTCATGGTATGTAAGGATCTTAAAATATCTAAGGTTAAAAAGATAATGCATCCAGTACTAGTTCATAGAGATTGATAAAATGCATAAATGTGTTAAAATCCGTCAAGTGTAAAAGGGTAAATTATTGTAAGAGGAAGGTGTAAACGTTATATTGACTACTTTATTTTGTGGTGCCTAATTTAAGGGTAAAAGTGTTAATTTGTGATCTACTAAATGCTCTTAATCTATGAGCCTGAGATCGATTGCTCTGGTCTCCGGCCAACTTTCTGGGGAAATCGCGGTCTTTTTCCTCATTATACTAAAGTTTCAGTGAGGAAACAACTGCGTCACTTTCGTGATTATTTCTCCCCTTTTTCAGGTACGTTATTGATAAAACGAGTTAATTTGAATGTAATAACTTGCTAACATGTCAAGAGAGTTTAAGGTATGTGTTAGTAACATCTTGAGTAAGTTTAGAGTTAAGTTGAAGAGAGTTATTAGGTGTGAGTGAAACCTGCTTGGTTGCTGCGAAATAGCTTCGTACTGAGGGTAGCTGCCATTTTATGCTAATTGTGAATGAACTTGTGCGTTGTTAATAATATATTTGGGGTTATTTGTACAATGTGTTTCGAATACTTTGTTGACATGGTTGATAAATGTAGTTATGGGTTACTGAGCTAAAGCTACTTTGTGTTTGACAGTTATATTGAAACATTTGTATATATTTTAGTGAATTACAGTTTATGCTGTTGTGACTTGAATAAGCTTTGTACCCTACAAAACTCTGGTTCCTGTAGATCTGTTGTTCTGTAAAATGTGGTATTTTTGTAAAAAGATTATACTAAAGTTTCAGTGAGGAAACAACTGCGTCACGTTCGTGATTATTTCTCCCCTTTTTCAGGGGCGTAACATTTTGGAGGCTCTGCTGAGATTGCTGCTCAGATGTCCGGCTTCCACATCCTGGTCGCTGAATTCTGAGCCAGCCAAATCCCTACATAACAACCCAGGCAGGCTGCAGTGAGGAAAGTGTTGCTGTTCGAGGGGAGCTGGAAGTTGGTGGTTAAGTACGTGTCAACTGAGGCCATTGAGAGACCATCAGAGACAGTAAGGACCATCTAATTCAGAGTCAACTCCTGCACAGTAAAGGTTCCTCCTGTCCTGTCAACATGACAACCGCCTTGGAAGAACTACAGGAAGAGGTAGTAGGAGAATTGCACACCCTGACTAAAGACAAGTTACTAGACGTATGTGATTTCCTTGACATATCAGGCGAACAGAGAAGAGTTATTCAAGACAAATCCCGCATATCACTGATGACTCACATTATGATGTTCCTTGAAAGAGAGGAAGTTGCAGAGTTAGAAGATGGCGGCATGTCGGAATTATTGCTACTTAAAGACAAAATGACAGAGATGATCAGTGGCATAGATAGCAAGACAGGGCAAACTGACCATGATATTGAAACAGCCAGAAAACATCACATAATCGAGGGACTGAGAACTGTAACCCCACAACAAGGGGTGGGAACTGAGCAGAGTACTGCAGACAAAGCCAGTGATTCTCTGCGCCAGCCCCAACCCCCTGCCCATCTTCAGAGGAGCATGCAGCTCTCACCCAGTGCACAGTCCGGCTCATACTGGCGCAAAGAGTTAAAAATTTCTGGGCAGATAGGTGAACCGGGCCAGAAAGATAAACTGACTTTTTCCAGCCTTGCCCATCAGATTGAGAATGGACTTAACAGAGGCTATCCTGAGGTAGAAATAGTAGACGCAGTAATCAGGGCTATTTCTCCAGGCTCACAGCTACGCAGCTACTTGGAAGGTAAACCCCAGCTAACTCTTCCCACACTTAGATGCATCCTGCGTTCCCACTTCCAAGAGAAGAGTGCAACAGAGCTTTACAAACAGCTAGCTTCAGAAGCACAGCATAGCAAGGAGATCCCTCAAAGCTTCCTGATGCGCGTCTTAGATTTGAGGCAGAAAGTACTATTTGCGTCCCAGGAGTCAGAATCAGGGCTTAAGTATGACCCTGCTCTAGTCCAGCGCATGTGTTTACACACAGTCCTTACAGGTCTCCAGAGTGACAGTATCAGGATAGACATGCAGCCTCTCCTGCTTGATAGCGAAACATCAGATGAGGTTTTGCTAGAGAAGCTTAACATTGCTTGTGCTAATGAGATAGAAAGACGAAACAAAAAGCGTTTTAATGCCCCACAGCCTGCTACAACTGTAAGTGTAGTCCAGTTAGAAGATACGCCATCTGCAAAGTGTCCTGTGAAGGAAGCAAAGGCTAAGATACCCGCAGAACTGTTAACAGAGTTAGCTGAACTTAAGACAGGTGTAGCTTCCCTAAAAGGTCTCAGTGCAGAGATTGCTCAGATTAAGGAGACATTACAGCAGCCTATGTTTCAGTCATCGCCTTATGCCCATGCCCCGCTTCCAGTTAGGAGGCCAGATAGGGACCCCCAGCCACCTGTTTCCCAGCAGCAGTATTACAGCAACTACAGTCAGCCCCAAGCACCTGACCCTGCGCAGTATCAATATGCACCTAACCTGTATACCAACCGCTCTGCTCAAGCTCCAAGGAGGTGTTTTGTCTGCCAGCAGGCCAGAACAGATGCACGCTGCACACACTGCTTCCGATGTGGGAGTGGAGAACATTTCCAAGCTGGATGTAAAATCCGGGGAGTCAGACCATCCAAAGAGGCCCCTTTAAACGGGGAAGGGTTACCGCTGAGGGACAAGTGTTAACCGTAGCTACCAAAAAGTCCCAGAAATGTGCAAATTGTGCCAGAGAAGATTCATTTGAGAACCTGAAACAATGTTCATCATGTAAAGAGACACTGTACTGTTCCAAAGGATGTCAAAACCAACATTGGACTAAACATAAGGAAAAATGCACTCACCTGAAAATTGACTCTACCTGTGAAAAGCTTTCCTGTACAGAAGAAAATGCCCACTCTTTACCATCCCTAGCTCAAGGTTGCCACCCCCATAAGGTCACCTCGCTAGTCGGTAGACAGTGCCTTGTTGAGTGTCACCTGAATCGCCACCACCTCCAAGCTCTATGGGACACAGGCTCTCAGGTATCGGTCATTGATGAACGATGGAAAGCGGAATCTCTCCCAAACGCAAGGCTGAGGGATGTTTCAGAAATTCTGGACTCACCTGATGATCTAAGATTGACGGCAGTAAATGGGACTGAAATGCCGTACCTGGGATGGATTGAAACAACTTTTCGGCTAGCCTCTGAAACTGACCAAACGAAGGAACTGATCATCCCAGTGCTGGTAATGAAAGGCTGTCACCTATCTCATCCCATCATAGGTTTCAATGTTATTGAGCACATCCTGACAATGACCGAAAAGACTAAACGGTACAGTACAGTAAAAAAAGCTTTCCCAAGCCTCAAAAGAAATAAGGTGAGAGCTTTTATACAGGCTGTTAGTGCAGAACAGACAGATGAATACGCAGTGAAAACCAAGAAAGAGAAGGTTGCTGTACCAAAACACAGTAGCATTCAGATTGAGTGCCGGGTAGCTTCCCAGCCTTTCAAAGATGACATGACAATGCTTTTCCAGCCAGACCTGAACCCGCAGTGGCCAGATGAACTTGAGTTATTTGACACACTAGTCAGAGTTAAGAAAGGTGTTTTTCCAGTTGTCATGCTTGATGTCTCTAACCCCACTGACCACGACATTGCCCTGCTAGGACGCACCATAATCGGTACAGTACAAACCATTATGACTGTGTTACCTGCCCAAGTCTTTGAAAAAGCTGTCACCCCAGCCACAGTGAATCACACCAGTGTTCAAACCCCATTTACTGCTACTGAACAGTGGGATCCACCAGTAGGTTTAAGTCACCTAACCAAAGAACAGAGAGAGGTTGTTAGGAAAATGCTTAGAGAAGAGTGTCACTCCTTCTCCAGATCAGGCAATGACATTGGCTGCATTGAACGATTGAAAATGACTATTTCTCTAAAGGACTCTGAACCAGTCAAGCGCACATACATGTCAGTGCCCAGGCCACTGTATCAGGAGATGAAGGGTTACCTTCATGACCTCATAGCCCAGGGTTGGGTTAGGAAGTCAAACTCTTCATATTCTTCACCTGTCGTGTGTGTTAGGAAGAAGGACGGGACCCTCCGGTTGTGTATAGATTACAGAGACCTGAACAGAAAGACACATCCTGACCGCCAGCCCATCCCTCGGGTCCAGGACATCATGGACAGTTTAGGTGGTAATTCCTGGTTCTCCCTTTTAGATCAGGGAAAAGCATATCACCAAGGGTTCATCTCTGAAGAAAACAGATCACTGACAGCATTTGTGACCCCATGGGGACTCTATGAGTGGATACGTATGCCATTCGGCCTCATGAACGCTCCTGCAGCTTTTCAGCGTTGTATGGAGGAATGTTTGGAAGGGCTCCGGGACAACATCTGCATTCCTTATCTGGACGACACGCTAGTTTTCAGTAAAACTTTCGACAGCCATGTGAATGATGTGCAAAAGGTTTTGCAGCGTCTCAGAGAATATGGCATCAAACTCAAGCCAAGTAAGTGTGATCTCTTTAAACCCCAGGTCCGTTATTTGGGCAGAATAGTGTCTGCAGACGGCAGCAAAGTTGACCCAGCCGATTTTGAAGCAGTAAGAGCATTGAAAGAGATCAGACCACAGACTGTGGGCCAGCTCAGAAAAATGCTTGGTTTACTCACTTACTACAGACAGTACATCAAAGACTTTTCTAGGAGGGCCAGCTGTCTGTATGACCTCCTGAAAGCAGATTCAGAGAAAATACCTGACCACCCACGGAAAGCAAAAACAAAGAAAGTAAGTCATGTGGTGCCCTCAAACAAGCCAATCCTGTGGACTGACCAGCATCAACAGGCACTTGAACAGCTGATTGAGTGTCTGCTTCACCCACCAGTCTTAGGTTTCACTGACTTCACTCAGCCATTTGTTGTACACACTGATGCGTCACACCAAGGCTTGGGAGCAGTTCTTTATCAAGAGCAAGATGGGAAGCTTAGGGTCATTGCTTATGGCTCTCGAACCTTAACAGCAGCTGAGAAGAACTATCACTACCACTCTGGCAAGCTAGAATTTCTAGCTCTAAAATGGGCAATCACTGATAAGTTCCATGATTATTTGTACTATGCTCCGACCTTCACTGTATACAGTGATAACAACCCGCTCAGCTACATTCTGTCTACTGCAAAACTGAACGCAACCACTTCCAGGTGGGTTGCAGAATTGGCTGATTTCCACTTTACAATAAAGTACAGGCCAGGCAGAGAGAACGGTGATGCAGATGCTTTGTCGAGGATGCCACTGGATGTAGAGTCACTGATGAGAGAATGTTCTGAGGAGCTTCCACCAGACACCATTGCCGCCACGATACAAGCAGTAGAGGTACAGAAAGAGTATTTTGTGCCTTGGTCAATTTCAGCTGCATCTATGTCAGTATCAGCTGAAGGTGAGACAACTACAGCAACAATCAGCTCGATCCCAAAAGAGGGGATAAGAGAGGCACAAGAGTCTGATCCGGTCATCCGTCCTGTGCTCGATTTCAAGCTGTCTGGTTCCAAACCGCCAGTTAAAGAGCAAAAGGAATTCAGTCCAAAGACAAAATGCCTATTCAGAGAATGGGACAAATTGACAATCGACAATGAGGGTATTCTTTACAGAATCACTACAGCCCGCAAGCAGTTAGTTCTACCAGAGCAGTACAAAGGTAAAGTGATGGAAGAGTTGCACAATAACATGGGACACCAAGGTACTGACCGCACTGTATCACTAGTACGTGACCGCTTCTTCTGGCCTTATATGCAATCTGACATCGAGCACTATGTGACTAAAACTTGTAGCTGTGTCAAGCAGAAAAAGCCAGGCCATGAAACAAGAGCTCCTCTGACAAACATTGTGACAACACAGCCATTTGAACTGGTATGTATAGATTTCCTCCAAATCGACAGATGCAAAGGGGGATATGAGTACATCCTCGTGATTGTTGACCATTTTACACATTTCACTCAAGCCTACGCCACCACATCAAAGTCAGGAAAAACTGCTGCAAATCTCATCTTCAATGACTTTGCCCTGAAGTTTGGGTTCCCCTCCCGCATCCACCATGACCAAGGGGGAGAATTCGAAAATCAGTTGTTCCATCAGTTAAAGAAACTCAGTGGCATGGCCGGGTCCAGAACAACACCCTACCACCCGATGGGGAACGGTCAAGTGGAACGAATGAACAGAACATTGTTGCAAATGCTAAAGACACTAACTGAGACACAAAAGTCAAACTGGAAGGAGTCTCTAAACAAACTGGTTTATGCCTATAACTGCACCCGTTGCGAAGTGACTGGCTATTCACCATTTTATCTTCTGTTTGGGAGATCACCCAGGCTTCCAGTTGATATGTTCTTTGGATTGTGCACAGAGGCAGGTTCCAGTAACCAGGGAGACTACGTGGAGAACTGGAAACGAGGAATGGAAGAAGCATATGCCATTGCAAAAGAAAATGCTCAGAAAGCTGCTGAAAGAAGTAAGAAGTACTATGACACTAAAGTTAGGAGTTCAGTGCTACAGCCTGGCGAGCGAGTTCTGATTAAAAACCTGACACCAAGAGGAGGACCAGGCAAACTCCGTAACTATTGGGAAGATCAAATTCACACAGTAGTGAGACAAATGGGTTCAGACCTGCCGATTTATGAGTTGAGACCAGAAAAGGGTAGGGGACGCTCCAGGGTCCTGCACAGAAACCTGCTCATGTCCTGTGACCACTTACCTTTTGAGAGACAACCAGAAATGACTAAAGATGACAAAAGTGAACCAGCGAGAGAGTCGGAAAACAGGCCCCCACCAGTGAAACAAACAGTTGCGGTGCCAGTTCCTGATATGCTACCAGCACAGCCGCTTGTTGAAAATCAGCTGGAGGAGAAAACAACAGTTAAAGAACTGCCTGCTGAGGAGATGAACTTGCCTGCTGAAAATGTGCCTGATGATCGTCCACTAAGTGCCTTTCCTTCATTAACTGCTGCTGCTGAACCTGAGGAACCAGCTTACCAGCTGCCACAAAGAGAGAGACACCCTCCAAGACGTATCACCTATGATCAGCTTGGTATCCCTTCCTGCTACAGTATACAGCCACAGCCACAGTTGTTCCCTGTCTACCCTGCACCAGGACTGGTTCCATGGCTGCCATCACTACAGCGATATTACCTATAGCCACCCTACATGTATGGACTTCAGCAAACTTGAGGCCACAGACAGAGTTGACATGTTTGACCATGGACTACTGACTGATTTCACAGACTTTCACGAGACAATTAGCAGACTATGCATATAGATCATTACAACTGATGGACTGTTGACAATAGTATGAGAAAAGACTGCTTATGGACTGTTTATACAGCTGGTCAACAGATATGGACTGTGAATATAACTTCTTGGTTCTATTTGAACTGTGAACTTTGACCTCTGCTCAAGGACTATCTTACAGAAGAGGATTTTCTACGTCCAGTGCTAATAGACTGTTTAAGAAGACAATGTTGGTAATGTTGGGACAACATTTATTTTGTCGGGGAGAGTGTGACAGGTTAAAGGACATATTCATAGCCTGTTATACACTAAAAAGTATTAGTAAGTTCATGGTATGTAAGGATCTTAAAATATCTAAGGTTAAAAAGATAATGCATCCAGTACTAGTTCATAGAGATTGATAAAATGCATAAATGTGTTAAAATCCGTCAAGTGTAAAAGGGTAAATTATTGTAAGAGGAAGGTGTAAACGTTATATTGACTACTTTATTTTGTGGTGCCTAATTTAAGGGTAAAAGTGTTAATTTGTGATCTACTAAATGCTCTTAATCTATGAGCCTGAGATCGATTGCTCTGGTCTCCGGCCAACTTTCTGGGGAAATCGCGGTCTTTTTCCTCATTATACTAAAGTTTCAGTGAGGAAACAACTGCGTCACTTTCGTGATTATTTCTCCCCTTTTTCAGGTACGTTATTGATAAAACAAGTTAATTTGAATGTAATAACTTGCTAACATGTCAAGAGAGTTTAAGGTATGTGTTAGTAACATCTTGAGTAAGTTTAGAGTTAAGTTGAAGAGAGTTATTAGGTGTGAGTGAAACCTGCTTGGTTGCTGCGAAATAGCTTCGTACTGAGGGTAGCTGCCATTTTATGCTAATTGTGAATGAACATGTGCGTTGTTAATAATATATTTGGGGTTATTTGTACAATGTGTTTCGAATACTTTGTTGACATGGTTGATAAATGTAGTTATGGGTTACTGAGCTAAAGCTACTTTGTGTTTGACAGTTATATTGAAACATTTGTATATGTTTTAGTGAATTACAGTTTATGCTGTTGTGACTTGAATAAGCTTTGTACCCTACAAAACTCTGGTTCCTGTAGATCTGTTGTTCTGTAAAATGTGGTATTTTTGTAAAAAGATTATACTAAAGTTTCAGTGAGGAAACAACTGCGTCACGTTCGTGATTATTTCTCCCCTTTTTCAGGGGCGTAACACGTGCTCAGTCCCCTCCTGTACTCCCTGTTCACTCATGACTGCATGGTCAGGCACGACTCCAACACCATCATTAAGTTTGCCGACGACACAACAGTGGTAGGCCTGATCACCGACAACGAGGAGACAGCCTATAGGGAGGAGGTCAGAGATCTGGCCGTGTGGTGCCAGGATAACAACCTCTCCCTCAACGTGATCAAGACAAAGGAGATGATTGTGGACTACAGGAAAAAAAAAGAGGACTGAGCACGCCCCCATTCTCATCGACAGGGCTGTAGTGGAACAGGTTGAGAGCTTCAAGTTCCTTGGTGTCCACATCACCAACGAACTATCATGGTCCAAACACACCAAGACAGTCGTGAAGAGGGCAACCTATTCCCCCTCAGGAGACTGAAAAGATTTGGCATGGGTCCTCAGATCCTCAAAACGTTATACAGCTGCACCATCGAGAGCATCCTGACTGGTTGCATCACTGCCTGGTATGGCAACTGCTCGGCCTCTGACCGCAAGGCACTACAGAGGGTAGTGCGTACGGCCCAGTACATCACTGGGGCTAAGCTTCCTGCCATCCAGGACCTCTATACCAGGCGGTGTCAGAGGAAGGCCCTAAAAATTGTCAAAGACTCAAGCCACCCTAGTCATAGACTGTTCTCTCTGCTAGGTCCAAAAGGCTTCTCAACAGCTTTACCCCCAAGCCATAAGACTCCTGAACAGCTAATCATGGCTACCCAGACTATTTGCGCTAACCCCCCACCCCACCCCCATCTCCCTCTTTTACGCTGCTGCTACTCTGTTTATTATTTATGCACAGTCACTTTAACTCTACCCACATGTACATATGACCTCAATTACCTCTACTAGCCGGTGCCCCTGCACATTGACTCTGTACCGGTACCCCCCTGTATATAGCCTCCCTACTGTTACTTTATTTTACTGCTGCTCTTTAGTTTTTTTCTTTTTTTTCTTTTTTCTTTAACACTTTTTTTATTTTACATTTTTCTTTAAACAACTGCATTGTTGGTTAAGGGCTTGTAAGTAAGCATTTCACTGTAATGTCTACACCTGTTGTATTCGGCGCATGTGGCAAATACAATTTGATTTAATTTGATTTGATTTGAATAGTGTTCAATACACATAGTAGGTTGACTGGTACAATAAATGTGGCTCAATTCACAGTGGTTTCAGAGTCCCGCAATAAGAGCTACGACTTTAATGTTCTCTGGGTGTCACTGAGTAGACTGATACCCCATGTCATTGATCCACAATCTATAGGTAAGGCTGTACAGTGAAATAAGTATGCCCCCAATGCAATTCTAAAGTCTAATACATCCAGTGTGATTCCAACAGATTTTTGTCAAATTTACAAATTATTGTATTTTGTTGAATTTATACCAGAACATTCCAACCTCATTTAGCACGATCTATTCCATTATGGCATGATTCCACGATTTGTATTCATTTGTATCACTTTCATTGAGACACTTATTTTGAAGGTAAACCGCAAATTCCACTATTGTGGATAATCCTTATTGTGGCTAGCTTCACATAGGTGGATCCGACCACCATTAATCAAAAAAGAACGGTCTTATAAATTAGGGGTATTTTAGATGATGACACCTAGCTAGAAATGTTTGCATCCATCAGCTAGCTAGCTTTTTTATGACCAGCACTGTCCAGAGCTTGGGGAAGTGTCTGCGCTCCTACGGCAGCGGCAGGTGCGCACCCCGCCCAGAGACTCCAGCACTCTGCCCAGAGAGCCCAGCACTCCGCCCAGAGAGACCATCACCTTACCCAGAGAGACCATCACCTCACCCAGAGAGCCCAGCACTCCCCCCAGAATGACCATCACCTCACCCAGAGAGACCATCCCCTCAACCAGAGAGCCCAGCTCTCCACCCAGAGGGCAACACTTCCCCCAGAGAGCCCAGCTCTCCACCCAGAGAGACCAGAACTTCGCCCAAAGAGGCCAGCAACCCCCCACTCCATTGGCCACCACTCAATACCCCACCCCACAACCCCTCATGCTGACAGAACAGCACCACCCCACCCCATTACCTCCCATGCCGACAGGACAGCACCCCCCTGCACCATTGAGGCCAACAGTCCAGCAAGACAGCTTTGCTGAAGTGGCACGAAGACTAGAGCACCCTGCTGCAGCAGAGCTAAACCAGATAAGGCATCTGCTGAACATAATCTGTTATTATCAGAAATATCATTATTAGAAATAAAACCTATTATCATTGAGTTCAGTTTTAGAAAAACTACCCAGGAAAGGGTTAAAATGAGCTCATTTAAATATATGTAGCCTCAGAAACAAAATTCATGAGATTAGTAATTTGCTAATCTCAGATAATATTAATATATTAGCAATTTCTGAGACTCACATAGACAGCACCTTTGATGATACAGCAGTAGGAATAGAAAGATACATCTATAGAAAAGACAGGAATGTCTACAGGGGAGGTGTTGATGTATATTCAGAGCCATATACTAATAACCTAAACTAAACCCAACTCCACTCACCACAGGGTTGACACAGGTGGAGGCCATGGCGGTGAGGTGGCAGGCGGAGAACACAGCATCATGCTGGCAGGCGGGCAGCGCCTGGTGGTCCCAGTCAAATATCGTGTTGAACACGTTAAGCGGCAGCCAGCAGAGGGCGAAGGCGGCAACGATGGCCGCCAGCATAGCATTGATCCTCTGGGCTCCTCGGGCCTTCCGGCTCCGCTCCACCACTTCCCTGGATGGGAAAAACACAGGAAAGGACTTTAGATGGCACTTGCAGTATACCACACATTTCCAGTTACTTTTGTTTTTGTTTACTTTTGTTTATTTGTTCTTTATGTATCTGTTGTTGTAATTTTGTTTGATCAATGGGGGGCCACCGGAACGGACTAAATGGATGGGATTTATACCACACTTTACCAGGTACTTATTAATTTCATTAACATTTCCATTTAACTTATTAATTTCATTAACATTTCCATTTACTCATTAACTTTTCATTGGCTATCCTCTTTGATGATCCTTGGACTATTACTCCACACATTCATTTGTTTTATTCACCTATTCATCACTGGTCACTCATTGACTACCATTCATTTGACTCCTGTCCTGATGTATTACCTGCATCTGAGTAGGCATACTATAATTGTCTTGTGTGTGTCTTTCTGTGCTTGCGAGCATGCATTAGTGCATGTGTGTGTGTGCTTGTGTGCCGCCGTGAGTGTGCATGTGTGTGTGTCACCTGCGTCGACGTAGGCGTAGGAATATGCGGAGGTAGCAGAGCAGCACCAGTAGCAGAGGGAGGCAGTACTGGAACAGCAACAGGGAGGTGGTGTAGGCCAGACGGTGTCTTTCAGTCGGCCATTTCTCCAAACAGATCACATGGTCTCTGAGGAGAGAGAGAGAGAGAGAGAGAGAGAGAGAGAGAGAGAGAGAGAGAGAGAGAGAGAGAGAGAGAGAGAGAGAGAGAGAGAGAGAGAGAGAGAGAGAGAGAGAGAGAGAGAGAGAGAGAGAGAGAGAGAGAGAGAGAGAGAGAGAGAGAGAGAGAGAGAGAGAGAGAGAGAGAGAGAGAGAGAGAGAGGCAGGAGAGAGAGAGAGCAGGAGAGAGAGAGAGCAGGAGAGGCAGGAGAGAGAGACGGAGAGCAGGAGAGCGAGAGAGCAGGAGAGCGAGAGACGGAGAGCAGGAGAGCGAGAGAGACGGAGAGCAGGAGAGCGAGAGAGACGGAGAGCAGGAGAGCGAGAGAGACGGAGAGCAGGAGAGCAGGAGAGAGAGAGAGAGAGAGAGAGAGAGAGAGAGAGAGAGAGACCAAACTTAAGGAAAGCTTTGACTATGTACAGAGCATAGCCTTGCTATTGAGAAAGCCCGCCGTAGGCAGACCTGGCTCTCAAGAGAAGACAGGCTATGTGCACACTGTCCACAAAATGAGGTGGAAACTGAGCTGCACTTTCTAACCTCCTGACAAATCTATGACCATATTAGAGACACATATTACCCTCAGATTACACAGACCCACAAATAATTCGAAACAAACCCAATTTTAATAAACTCCTGTATCTATTGGTTGAAATACCACAGTGTGTCATCACAGCAGCAAGATCTGTGACCTGTTGCCACAAGAAAAGGGCAACCAGTGAAGAACAAACACCATTGTAAATACAACCCATATTTATGTTTTTTATTTTCCCTTTTATACTTTAACTATTTGCACATCATATGACTTTTGAAATGTATTTGTTATTTTGGAACTTTTGTGAGTGTAATGTTTACTGTTAATTTTTTTATTGTTTATTTCACTTTTGTTTATTATCTATTTCACTTGCTTTGGCAATGTAAACATATGTTTCCCATGCCAATAAATCCCTTGAATTGAATTGCAGAGCAGGATTTGGCCGATACCCGCTAATTATCAAAATCCAGAAAATAGCCGTTAAATTCTATAACCACTTAAAAAGAAGCAATTCCCAAACCTTCCATAACAAAGCCATCACCTACAGAGAGATGAACTTGGAGAAGAGTCCCCTAAGTAAGCTGGTCCTGGGGCTCTGTTCACAAACACAAACAGAGCCCCAGGACAACAACAACAACAATTAGACCCAACCAAATCATGAGAAAACAAAAAGAGAATTACTTGACACATTGGAAAGATTTATTTAAAAAACAGAGCAAACTAGAATGCTATTTGGCCCTAAACAGAGAGTACACAGTGGCAGAATACCTAACCACTGTCACTGATCCAAACTTAACGAAAGCTTTGACTATGTACAGACTCAGTGAGCATAGCCTTGCTATTGAGAAAGGCCTCCGTAGGCTCTCAAGAGAAGACAGGCTTTGTGCACACTGCCCACAAAATGAGGTGGAAACTGAGCTGCACTTCCTGGCCTCCTGCCAAATGTATGACCATATTAGAGACACATATTTCCCTCAGATTACACAGATCCACAAAGAATTAGAAAACAAACCCAATTTTGATAAACTCCCTTATCTACTGGGTGAAATACCACAGTGTGTCATCACAGCAGCAAGATTTGTGACCTGTTGCCACAAGAAAAGGGCAACCAGTGAAGAACAAACAGCATTGTAAATACAACCCATATTTATGTTTATTTATATTCCCATTTGTACTTTAACTATTTGCACATTGTTACAACACTCTATACATACATAATATGACATTTGAAACTTCTTTATTCTTTTAGAACTTTTGTGAGTGTAATGTTTACTGTTAATATTTATTGTTTATTTCACTTTTGTTTACTATCTATTTCACTTGCTTTGGCAATGTTAACATACGTTTCCCATGCCAATGAAGCCCTTAAATTGAATAGAAATTGAATTGAGAGAGAGAGGGAGAGAGTGAGAGAATGAGAGAGAAAGAGAGCGAGAAAGACAAAGAGAGGAGGAGAAAAGGAGAGAGAGGTGAGGAGAGAGAGAGACAGAGAGAGAGAGAGAAGCAGAAAGAGAAAAACCTTAGAAAAACCTTGACAAAGTATAGGCTCAGTGAGCACAGCCTTGCCATTGAGAAGGGTAGACACAGGAAAACCTGGCTCCCTGTAGAGGAAAGGCTGTGCAACCACTGCACCACAGCAGAACCCGAGACAGAGCTGCATTTCCTGAAAATTAAAAAAAAAAAATCAAACAATTAGAGTGTCATTTCCCCAAATTTGAAAACCTTATTCAAGGTTTCAAAGACCTCTCTGATGAGAATAGGCTACCCGTCCTGTTGGGGGAGGATGCAGAGAGCTGTGGGTTGGCAGCGCACTACATTGCTGCCTGCCATAAAATGAGGGACAGTGTCTGACAGACCAACCAACCTGCACATGTCCTCTATGCTTATTGTTATTGTTATTCTTCAATGTACAGTGGGGAAAAAAAGTATTTAGTCAGCCACCAATTGTGCAAGTTCTCCCACTTAAAAAGATGAGAGAGGCCTGTAATTTTCATCATAGGTACACGTCAACTATGACAGACAAAATAAGCATTTTTTTTCCAGAAAATCACATTGTAGGATTTTTTATGAATTTATTTGCAAATTATGGTGGGAAATAAGTATTTGGTCAATAACAAAAGTTTTTCAATACTTTGTTATATACCCTTTGTTGGCAATGACACAGGTCAAACGTTTTCTGTAAGTCTTCACAAGGTTTTCACACACTGTTGCTGGTATTTTGGCCCATTCCTCCATGCAGATCTCCTCTAGAGCAGTGATGTTTTGGGGCTGTCACTGGGCAACACATACTTTCAACTCCCTCCAAAGATTTTCTATGGGGTTGAGATCTGGAGACTGGCTAGGCCACTCCAGGACCTTGAAATGCTTCTTGCGAAGCCACTCCTTCGTTGCCCGGGCGGTGTGTTTGGGATCATTGTCATGCTGAAAGACCCAGACACGTTTCATCTTCAATGCCCTTGCTGATGGAAGGAGGTTTTCACTCAAAATCTCACGATACATGGCCCCATTCATTCTTTCCTTTACACAGATCAGTCGTCCTGGTCCCTTTGCAGAAAAACAGCCCCAAAGCATGACGTTTCCACCCCCATGCTTCACAGTAGGTATGGTGTTCTTTGGATGCAACTCAGCATTCTTTGTCCTCCAAACACGACGAGTTGAGTTTTAACCAAAATTTACCAAAAGGTTCTATTTTGGTTTCAAATGACCATATGACATTCTCCCAATCCTCTTCTGGATCATCCAAATGCACTCTAGCAAACTTCAGACGGGCCTGGACATGTACTGGCTTAAGCAGGGGGACACGTCTGGCACTGCAGGATTTGAGTCCCTGGCGGCGTAGTGTGTTACTGATGGTAGGCTTTGTTACTTTGGTCCCAGCTCTCTGCAGGTCATTCACTAGGTCCCCCTGTGTGGTTCTGGGATTTTTGCTCACCGTTCTTGTGATCATTTTGACCCCACGGGGTGAGATCTTGCGTGGAGCCCCAGATCGAGGGAGATTATCAGTGGTCTTGTATGTCTTCCATTTCCTAATAATTGCTCCCACAGTTGATTTCTTCAAACCAAGCTGCTTACCTATTGCAGATTCAGTCTTCCCAGCCTGGTGCAGGTCTACAATTTTGTTTCTGGTGTCCTTTGACAGCTCTTTGGTCTTGGCCATAGTGGAGTTTGGAGTGTGACTGTTTGAGGTTGTGGACAGGTGTCTTTTATACTGATAACAAGTTCAAACAGGTGCCATTAATACAGGTAACGAGTGGAGGACAGAGGAGCCTTTTAAAGTGTCATGAGCCTCTCACTCCACCGGGTTACCACCTTAATTTTCTTCCACTCTGCTCACCACTCTCTCTACTCAGCCTAACTAGCTCCACCTGTCCCTGCTCTGCTCTGCTCTAATTACTCTGCCAGCTGCGCTGCATTACCCACTACCTCTCCCAGTATTTAAGGCCCTGTCTTTCAGCTCTCCGGTGTCAGATCGTCTGCAAAGCTCACACCCGGAACCTGTTTGCTCGCGCTTCTGGCTCACCCTGGTTTTGTGACCCCGGACCTGCCTGATTTTTGGATACTCTTCTGCCCCAGGAGATCCAGACCTGCTTCTGCCATAACGACTCCTGACTACTCTGCAATCCCGGTAACTCTGACCAGCCTTCTGCCTTGCTACTACGTATTTTGGATTTCCCTTGAACTGTACTGCTGCCTTGTTTCATTCCGCCCTGTTGTGTCTGTGTCTCCCCCCCCCAGGACTTCTGGACCACCCACCACCGGCTTCATAGGACGCATCGCTGCCACTGGGGGGGGCACAGACCCAGCACATTGGACGGGATCCCTGTTACCCCTGGAGCCTTCATTCACTCCCTACTTCCCTTTTCCCTTAAGTTTTAATAAACTTTCTGGTGTGACGCAATTGTGGTCCTCTGGTCGTCTGTCTGAACCGTGACAGTACGATCTGACCATTATGGACTCAGCGCACACTTTCCCCGACATGGAAACCGATGAGCATGAGCAGCAGTTCCAGCAGCAGCAACAACAACTCGCCATGATCATTCAACTCCTCACCAACCTTACCCCAGCCAGTCTGCCCACCAGCCCTGCCCCCGAGTTACCTGCCCCGGTCATTGCAGCTGCTGCTCCGGAACCCAAGATTGGAAACCCCGAGCGGTTCAACGGCGATTCAACCCAGGTCCGGCCATTCCTGACTAGCTGCCGACTTCAGTTCTCCTTGCAGCCAAGGACCTTCGCCACGGAGGGGGCTAAAGTTGGGTATGCCATCACTCACCTGACGGGCCGAGCTCGACTCTGGGGAACAGCAGAGTTCGAACGTCAAACCCCCGCATGTGCAACCTTCGACCTGTTTGCTGAGGAGATGCTGAAGGTGTTTGACCTGGATTCACCAACCGCAGAGGCGTCTCGTGAACTGTTCAGTATTCGACAAGGCAGACGTACAGTCGCAGACCATTCCATCGACTTCCGAACCCTGGCTAGACGAAGTTCTTGGAACACACCATCGTTGGTGGACGCGTTCTTCCATAGTTTGGCTGACTATATCAAGGACGAGTTGGTCTCCCATGAACTGCCTTCCACTCTTGATGAAGCCATCGCACTGACTGTCAGGATCGACAGAAGGATACAGACCCGTCGTCGTGAGAGGGGGCGCCAAGGTCCACCTACTACCGGCATTCGGAGAGATCCGACTGGGCTCCTGTCATCTACTGCCACTCACCCAGGTCAGCTTGATCAGTCTGAGCCTATGGAGATTGGGCGAGCCTCTCTCACTCCTGCAGAGCGCCAGCGCCGCTTCACCTCAAACCTCTGCCTCTATTGTGGAGGTGATGGACATCGTGTGGTAACCTGCCCTTTAAAGGGCCGGAGCTCACCGGGCATAGAGGGAGTCCGGTTGAGTTCAATGACCATCCAGTCCTCCGACCGCAAACCCCTGCTGCAAGTTCACCTCCGCCTCTCTGACTCAACTCACACCCTGGCTGCTCTGGTGGATTCTGGCGCCGAAGCCAACATAATGGACATCAAGCTGGCACGCCAACTGGGACTGGAGAACCTCCGTTTGACACCTCCTATTCCTGCCCGGGCACTGGACGGACACTTACTCGGATCGGTCACTCATGTCACGGCCCCGGTCTCGATGGGTCTGTCCGGAAACCATCAAGAAACTATCCAGTTTCACCTGCTCCCCTCTCCAGGCCAACCCCTCATCCTGGGTTACCCATGGCTCCGCCGGCACAACCCTCAGCTCGACTGGGTGACCGGGGTGATCAGGGAGTGGGGAGAGGACTGCCACCGAACCTGCCTGCTTGCTGCCGCACTACCCCCTCGGCCAGTACCTACTAACTCCGCTCCTGACCTCTCCAATGTCCCAGAATGCTACCATGGTCTCAGAGAGGTGTTTAACAAAGCAAGAGCCACATCTCTGCCCCCTCACCGACCGTACGACTGTGCCATCGACCTCCTCCCTGGAACAGCCCCTCCAAAGGGTCGTCTTTATTCGTTGTCTGCTCCTGAAAGAAAGTCCATGGAGGACTACATCAATGGCTCTCTGTCCGCAGGATTAATCCGTTCATCTTCATCTCCTGCTGGTGCTGGCTTCTTCTTTGTGGGGAAGAAGGACGGATCCCTTCGCCCCTGCATCGACTACAGGGGACTCAACGACATCACAGTGAAGAACCGTTACCCTCTGCCTCTGCTCACCTCTGCTTTTGAGTTGCTCCAGGGAGCCACTGTTTTTACCAAGTTGGATCTCAGAAACGCTTACCACCTAGTGCGGATCCGGGAGGGAGATGAATGGAAAACCGCATTCAATACACCAACAGGCCACTACGAGTATCTGGTTATGCCTTTTGGCCTCACCAATGCTCCTGCTGTGTTCCAGGCTCTAGTGAATGATGTACTGCGGGACATGTTAAACAAGTTTGTCTTCGTTTACCTGGATGACATCTTAATCTACTCCAGAAACCTGTCTGAACACACCCGCCATGTCCAGCAAGTCCTTCATCGTCTTCTGGAGAATTCCCTCTACGCCAAGGCAGAGAAATGTGAGTTTCACGTCAAGACAGTGGCCTTCCTGGGGTACATAGTGGCAGAGGGAAGTATCCAAATGGATCCTGCCAAAGTATCAGCAGTCACTTCATGGCCAGTTCCGGAGAACAGAAAGAAGCTGCAACAGTTTCTGGGATTTGCTAACTTCTATAGAAAGTTTATCCGGAACTACAGTACCGTTGCTGCCCCTCTCACTGCTCTAACCAGCACCAAGCAACCCTTCACCTGGACCCCAGCAGCCGACAAAGCCTTCAGTACCCTCAAGGTGAGGTTCACCTCCGCTCCCATCCTCCAGATGCCTGATGTGGACCGGCAATTCATTGTGGAGGTGGACGCCTCGGATGTGGGAGTTGGTGCTGTGATTTCTCAGTGGGCTGCGGAGGATAGGAAGCTCCATCCCTGTGCCTTTTTCTCACGTCGGTTGTCCCCCTCTGAGTGCAATTACGACATAGGGAACCGTGAGCTGCTGGCTGTGAAGCTTGCCTTGGAGGAGTGGCGTCACTGGCTGGAGGGGTCCACCATTCCATTTCTCGTTTGGACCGATCATAAGAACTTGGAGTACATCCGCACGGCCAAACGGTTGAACTCCAGGCAGTCCCGCTGGGCCCTGTTCTTCACCAGGTTTAATTTCACTCTGTCATACCGGCCTGGATCACGCAACACCAAGCCAGACGCCCTCTCCCGTCAATTCCAGAAGGATGACACCCCCTCCAAGGACCCTGTGTCGATTCTGCCAAGTCCCTGCATCGTTGCAGCTCTGACCTGGGCTGTTGAGGAACAGGTGCTGGAGGCTCTCCGTAACCAGCCAGGTCCCAGCACTTGCCCAGCTGACCGCCTTTTTGTCCCCGAAGACCTGAGGTCCCAGGTCGTTCAGTGGGGACATGACTCCCGCCTAGCTTGTCACCCTGGCTCCACCCGCACTTACAACCTGCTCGCCCAGAGGTTCTGGTGGCCCTCTCTGAGAAAGGATGTACGGGAATTCGTCCAAGCCTGCCTCATCTGCAACCAACACAAGTCGTCCTGCCAGCCCCCAGCCGGATTGCTGCAGCCCCTGCCTGTGCCCAGACGTCCCTGGTCTCACATCGCCCTTGACTTTGTCACGGGGCTGCCCCCTTCAAGTGGCATGACCGTCATTCTCACCATAGTGGACCGTTTCAGCAAGATGGCACACTTCATTCCCCTCCCCAAGCTCCCAACCGCCAAGGAGACCGCCCAGGTGGTCCTGGAACACGTCTTCCGGATCCACGGACTGCCAAGGGACGTAGTTTCTGACCGTGGTCCACAATTCTCCTCCGCTTTTTGGAAGGAGTTCTGTCACCTGCTGGGAGCCACAGTCAGTCTGACTTCCGGATTCCATCCCCAATCCAATGGGCAGTCAGAACGGGCTAATCAGGAGCTCGAGAAGGCACTGCGATGCATGACTTCACGCAACCCCCACTCCTGGTCGCAGCAATTGACATGGGTGGAGTACGCACACAATTCTCTGACCTGCTCTGCCATCGGTATGTCCCCTTTCCAATGTGTTTATGGATACCAGCCTCCTCTATTTGCCAGCCAGGAAGAGGAGGTTACTTGCCCATCTGCACTTGCTTTTGCCCGTCGATGTCGCCGCACCTGGTCACAAGCCCGAGCCACACTCCTCAGATCCGTTGCCAGCTACACTACCGGGGCCAACCGTCGGAGAATTCCTGCTCCCACCTACCATGTTGGTCAAAGGGTGTGGTTGTCATCGAAGAACCTGCCACTCAGGGTGGAGTCGCAGAAGCTGGCACCTCGGTTCATTGGCCCATTCCCTATCATAAGAGTGATTAGCCCAACTGCTGTCCGGCTCCAACTGCCTAATTCCCTGAGGGTGCACCCCACTTTCCATGTGTCTAAGATTAAGCCCATCCATGAGAGTCCGCTGGTCCCTGCTGCGCCTTGTCCTCCTCCTCCACGGCTCGTCGATGGTGGTCTGGTTTACACCGTCCGCCGCCTGCTTCGGTCCAGACGGAGGGGTAGGGGTCTCCAGTACCTCATTGACTGGGAGGGCTATGGACCTGAGGAAAGGACCTGGGTGCCAGCTAGTCGGATTGTGGATAGGACTCTCATCACCGCTTTCCACCAACGGCATCCTGATCAACCTGCAATCCGTAGGGGCCGCCCCAGAGGGGTCCCTAACCGTCCTGCCCGCTCGGCTTCCTGTCCTGTGCCTGATCCTGTCTCGGGACCTGTCCCATCTCCCGACCACGGCCCTCCGGCTTCCTCCGAGGATGAGGACGTTCACTCGGACCGTTCGGAGGAGTTCTAGCCCTCCTCCGGCTCCCCTCCTCCCGCCCGGCGTGGTGTTGCTCTTGGGACTTCTGGGGCCGTCCCTTGGGGGGGGGGTTCTGTCATGAGCCTCTCACTCCACCGGGTTACCACCTTAATTTTCTTCCACTCTGCTCACCACTCTCTCTACTCAGCCTAACTAGCTCCACCTGTCCCTGCTCTGCTCTGCTCTAATTACTCTGCCAGCTGCGCTGCATTACCCACTACCTCTCCCAGTATTTAAGGCCCTGTCTTTCAGCTCTCCGGTGTCAGATCGTCTGCAAAGCTCACACCCGGAACCTGTTTGCTCGCGCTTCTGGCTCACCCTGGTTTTGTGACCCCGGACCTGCCTGATTTTTGGATACTCTTCTGCCCCAGGAGATCCAGACCTGCTTCTGCCATAACGACTCCTGACTACTCTGCAATCCCGGTAACTCTGACCAGCCTTCTGCCTTGCTACTACGTATTTTGGATTTCCCTTGAACTGTACTGCTGCCTTGTTTCATTCCGCCCTGTTGTGTCTGTGTCTCCCCCCCCCAGGACTTCTGGACCACCCACCACCGGCTTCATAGGACGCATCGCTGCCACTGGGGGGGGCACAGACCCAGCACATTGGACGGGATCCCTGTTACCCCTGGAGCCTTCATTCACTCCCTACTTCCCTTTTCCCTTAAGTTTTAATAAACTTTCTGGTGTGACGCAATTGTGGTCCTCTGGTCGTCTGTCTGAACCGTGACAGTACGATCTGACCATTATGGACTCAGCGCACACTTTCCCCGACATGGAAACCGATGAGCATGAGCAGCAGTTCCAGCAGCAGCAACAACAACTCGCCATGATCATTCAACTCCTCACCAACCTTACCCCAGCCAGTCTGCCCACCAGCCCTGCCCCCGAGTTACCTGCCCCGGTCATTGCAGCTGCTGCTCCGGAACCCAAGATTGGAAACCCCGAGCGGTTCAACGGCGATTCAACCCAGGTCCGGCCATTCCTGACTAGCTGCCGACTTCAGTTCTCCTTGCAGCCAAGGACCTTCGCCACGGAGGGGGCTAAAGTTGGGTATGCCATCACTCACCTGACGGGCCGAGCTCGACTCTGGGGAACAGCAGAGTTCGAACGTCAAACCCCCGCATGTGCAACCTTCGACCTGTTTGCTGAGGAGATGCTGAAGGTGTTTGACCTGGATTCACCAACCGCAGAGGCGTCTCGTGAACTGTTCAGTATTCGACAAGGCAGACGTACAGTCGCAGACCATTCCATCGACTTCCGAACCCTGGCTAGACGAAGTTCTTGGAACACACCATCGTTGGTGGACGCGTTCTTCCATAGTTTGGCTGACTATATCAAGGACGAGTTGGTCTCCCATGAACTGCCTTCCACTCTTGATGAAGCCATCGCACTGACTGTCAGGATCGACAGAAGGATACAGACCCGTCGTCGTGAGAGGGGGCGCCAAGGTCCACCTACTACCGGCATTCGGAGAGATCCGACTGGGCTCCTGTCATCTACTGCCACTCACCCAGGTCAGCTTGATCAGTCTGAGCCTATGGAGATTGGGCGAGCCTCTCTCACTCCTGCAGAGCGCCAGCGCCGCTTCACCTCAAACCTCTGCCTCTATTGTGGAGGTGATGGACATCGTGTGGTAACCTGCCCTTTAAAGGGCCGGAGCTCACCGGGCATAGAGGGAGTCCGGTTGAGTTCAATGACCATCCAGTCCTCCGACCGCAAACCCCTGCTGCAAGTTCACCTCCGCCTCTCTGACTCAACTCACACCCTGGCTGCTCTGGTGGATTCTGGCGCCGAAGCCAACATAATGGACATCAAGCTGGCACGCCAACTGGGACTGGAGAACCTCCGTTTGACACCTCCTATTCCTGCCCGGGCACTGGACGGACACTTACTCGGATCGGTCACTCATGTCACGGCCCCGGTCTCGATGGGTCTGTCCGGAAACCATCAAGAAACTATCCAGTTTCACCTGCTCCCCTCTCCAGGCCAACCCCTCATCCTGGGTTACCCATGGCTCCGCCGGCACAACCCTCAGCTCGACTGGGTGACCGGGGTGATCAGGGAGTGGGGAGAGGACTGCCACCGAACCTGCCTGCTTGCTGCCGCACTACCCCCTCGGCCAGTACCTACTAACTCCGCTCCTGACCTCTCCAATGTCCCAGAATGCTACCATGGTCTCAGAGAGGTGTTTAACAAAGCAAGAGCCACATCTCTGCCCCCTCACCGACCGTACGACTGTGCCATCGACCTCCTCCCTGGAACAGCCCCTCCAAAGGGTCGTCTTTATTCGTTGTCTGCTCCTGAAAGAAAGTCCATGGAGGACTACATCAATGGCTCTCTGTCCGCAGGATTAATCCGTTCATCTTCATCTCCTGCTGGTGCTGGCTTCTTCTTTGTGGGGAAGAAGGACGGATCCCTTCGCCCCTGCATCGACTACAGGGGACTCAACGACATCACAGTGAAGAACCGTTACCCTCTGCCTCTGCTCACCTCTGCTTTTGAGTTGCTCCAGGGAGCCACTGTTTTTACCAAGTTGGATCTCAGAAACGCTTACCACCTAGTGCGGATCCGGGAGGGAGATGAATGGAAAACCGCATTCAATACACCAACAGGCCACTACGAGTATCTGGTTATGCCTTTTGGCCTCACCAATGCTCCTGCTGTGTTCCAGGCTCTAGTGAATGATGTACTGCGGGACATGTTAAACAAGTTTGTCTTCGTTTACCTGGATGACATCTTAATCTACTCCAGAAACCTGTCTGAACACACCCGCCATGTCCAGCAAGTCCTTCATCGTCTTCTGGAGAATTCCCTCTACGCCAAGGCAGAGAAATGTGAGTTTCACGTCAAGACAGTGGCCTTCCTGGGGTACATAGTGGCAGAGGGAAGTATCCAAATGGATCCTGCCAAAGTATCAGCAGTCACTTCATGGCCAGTTCCGGAGAACAGAAAGAAGCTGCAACAGTTTCTGGGATTTGCTAACTTCTATAGAAAGTTTATCCGGAACTACAGTACCGTTGCTGCCCCTCTCACTGCTCTAACCAGCACCAAGCAACCCTTCACCTGGACCCCAGCAGCCGACAAAGCCTTCAGTACCCTCAAGGTGAGGTTCACCTCCGCTCCCATCCTCCAGATGCCTGATGTGGACCGGCAATTCATTGTGGAGGTGGACGCCTCGGATGTGGGAGTTGGTGCTGTGATTTCTCAGTGGGCTGCGGAGGATAGGAAGCTCCATCCCTGTGCCTTTTTCTCACGTCGGTTGTCCCCCTCTGAGTGCAATTACGACATAGGGAACCGTGAGCTGCTGGCTGTGAAGCTTGCCTTGGAGGAGTGGCGTCACTGGCTGGAGGGGTCCACCATTCCATTTCTCGTTTGGACCGATCATAAGAACTTGGAGTACATCCGCACGGCCAAACGGTTGAACTCCAGGCAGTCCCGCTGGGCCCTGTTCTTCACCAGGTTTAATTTCACTCTGTCATACCGGCCTGGATCACGCAACACCAAGCCAGACGCCCTCTCCCGTCAATTCCAGAAGGATGACACCCCCTCCAAGGACCCTGTGTCGATTCTGCCAAGTCCCTGCATCGTTGCAGCTCTGACCTGGGCTGTTGAGGAACAGGTGCTGGAGGCTCTCCGTAACCAGCCAGGTCCCAGCACTTGCCCAGCTGACCGCCTTTTTGTCCCCGAAGACCTGAGGTCCCAGGTCGTTCAGTGGGGACATGACTCCCGCCTAGCTTGTCACCCTGGCTCCACCCGCACTTACAACCTGCTCGCCCAGAGGTTCTGGTGGCCCTCTCTGAGAAAGGATGTACGGGAATTCGTCCAAGCCTGCCTCATCTGCAACCAACACAAGTCGTCCTGCCAGCCCCCAGCCGGATTGCTGCAGCCCCTGCCTGTGCCCAGACGTCCCTGGTCTCACATCGCCCTTGACTTTGTCACGGGGCTGCCCCCTTCAAGTGGCATGACCGTCATTCTCACCATAGTGGACCGTTTCAGCAAGATGGCACACTTCATTCCCCTCCCCAAGCTCCCAACCGCCAAGGAGACCGCCCAGGTGGTCCTGGAACACGTCTTCCGGATCCACGGACTGCCAAGGGACGTAGTTTCTGACCGTGGTCCACAATTCTCCTCCGCTTTTTGGAAGGAGTTCTGTCACCTGCTGGGAGCCACAGTCAGTCTGACTTCCGGATTCCATCCCCAATCCAATGGGCAGTCAGAACGGGCTAATCAGGAGCTCGAGAAGGCACTGCGATGCATGACTTCACGCAACCCCCACTCCTGGTCGCAGCAATTGACATGGGTGGAGTACGCACACAATTCTCTGACCTGCTCTGCCATCGGTATGTCCCCTTTCCAATGTGTTTATGGATACCAGCCTCCTCTATTTGCCAGCCAGGAAGAGGAGGTTACTTGCCCATCTGCACTTGCTTTTGCCCGTCGATGTCGCCGCACCTGGTCACAAGCCCGAGCCACACTCCTCAGATCCGTTGCCAGCTACACTACCGGGGCCAACCGTCGGAGAATTCCTGCTCCCACCTACCATGTTGGTCAAAGGGTGTGGTTGTCATCGAAGAACCTGCCACTCAGGGTGGAGTCGCAGAAGCTGGCACCTCGGTTCATTGGCCCATTCCCTATCATAAGAGTGATTAGCCCAACTGCTGTCCGGCTCCAACTGCCTAATTCCCTGAGGGTGCACCCCACTTTCCATGTGTCTAAGATTAAGCCCATCCATGAGAGTCCGCTGGTCCCTGCTGCGCCTTGTCCTCCTCCTCCACGGCTCGTCGATGGTGGTCTGGTTTACACCGTCCGCCGCCTGCTTCGGTCCAGACGGAGGGGTAGGGGTCTCCAGTACCTCATTGACTGGGAGGGCTATGGACCTGAGGAAAGGACCTGGGTGCCAGCTAGTCGGATTGTGGATAGGACTCTCATCACCGCTTTCCACCAACGGCATCCTGATCAACCTGCAATCCGTAGGGGCCGCCCCAGAGGGGTCCCTAACCGTCCTGCCCGCTCGGCTTCCTGTCCTGTGCCTGATCCTGTCTCGGGACCTGTCCCATCTCCCGACCACGGCCCTCCGGCTTCCTCCGAGGATGAGGACGTTCACTCGGACCGTTCGGAGGAGTTCTAGCCCTCCTCCGGCTCCCCTCCTCCCGCCCGGCGTGGTGTTGCTCTTGGGACTTCTGGGGCCGTCCCTTGGGGGGGGGGTTCTGTCATGAGCCTCTCACTCCACCGGGTTACCACCTTAATTTTCTTCCACTCTGCTCACCACTCTCTCTACTCAGCCTAACTAGCTCCACCTGTCCCTGCTCTGCTCTGCTCTAATTACTCTGCCAGCTGCGCTGCATTACCCACTACCTCTCCCAGTATTTAAGGCCCTGTCTTTCAGCTCTCCGGTGTCAGATCGTCTGCAAAGCTCACACCCGGAACCTGTTTGCTCGCGCTTCTGGCTCACCCTGGTTTTGTGACCCCGGACCTGCCTGATTTTTGGATACTCTTCTGCCCCAGGAGATCCAGACCTGCTTCTGCCATAACGACTCCTGACTACTCTGCAATCCCGGTAACTCTGACCAGCCTTCTGCCTTGCTACTACGTATTTTGGATTTCCCTTGAACTGTACTGCTGCCTTGTTTCATTCCGCCCTGTTGTGTCTGTGTCTCCCCCCCCCAGGACTTCTGGACCACCCACCACCGGCTTCATAGGACGCATCGCTGCCACTGGGGGGGGCACAGACCCAGCACATTGGACGGGATCCCTGTTACCCCTGGAGCCTTCATTCACTCCCTACTTCCCTTTTCCCTTAAGTTTTAATAAACTTTCTGGTGTGACGCAATTGTGGTCCTCTGGTCGTCTGTCTGAACCGTGACATAAAGAATAAGTTACAGGTCTGTGAGAGACAGAAATCTTGCTTGTTTGTAGGTGACCAAATACTTATTTTCCACCATAATTTGCAAATAAATTCATTAAAAATCCTACAATGTGATTTTCTGGATTCTTTTTTTCTCAATTTGTCTGTCATAGTTGACGTGTACCTATGATGAAAATTACAGGCCTCTCTCATCTTTTTAAGTGGGAGAACTTGCACAATTGGTGGCTGACTAAATACTTTTTTCCCCCACTGTATGGTTATTTTGACCATTGATTATTGTTGTTACTGTTGTCCCATTGACAATATTGATTATTATTATTTTAATGATGTTAATATTCTAAATCTCCAAAGTAAGCTTTGGCAATATGTACATTGTTACGTCATGCCAATAAAGCAATTGAATTAAATTGAATTGAGAGCGATAAAGAGAGACAGAGGGATAGAGATAAGGAGAGCGAGAGAGACACAGATAGAGGGAGAGAGAGAGAGAGGGAGAGAGAGAGAGAGAGAAAGAGGAGAGAGTTTGTTTATGTACAGTATGTAGATGCATGTAGATATACAACAGCTGTAGTTAGACAGATGGTGTCTCTCAGAGCGCTACATCTGTCACAATCACAGACACAGGGTGTGTTCATAAATTGCCTCCAGTGTGTCAGAGTGCGCTCTGCGTCGTTCGTAAATTCAGAGCGTTGTCAGATTGTCTGTTCGCACACTGGACGCTCTGGCAGAGGAGTAGGGTTGATCCGATCGTTCTGACCTCAACCACAGTCAAGCACCCAAGCTAACTGGCGAAAGTCGGCTAGCTACTTGCAGACACAAATAAGAGAACACCTCACTCTGACCATTTTACTCGCCCTAGCAGAGCTGGTTAAGCTGTTTTCATGTTATCTAGAGCATTGGTGACTGTAACTGTGCTGCTGGCAACAATTTAAATACATTTTTTTGCGGACATTTACTGACACACACACACACACACACACTGACTCACCTGAAGGGGTTGGCGGGCAGGGTGAGGTTCTGGAAGGGGTTGTCGGTCAGAATGTTGTAGGACAGGAAGGGGAGTGATATGAAGCAGGCGACCAACCAGGTGAGTCCTACGGCCAGGTAGGAGTGGCCTGCTGCTGGGGACCAGCCGGTAGGGTGCAGGATCAACTGATGGCGCTCCAACGCAATCAACACCAGGGAGAATATAGACACCGTCACTGACACACACTGTACAAACGGAGTGACCTGATAGGGAAGAGAGGAGATATATAAGGGACAAGAGAGGGAGAGGGAGGAGGAAAAAAGGCAGATTATGGACACAAACAAACACGGCAAGGTTATCAAACAAACTCTGAACAAGGATTTTAATTTTTTAAGAAAAGTGTTTGTGTTCTCACCTTGCAGAGTGCCTCCCCCAGTACCCAGCGGTCCATCAGAGTGTAGATGACGGTGACGGGTAGACACACCACACACATCAAGATGTCGGAGCAGGACAGGTTGGCGATTAGAATGTTGGTGACATTATGCAGTTCCTTCTGCCGCCCAATGATGAACACCAGGCCCACGTTGCCTAGCAACCCCACTGCGATCACCGTGCTGTAGGCCACGATGAGGAAGGTGGCTCCACTCACCGAGGGCGGGCACTGGGCTGACTCTGACCAATCAGAGTTCTCCCAGACGCCAGAGGAGCTGCTGTTATTGGTCATGGTGGAAGAAGCGTTTTGGGGGCTGTTAGAGGGTGCTTACTGAACTCCCTCTGAGGGGGTAGAGCCTGGGAGTTGATGGGGGGCTAGAGGGAGCTAAAGGGGGTGTAGAGGGGTACAGGGTGACAGGCTAAACAGGCAATTATAGTCCTTCTATACCCTCCTCAGTTGGCTACAGCTGGTTGGTCGTCATGTTGCTAGAGTCGCTGTGATTGTCTCTCTGAGTCTGCTAATCACTGTTATTGGCTGAGCCCTCAGTCTGCTGGAGACAAAGTGATTGGTTTGGCTCAGGATGAGCTCAAAGTCTCTATCTGTAAAACAGGGAAGACAATAGAAGATAATCTCAGTCTATCTACTGTATAGGATAAGAGAATAGAAGAAGATAAGAGAATCTGTAAGAAAATATCTAAAGATCATGAATAGAGGGAAGATGTGGAGGAAAAGAGAATATAGCTTAGAAAATATACGTACAGGAGATGAGAGAAAATGTGAATAGAAAGAACGGGACGAGAGGATACGAGATTAGAAGAGAGGAGAGGACAAGAGGATCATGAAAAAGGAAATTAGAAAAAAGAAAAAGGAACAGAGTTTAGATGAAGACAGAGAAGCTATGAGAATAAAGGGGAGAAGTTGAGAACACAAAAAGAGAGAAGAGGGGGAGAACTAATAAGTAGAGAGAGAGGAAGTTAAGAAGAGGGAGAAGAAGATAAGAAGAGGGAGAAGAAGATAAGAAGAGGGAGAAGAAGATAAGAAGAGGGAGGAAAGGCTTTCATTGTCCACTAAATATTAAAATGTCCACTAAATATTCATACAATCTCTAGCCAGTGTTGAAGAGCTCAGGGATAGATATTAGAGAAGGAGAGAGGAGAGGAGAGGAGGATATAATTCTGTTGGTCTCTCTTCCCTCAGGAAAGCAGTTCTGTTTAACGCAGTATGAGTGACAATTACAGCTTTTCTTTCTCTCTCTCTCTGTTTGTCTCTCATTCTATCTTTATCTCTTTGTCTCCCTCTGTCTGTCTGTCTGGCTCTCTCTTCCTCACACCTCTATAACCAACGTATAATTTCTTCTTCCTCAGAACATCATTTCATGTCTTTTGTTTATTTATTATTTCCCAGCAGGTTGCACACACACACACACACACACACACATATACATACACACACACACACACTCACACACACACAAACTAAAACAAAACCCTTTACAGTAACAGAAAATAAGGAAAGTAGATTTCTGTCTCATTTGCATGAGAGGGGGAGTTCAGCTCAGATGAGGTGTGTAGTCAAGCAATCATACACACTCTCAAGCAATCAGCCATACTGCCAATTAGGACAGGAAACAAACACACACAAGAGAAGGAGAGGTGAGGGCGACTATAGAGAGACTGGGAACAAACACACACATCGAAACACAGACATAGACTCACATACACACTGCCCTCAAGTTAATAGTGTGATTATACAGCCCGTCTCACTGAACATTACTGGCTCCTCTGATGAGATTAAACATTAGAGACAAATGGCTTAATGTGACCCTCAAATAAGTATGTGTCTGTATGTGTGTGTGTGTGTGTCATTGTATTAGTCTAGACAGTTGTAGTAGAATATACAACAGTATAGCTATGGATAGACAACATAGAGTAGCTGTAGTAGAACAGGGATAGACTGTAATATTCTCTGATCTGGCAGCAGACAGGGATGTCTGAAAGCCCTGGCCTCTCTAAAAATACCAACGCGCTCCCAGACACAGACTGACTGTGAATAACACACGCATGCATGCTTGGACGCACACAAACACACACACAAGCATGTGCGAAGACACGCACACACATGCACACTTGGGCGGATACAAACACACACACACACAAGCATGTGCACTCACACACACCTGCACACACACACACAAGCACACACACACACAAAAAATAGTGAACGTTTCTCCCTCCTAATTTTTCTGCTTCATACTCTGCTCTCTTCCTCAGGCCAGTGGCGTCCTGGTTTGACTAAGCTGTTTATTAAATCCACTCTGAAAGACAATACATCATGTTTATGACACCAGCTCATTACCACAGACACGTATCACTATCACTAATCAGGAAAAACAACATTAATATCTCTCTTCTGTTTTGCAAGCTAGTCTCCACTGGGCCATTTTACTGTGCTATGAATGTTGCTCACAAATGACCAGTCGCTTTCATAAAGAGTTAACACTCCCCCGCCTCTGCCCTCGCTCCCTCGTGTCTTCCACTGTCTCCCCTGTCTTTTGCCAGCCATTCCAATTGTCCTGTCTCTCTTTACCTCCCTCCTAGCCCTCTCTCTTTCTCCCTCTCTCTTTCTTCCTAGCCCCTCTCTCTCTCCCCATTATATTTCTGTCTGATAGGAACTACTGTTTAGTCATAGAGACCCACAGTGGAGGTGTCATAATACCCATAAAACCTAGTGGTCAAACAGGGAAATGGTTCCAATAGTTTTTCCACCACTCATTTTTCCCAAAAGGGATTTTAGACACACTTAAAATAAGGGCTATGTTTCATGCAGGCTTACCCTGGCGTGACGTTTTGATTAATGGACAAGGTGACTTTTATCAATATATTCGGCTCTATTTACTCTCAGATTCGAAAATGCTAATCAGCATCAAAGTAGACATCATGCTAAACTACAAATCCCTGCAAGGTCCTGCATTTCATCTCTAACTGGCATCATCATGGCATGTGTAGGTCTTTATGATAGCCACATTAGCAGCTAATTAGCATTTATTTCCCTCTTTTTTTGGGGGGGGGGGGGGGAATACAGGCAAATATATTGATAAAAGTCACCTTGTCCTAGAGAGATTTACATGGTTATCAAAACGTCACGCTAGGGTACGCCTACAGGAAACACAGCCCTTATTATATATTTTAAGTTTCTAAAATCCCCTATGGGAAAAATGATTGGTGTAAAAACGAATTTGAACCATTTCCCTGTTTGACCACTAGGTTATATGGGTATTATGACTCATACTGTGGTACTCTATTAGAGCAGCAGGTAGGGGTTGATAAGCAGCGTGTGGCTGGTTTATTATAAAATGTAGAAAACAAAAGCTACAGGACTCTAGTAATCTCAATCAGATCTGTTTGAGTGTGTGTGTGTGGGGGTGTTGAGTCACTCAGTTTAAATAATTTATTCAACAGAAGACAATAATCAAGCAAATATCCTCCATCCATCATCTCTCACAACTCCCTTCTGGGATAAACAACTAACCCACATGCACACACACACACACACGCACTCACACACACACACTAGCATTTGTGTCTACACAGGCGTTCTAGTGTATAGGACATGGAGTGTTATCCCTCCTCCCCTCTACTCTCCTCTATGAATATTGTTGTGTGCATGTTTTGTTAATCATCTGTATAATTAAAATATTTTAGATTCACAGACTTCACCCTCCATACACCTCTGATGAATATAACAGGAAACCTGTTCGATCACCATGCACTGCAAAATCATTCTGGCTATGGATACAGCGAACATCAACACATTAACATCAACACGCCAGAGTATATACCCATTGGACTTGGGGCTCTGCTGGGAGGTTACATCATATTTAGATTTTTTTATTCTGCTTTGCCACTAAAATCATAATAAACACTGACAACTAAAATAGTGTGTTATTGTTATGCATATTATTATTAATAATAATAATAATAATAATGGGGGAGGGGGGGGAGTTCAAAAATTTACCCCAAAAGGTTATTCAAAAGGTTCTTTGAGGATCCATTAAAAGGGGTTATTTAAAGAACTTATAGGGGTTCCCCCACAGTTTCAATTTGAAGAACTCCTAAAGGATCCTCCAGGAACCTTTTCTTTTTAGAGTGTACTAACCCCTATTCTTTCCCTTCTCCCCTCTCATCTCGTCCTCTTCTCCTTCCTCTCTCCTCCCCTCCCCTCCCCTTGCCTCTCATCCCCTCTCCTTCCTCCCCTCTTCTCCCTCCTCTCCTCTCCCCCTCTCCTCCCTCTCCTCCCCAATCCTCCCTCACCTTCCCTCTTCTCCTCCCTCCCCTCTCCTCCCTCCTCCCCTCTTCTCTCTCCTCTCCCCCCTCTCCTGTCCACTCCACGCCTCCCCTCTCCTCCCTCCTCCCTGCTCTCCTACATCCCTGGTTATAACAGGAGTGTCTCACAGCAGGCTACCTACTGTACAGTTAGAGATTCCTAGAAGAGCCTTCCATCCCTTACAGCCTTAGCTCCCAGGACATGTAGCTTCATTCACAGTGTATTCCTCTAAATGACAACATGGTACAAGCCTCAAGACATATCTATTGTGTATTACACACGCACACACACAACAAACATGCGCACACACACAACAAACATGCGCACTCACTACCAGTGCTGCCTAACCTTACTGAACCCCCCCAAAAAGGATCACAATGGAAATAAGCTTTAAGCTTTATTGTGTAATCCTTGTTGATGTTTCTGAAATTGTATGTGTCGGTGTCCCCGGCTGGAGAAGAGAAATCTTAAAGTTACCGCTCCCAGAATCTATTCATTGGCTCAGTTTGATAATGAACTGAGAGCACCACTGTGCTATAACACAGTGCTACATAAAAAAACAGTATGACATTAGTTATGATCTGACACCAACAGAGGCTTTGGCATCCCTCATGAAAAGTACTACTGAATTGTCTCAGATCGTGTGCCCCAGTTCGTTGTACAGTATTGGAAAGCCTTCTGCTCCCTGTTGGAGGCGTCTGTGATTCTCTCCTCGGGGTTCCACCCACAGCCGAATGGGCAAACTGAGCGGGCCAACCAGGAGCTGGAGAAGTTCCTCCGCTGTTTCGTCTCCACTCAGGCCATCAACTGGAGCAAGTTCCTCGTCTGGGCGGAATATGCTCATAACACACTGCCGAACTTGTCCACTGGACTGTCGCCGTTTGAGTGTCAGTTCGGCTTCGACCACCCCCACCCCCCGTTTCCTGAACAAGAGGCCGAAGCGGGGGTGCCATCAGCCGAGGCGTTCATTCGACAATGTCGCCTCACCTGGATCAGAGTGCAATCCTCCTTGCTCCGCTCCTCCGCCCGACACCAACACCAGGCAAACTAGCACCGAAGGCCTCTTTGGCTCCCCTGACCGGCTCAATGGGTGTGGCTGTCCACCCGTGATCTTCCCTTAAAGGTGGACTCGCGGAAGCTACATAGGACCATTCAAGATCCTGAGTCACATCAACCCGGTCACCTATCGTCTCCAGCTTCCCAGGTCTATGAGGGTCTGTCCATCCTTCCATGCCTCCTGTCTCAAGTCCCTTCTCTCCCCCCACCCCTCGACTTGATGATGGCCGTCCGACCTACACTGTCCAGCGTCTGTTGGAGGCTCGTCGGGTCCAAGGCACCCTGCAGTACCTGCTGGACTTGGAGGGCTACGGCACTGAGGAGCAGTCGTGGGTGCCTGCTTGGGACATCCTGGATCCGGGACTTGTGTGGGACTTCAACCAACTACATGTTGGTCACCCTGGCTCCGCGGCTGGAGACACTTCTAGAAGGGGGGGGTACTGTCATAGTTTCACCTGTCACCAGAGGGCGGCAGAGATCGTCCTAGAGACATTAATGACACTCAGGTGTGTCCTATTACTCATTATGATTTCCCTGTTAAAAGAGGTGTGTTTTCTGTTGTCCTTTGCAGAAGCTTGAATTGTTTTCCGTGTGCGTTTGTCTCCTGAGTGAGTTTTTGAGACTTAGTGTTTGTTGTTTTTCCCGTGTTACTGTGATCTTTCGGTTACCGTTTCTCAGTAAAGTATTATGTTTATCCTTAACCACTGATTCCTTGTCTGGTCTCTTCTCTGCTCCTGGGTTCAACCTCACCATGTCACATTCACGGTGGGAACCACACATGCAGAGATCATCCGTTCACCTTCTATGCGTCTCACAAAGACACGGCAGTTGGAACCAAAAATCTCAAATTTGGACTCATCAGACCAAAGGACAGATTTCCATCGGTCTAATGTCCATTGCTCGTGTTTCTTGGCCCAAGCAAGTCTCTTCTTCTTATTGGTGTCCTTTGGTAGTGGGTTATTTGCCGCAATTCGACCATGAAGGCATGATTCATGTAGTCTCCTCTGAACAGTTGATGTTGCGATGTGTCTGTTACTTGAACTCTGTGAGGCATTTATTTGGGCTGCAATTTCTGATGTTGGTAACTCTAATGAACATATCCTCTGCAGCAGAGGTAACTCTGGGTCTTCCTTTCCTGTGGCGGTCCTCATAAGAGCCAGTTTCATCATAGCGCTTGATGGTTTTTGCGAATGTCGTTTCTCTTTGCTTATTTGAGCTGTTCTTGCCATAATATGGACTTGGTCTTTTACCAAATAGGGCTATCTTCTGGCTCAAACGCATTAAGAAGGAAATAAATTCCACAATTTAACTTTTAACAAGGCACACCTGTTAATTGAAATGCATTCCAGGTGACTACCTCATGAAGCTGGTTGAGAGAATGCCAAGAGTGCAAAGCTGTTATCAAGGCAAAGGGTTGCTACTTTGAAGAATCTCAAATATAAAATATATTTTGATTTGTTTAACACTTTTTTGGTTACTACATGATTCCATATGTGTTATTTCATAGTTTTTATGTTTTCACTATTATTCTACAATGTAGAAAATATTAAAAATTAAGAAAAACCCGGGAATTAGTAGGTGTGTCCAAAACTTTGACTGGTACTGTATGTTACCTTATATATTCATATATGTGTGACTCATAGTATTCAAATGCTTATTACATATATGTCCCGTGTATGTCACAATACATGTTAACAATGTGTGTTAACATACACTACATGACCAAAGGTATGTGGACACCTGCTCATCAAACATCTCATTCCAAAATCATGGGCATTAATATGGAGTTGTCCCACCCTTTGGTGCTATAACAGCCTCCACTCTTCTGGGAAGGCTTTCCACTAGATGTTGGAACATTGCTGCGGGGACTTGCTTCCATTTCGCTACAAGAGCATTAGTGAGGTCGGGCACTGATGTTGGGCGATTAGGCCTGGCTCGCAGTTGGCGTTCCAATTTATCCCAAAGGTGTTCGATGGGGTTGAGGTCAGGGCTCTGTGCAGCCAGTCAAGTTCCTCCACACCGATCTCGACAAACCATTTCTGTATGGACCTCGCTTTGTGCACGGGGGCATTGTAATGCTGAAACAGGAAAGGGCCTTCGCCAAACTGTTGCCACAAAGTTGGAAGCACAGAATTGTCTAGAATATCATTGTACGCTGTAGCGTTAAGATTTCCCTTCACTGGAACTAAGGGGCCTAGCCCGAACCATGAAAAACAGCCCCAGACCAATATTCCTCCTCCAACAAACTTTACAGTTGGCACTATGTATTGGGTCAGGTAGCGTTCTCCTGGCATCCGTCAAACCCAGACTAGTCTGTCGGACTGCCAGATGGTGAAGCGTGACATCACTTCAGAGAACGCGTTTCCACTGCTCCAGAGTCCAATGGCAGCGAACTTTACACCATTCCAGCCGACGCTTGGGATTGCGCATGGTGATCTTAGGCTTGTGTGTGGCTGCTCGGCCATGGAAACCCATTTCATGAAGCTCCCGACGAACAGTTATTGTGCTAACATTGCTTCCAGACGCAGTTTGGAAATCGGTAGTGAGTATTGCAACCAAGGACAGATTATTTTTACGCGCTATGGCTTCAGCACTCGGCGGTCCCTTTCTGTGAGCTTGTGTGGCCTACCACTTTGTGGCTGAGCCGTTGTTGCTCCTAAATGTTTCCACTTCACAATAACAGCACTTAAAGTTAACCGGGGCAGCTCTAGCAGGGCAGAAATTTGACGAACTGACTTGTTGGAAAGGTGGCATCCTATGATGGTGCCACGTTGAAAGTCACTGAGCTCTTCTACTGTCATTCTACTGCCAATGTTTGTCTATGGAAATTGCATGGCTGTGTGCTCGATTTTATACACCTGTCAGCAAAGGGTGTGGCTGAAATAGCCAAATCCACTAATTTGAAGGGGTGTCCACATACTTTTGTATATATAGTGTATATGTAACAGGAGCATTATTTCAGTGATACTTATAGTCATGGTAATAAAACATTAGAACAAACAACACAAAACACTAAAAACATAATTTAATCCTATTCATTTGATTTGTTATTCTCATCGCTTCTTAATTCAGCTATTTTACTGTTGTAAGACGTTCCCACTTGTTCCTTTGTTTCACCCCGGAAGCGACTCATGACAGCATCTGTAGGGGGAAAGCAACAAATAGAAGATAAAGAGCGCATAGAACAGTTAGGGGTTGGGTTTGGGGTAAAAAAATAAATACAAAATCATAAAAGGCTAAAACCTTTATGTGTAAAGCTCATCAGATTCTAATGAATAAGAAATCATTGACAATGAATGCCCTATTTGCAATGATTCAATTAAGAGAGAGTTCACTTTTTTTCAGTCAGATGGTTACCTACCCTGAAAGTAGTCCATGGGCCAGGAAAAACTGTAAACCATGGTTTAGAGTTGTTTAATAGCCACTATTAACTTGAGGGGATTTGGCCATAAACATTGAACTTTGTTCTAATTGCCCCAATAACCCATATTGTTTTTTTGTTAGCCATCTGACTATAAGGTGTAAAAAAGTGAAATATCCCTTTAACATCATCAATTTGTTGAATTGAAATTGACCCCAACCCTGTTATGGGGTATTAATTTTTAAAGGGGTACTGAGAGATTTCGAGATTTAGGTCGATTTTCTACTTACCCAGAGTCAGATGAACTCATGAATACCATTTTTATGTCTCTGCATGCAATTTGGAGATTATTAAAGTTAGCATATTGTTAGTTTAGCAAGCATATTGTTAGTTTAGCACAAATGCTGGAAGTCTGCCGGTACAGTAGCCAGCTGGTTGCAACATTGCATCTGTCTCAATGGCGCTGCCCGTGCGCGTACCGACACCATGAGACATATACAGTGGGGCAAAAAAGTATTTAGTCAGCTACCAATTGTGCAAGTTCTCCCACTTAAAAAGATGAGAAAGGCCTGTAATTGTCATCATAGGTACACGTCAACTATGACAGACAAATTGAGAAAACAAATCCAGAAAATCACATTGTAGGATTTTTTATGAATTTATTTGCAAATTATGGTGGAAAATAAGTATTTGGTCACCTACAAACAAGCAAGATTTCTGGCTCTCACAGACCTGTAACTTCTTCTTTAAGAGGCTCCTCTGTCCTCCACTCGTTACCTGTATTAATGGCACCTGTTTGAACTTGTTATCAGTATAAAAGACACCTGTCCACAACCTCAAACAGTCACACTCCAAACTCCACTATGGCCAAGACCAAAGAGCTGTCAAAGGACACCAGAAACAAAATTGTAGACCTGCACCAGGCTGGGAAGACTGAATCTGCAATAGGTAAGCAGCTTGGTTTGAAGAAATCAACTGTGGGAGCAATTATTAGGAAATGGTAGACATACAAGACATTTACATTTACATTTTAGTCATTTAGCAGACGCTCTTATCCAGAGCGACTTACAGTTAGTGAATACATATATATATATTTTTTTCATACTGGTCCCCCGTGGGAATTGAACCCACAACCCTGGCGTTGCAAACACCATGCTCTATCAACTGAGCTACATCCCTGCCGGCCATTCCCTCCCCTACCCTGGACAACGCTAGGCCAATTGTGCGCTGCCCATGAGTCTCCCAGTCGCGGCCGGCTGCGACAGAGCCTGGATTCGAACCAGGATCTCTAGTGGCACAGCTAGCACTGCGATGCAGTGCCTTAGACCACTGATAATCTTCCTCGATCTGGGGCTCCACGCAAGATCTCACCCCGTGGGGTCAAAATGATCACAAGAACGGTGAGCAAAAATCCCAGAACCACACGGGGGGACCTAGTGAATGACCTGCAGAGAGCTGGGGCCAAAGTAACAAAGCCTACCATCAGTAACACACTACGCCGCCAGGGACTCAAATCCTGCAGTGCCAGACGTGTCCCCCTGCTTAAGCCAGTACATGTCCAGGCCCGTCTGAAGTTTGCTAGAGTGCATTTGGAGAATGTCATATGGTCAGATGAAACCAAAATAGAACTTTTTGGTAAAAACTCAACTCGTCGTGTTTGGAGGACAAAGAATGCTGAGTTGCATCCAAAGAACACCATACCTACTGTGAAGCATGGGGGTGGAAACATCATGCTTTGGGGCTGTTTTTCTGCAAAGGGACCAGGACAACTGATCCGTGTAAAGGAAAGAATGAATGGGGCCATGTATCGTGAGATTTTGAGTGAAAACCTCCTTCCATCAGCAAGGGCATTGAAGATGAAACGTGGCTGGGTCTTTCAGCATGACAATGATCCCAAACACACCGCCTGGGCAACGAAGGAGTGGCTTCGTAAGAAGCATTTCAAGGTCCTGGAGTGGCCTAGCCAGTCTCCAGATCTCAACCCCATAGAAAATCTTTGGAGGGAGTTGAAAGTCCGTGTTGCCCAACATCTCTGCTCTAGAGGAGATCTGCATGGAGGAATGGGCCAAAATACCAGCAACAGTGTGTGAAAACCTTGTGAAGACTTACAGAAAACGTTTGACCTGTGTCATTGTCAACAAAGGGTATATAACAAAGTATTGAGAAACTTTTGTTATTGACCAAATACTTATTTTCCACCATAATTTGCAAATAAATTCATTACAAATCCTACAATGTGATTTTCTGGATTTTTTTTCTTCTCATTTTGTCTGTCATAGTTGACGTGTACCTATGATGAAAATTACAGGCCTCTCTCATCTTTTTAAGTGGGAGAACTTGCACAATTGGTGGCTGACTAAATACTTTTTTTCCCCACAGTGGAGAGAACAAGTATTTCATACACTGCCGATTTTGCAGGTTTTTCTACTTACAAAGCATGTAGAGGTCTGTAATTTCTATCATAGGTACATTTCAACTGTGAGAGACGGAATCTAAAACAAAAATCCAGAAAATCACATTGTATGATTTTTAAGTAATTCATTTGCATTTTATTGCATGACATAAGTATTTGATCACCTACCAACCAGTAAGAATTCCGGCTCTCACAGACCTGTTAGTTTTTCTTTAAGAAGCCCTCCTGTTCTCCACTCATTACCTGTATTAACTGCACCTTTTTGAACTCGTTACCTGTATAAAAGACACCTGTCCACACACTCAATCAAACAGACTCCAACCTCTCCACAATGGCCAAGACCAGAGAGCTGTGTAAGGACATCAGGGATAAAATTGTAGACCTGCACAAGGCTGGGATGGGCTACAGGAAAATAGGCAAGCAGCTTGGTGAGAAGGCAACAACTGTTGGCGCAATTATTAGAAAATGGAAGAAGTTCAAGATGACGGTCAATCACCCTCAGTCTGGGGCTCCATGCAAGATCTCACCTCGTGGGGCATCAATGATCATGAGGAAGGTGAGGGATAATAATAATAATATGCCATTTAGCAGACGCTTTTATCCAAAGCGACTTACAGTCATGCGTGCATAATTATTATTTTTTTGTGTGTATGGGTGGTCCCGGGGATCGAACCCACTACCTTGGCGTTACAAGCGCCGTGCTCTACCAGCTGAGCTACAGAGGACCACAGGGATCAGCCCAGAACTACACGGCAGGACCTGGTCAATGACCTGAAGAGAGCTGGGACCACAGTCTCAAAGAAAACCATTAGTAACACACTACACCGTCATTGATTAAAATCCTGCAGCGCATGCAAGGTCCCCCTGCTCAAGCCAGCGCATGTCCAGGCCCATCTGAAGTTTGCCAATGACCATCTGGAGGATCCAGAGGAGGAATGGGAGAAGGTCATGTGGTCTGATGAGACAAAAATATAGCTTTTTGGTCTAAACTCCACTCGCCGTGTTTGGAGGAAGAAGAAGAATGAGTACAACCCCAAGAACACCATCCTAACCGTGAAGCATGGAGGTGGAAACATCATTCTTTGGGGATGCTTTTCTGCAAAGGGGACAGGACGACTGCACCGTATTGAGGGGAGGATGGATGGGGCCATGTATCGCGAGATCTTGGCCAACAACCTCCTTCCCTCAGTAAGAGCATTGAAGATGGGTCGTGGCTAGGTCTTCCAGCATGACAATGACCCGAAACACACAGCCAGGGCAACTAAGGAGTGGCTCCATAAGAAGCATCTCAAGGTCCTGGAGTGGCCTAGCCAGTCTCCAGACCTGAACCCAATAGAAAATCTTTGGAGGGAGCTGAAAGTCCTTATTGCCCAGCGACAGCCCCGAAACCTGAAGGATCTGGAGAAGGTCTGTATGGAGGAGTGGGCCAAAATCCCTGCTGCAGTGTGTGCAAACCTGGTCAAGACCTACAGGAAACGTATGATCTCTGTAATTGCAAACAAAGGTTTCTGTACCAAATATTAAGTTCTGCTTTTCTGATGTATCAAATACTTATGTCATGCAATAAAAAGCAAATTAATTACTTAAAAATCATACAATGTGATTTTCTGGATTTTTGTTTTAGATGCCGTCTCTCACAGTTGAAGTGTACCTATGATAAAAACGACAGACCTCTACATGCTTTGTAAGTAGGAAAACCTGCAAAATCGGGAGTGTATCAAATACTTGTTCTCCCCACTGTATATACAGTTGAAGTCGGAAGTTTACATACACTTAGGTTGGAGTCATTAAAACTCGTTTTTCAACCACTCCACAAATTTCTTGTTAACAAACTATAGTTTTGGCAAGTCGGTTAGGACATCTACTTTGTTCATGACACAAGTAATTTTTCCAACAATTGTTTACAGACAGACTATTTCACTTATAATTCACTGTATCACAATTCCAGTGATTCAGAAGTTTACATACACTAAGTTGACTGTGCCTTTAAACAGCTTGGGAAATTCCAGAAAATGATGTCATGGCTTTAGAAGCTTCTGATAGGCTAATTGACATCATTTGAGTCAATTGGAGGTGTACCTGTGGATGTATATCAAGGCCTACCTTCAAACTCAGTGCCTCTTTGCTTGACATCATAGGAAAATCAAAAGAAATCAGCCAAGACCTCAGAAAAAAAATTGTAGACCTCCACAAGTCTGGTTCATCCTTGGGAGCAATTTCCAAATGCCTGAAGGTACCACATTCATCTGTACAAACAATAGTACGCAAGTATAAACACCATGGGACCACGCAGCTGTCATACCACTCAGGAAGGACACGCGTTCTGTCTCCTAGAGATTAACGTACTTTGGTGCGAAAAGTGCAGATCAATCCCAGAACAACAGCAAAGGACCTTGTGAAGATCTCCCGAGATCTCCCGAGTGGCGCAGTGATCTAAGGCACTGCATCGCAGTGCTAGCTGTGCCACTAGAGATTCTGGTTCGAATCCAGGCTCTGTCGTAGCCGGCCGCGACCGGGAGACCCATGGGGCGGCGCACAATTGGCCTAGCGTCGTCCAGGGTAGAGGAGGGAATGGCCGGCAGGGATGTAGCTCAGTTGGTAGAGCATGGCGTTTGCAACGCCAGGGTTGTGGGTTCGATTCCCACGGGGGGCCAGTATGAAAAAAATAAATATAATGTATGCACTCACTAACTGTAAGTCGCACTGGATAAGAGCGTCTGCTAAATGACTAAAATGTAAATGAAGATGCTGGAGGAAACAGGCACAAAAGTATCTATATCCACAGTAAAGGCCGCTCAGCAAGGAAGAAGCCATTGCTCCAAAACCTCCATAGAAAAGCCAGACTACGGTTTGCAACTGCACATGGGGAAAAATATCGTACTTTTTGGAGAAATGTCCTCTGGTCTGATGAAACAAAAATAGAACTGTTTGGCCATAATGACCATCGTTATGTTTGGAGGAAAAAGGGGGTGCTTGCAAGCCGAAGAACACCATCCCAACCGTGAAGCACAGGGTGGCAGCATCATGCTGTGGGGGTGCTTTGCTGCAGGAGGGACTTCACAAAATAGATGGCATCATGAGGAAGGAAAATTATGTGGATCTATTGAAGCAACATCTCAAGACATCAGTCAGGAAGTTAAAGCTTGGTCGCAAATGGGTCTTCCAAATGGACAATGACCCCAAGCATACTTCCAAAGTTGTGGCAAAATGGCTTAAGGACAACAAAGTCAAGGTACAAGCACCCTGTCGTTCTCCGCTAACATCAAGGCGGTGACCCGATCCTGCAGGTTCATGCTCTACAACATTCGGAGAGTACGACCCTGCCTTACACAGGAAGCGGCACAGGTCCTAATCCAGGCACTTGTCATCTCCCGTCTGGATTACTGCAACTCGCTGTTGGCTGGGCTCCCTGCCTGTGCCATTAAACCCCTACAACTCATCCAGAATGCCGCAGCACGTCTGGTGTTCAACCTTCCCAAGTTCTCTCACGTCACCCCGCTCCTCCGCACACTCCACTGGCTTCCAGTTGAAGCTCGCATCTGTTACAAGTCCATGGTGCTTGCCTATGGAGCTGTGAGGGGAACGGCACCTCTGTACCTTCAGGCTCTGATCAGTCCCTACACCCAAACGAGGGCATTGCGTTCATCCACCTCTGGCCTGCTGGCTCCCCTTCCTCTGCGGAAGCATAGTTCCCGCTCAGCCCAGTCAAAACTGTTCGCTGCTCTGGCACCCCAATGGTGGAACAAGCTCCCTCACGACGCCAGGACAGCGGAGTCACTCACCACCTTCCGGAGACATTTGAAACCCCACCTCTTTAAGGAATACCTGGGATAGGATAAAGTAATCCTTCTACCCCCCCTTAAAAAATAATAATAATAAATAAATGGTAAAGTGGTTATCCCACTGGCTATAGGGTGAATGCACCAATTTGTAAGTCGCTCTGGATAAGAGCGTCTGCTAAATGACGTAAATGTAAATGTATTGGAGTGGCCATCACAAAGCCCTGACCTCAATCCTATAGAACATTTGTGGGCAGAACTGAAAAAGTGTGTGCAAGCAAGGAGGCCTACAAACCTGACTCAGTTACACCAGCTCTGTCAGGAGGAATGGGCCAAAATTCACCCAACTTATTGTGGGAAGCTTGTGGAAGGCTACCCGAAACGTTTAACCCAAGTTTAACAATTTAAAGGCAATGCTACCAAATACTAATTGAGTGTATGTAAACTTCTGACCGACTGGGAATGTGATTAAATAAATAAAAGCTGAAATAAATCATTCTCTCTACTATTATTCTAACATTTCACATTCTTAAAATAAAGTGGTGATCCTAACTGACCTAAGACAGGGAATATTTACTAGGATTAAATGTCAGGAATTGTGAAAAACTGAGTTTAAATGTATTTGGCTAAGGTGTATGTAAACTTCCGACTTCAACTGTGTATATATATATTGTACCACAGCCATGGATGTTGATTAAGGCAGCCCCACGCACCTCTCTGATTCAGAAATGTGGAAGACACATTTCAGTTGAATACATTTAGTTGTACAACTGTCTAGGTATCCCCCTTTCCCCTTCCATTGTCCCATAGTAAAACAGACATTCTCATCCGAAACAGTGTGGGTTTGGGTGAGAAGCAACTAGCCTCTTTTCACAGGCGATGTATCTCCAGCTACCTGTTATCCTTATATGTGCATTCTGAGATGGAGACTCCCAAAACATTTCCCAATGTGATTGAATCTTCTTCAAACTTGGAGACGACATGCTATTGAGCCTGGGAAAGCTCCTCCCGAGCCCACAAGGCCGAGCTCCTCCTAGCCATGATCTAAGGGCTTATGCCCCTTATAGTAATTCTAATTCTACGGTCTATATAACTCTGTACATACCTCTCAGGTAGCTTTTCAGCAACATGTCAACATCAAAAGCACCCAAAAGCGCTCTTGCCATCACAGTGGAATTGTTGGCCTGGTTGCATGGCCGCCCTCCAGACGTTCTTAGGGACCGTAACGTTCGAGCCTGGAAAACATGAATAATTCAGTCAGATGCTGTAAAAGACTAGGTAGTACTGTAAATACAGTAACATAATACATCCTCTGTAATTTAAATAGTCATGCTAGCTAATACTGTACATTGACTTGTATTACAAAATAAACCTTCTCAGTATTTTCTTAAACTCTGATGATATAAAAGTTAACAATCATGTACTTTCAATAAACCTAAATAAACCATAAATCAATGCATTCATCTCAACACTGAGCAAGCTAACGGAAGACGCTAAGCTAATAGCAACCATATAGACTTGACAGGCTAGCGTTAGCGCAGTTAGCTTAGCGTTAGCATATCGTTTTTCTAAAAAATACAACTCTGTAATATATAACACTTGGATGGGGACATGCCAGGGCCTAGAAAATATAAACAGAGTAGAAAATAAACCACAATATTACCACAGAGGAGATATAAATCAATAAGTTCAAACCAGAATATTAGCTGGCGCCATTCCTTCTTATGTTATCCTATAGGCTAGCCAAGCTTTGCCGCAAAACAAAGTCATGTCTATGTCAAGATCGCTAACGGTTTTCACTCGATCAATTTACACATTTAAACTTTACAATTTCACCATAAACGGTAAGTATCACTCAGACAACCATTTAGACTCTAACATTTTCTATAGATAATGTGCTTGTGTACACCACATACAGTACCTGTTTAACAGAAGAAAGAAAAAGGAGACAGGAGGAAAAACGGTTTGAGTTGTCACCAAGTGTTGTTGAGGGGAGGGGAGATGTTCATACCGCGCCTCCTGCTGGTGGCAATATGCATAAATGATTTCCAATGGAAATCCTTGGATTACAACCATACTGCAATCATTGATTACAACAATAATATCTAAACCATGTTTGAAATATAATGTGATACCATAACCTTATGGGCAGCCACAACTATAGTGTATGAAAATAAACAGGTTTCTGTGCATTTTTAAAACTTGTACATAAACAAATTATAAACCTACAATAGTTGTCTACGCCATCTCAATCTAATCTAAAAAATGAGAAGGCAAGTATCATCTAACCAAAAGGTTGCTGGTTCAAATCCCCAAGCCGACTTAGTGAAATATCTGTCAATGTGCACTTGAGCAAGGCACTTAACCCTAATTGCTCCTGTAAGTCGCTCTGACTAAGATGTACTTGACTATTGCACATGTTATTTCCTCAAGTTTCTAACTGTAGTTATATTATCAAACAACAAAATTAAATTACATGTTTTTATTTTTTATTAATTACATATTAAATTACATATTTACACTTTTGTTAATCCCTTTGAGGCCTTGTCTTCATTCAGCTTTGACTTAACTATCTTCAGATCCTCTTCTTTGTTGCAGCCACATTTCTCCACCACGTAACCTTTTACAAAATAAAGACAAGCACAACCAAAGACAAGCACAAGAGACAATCAATTATAAGCCATTATTAATTATCTGCTAACAGAGGTCATATAAGACAACACAGAAAAATATTTGATAAACAATGTTAATCTTACCAACAATGGCCTCCAGTCTTCTTATGTTGAGGGCCTCTTTGGCAACAGGTCAAAAGAGGTAAGTAGAATGGGTAAGTATACCAATATGAAAATACTGTACATTTGTATACAAACACACATACTTATTAGCTACCATGACAAAAACTGAGGCGACATAGCAACATTTCAATGGGGCAAGCAAACAGCTAGGCTAAATACAAGATCGTTTTGGCTAGCAATCTTTTTGATCTAGTAAAAAGTTATGTAAACGGCTAAACAACGACATGAAAGTATTCATAAAACATAAAGGAAAGTTAAACTTACAGATGGTGCCAGCATAAGGGCTATGAAAGACAGGATGACAAAGGATGGAGGATGATTACATTCGGGATTGTCAAAAACAGTAGCTAACAACAACCAACTACTTCCTGTTTTGTCTTCTTCTGCAGTCACGAAAAGCCAGTGTAGTCTGGCTGTAGTGTTGTGACTACTAATTTACTACCAATATCAAGTAGTAAAAACTGTACCTGATTACTATTAAGAAAGCCTGTTTAATAAAAAAATAAAATAAAAATAAGAACTATAAATAATTAGGTGGGTGCTTATATTTGTCCTATTTCATGTACAAGTGTGTATTATAAACGTGTGAATTGTGTTTTGCAAATCCCAACTCTCCCTGCCATTATTAACAGCCACCCTGGAGAATTAGGGTTAAGTGCCTTGCTCTACAGATTTTTCACCTTTTCAGCTCTGGGATTTGAACAAGCAACCTTTCAGTTGCTGGTCCAACGCTATAATCGCTAGGCTACTTGCCGCGCCTTTGTAGTAAAGCTGTAATATTTTGACTACTTATTTACTACCAACATCAAGTTGTAAAAACCTCTACCTGAATACTACTGGAAAGACTACAAAACTATACTTGAGTAGTGCATAAACTACATATTCACAACACAATCCCTACGAGTCTCTACATAGTCACTTCTGCACGAATAGGTTTTGTGTAGTAATTCAGTAGTGCTTTTTCATGAGGGGTAGACCGAAATGCAGTCTCAAATGACACCCTATTCCTCATGCAAAACACTACTTTCCACTTGAGTCTTATTCCCCATACAGTACACCACTTTTCACTTTAGCCATATTCCCCATATAATGCGCTACCTTTTTCTATATGGGGCAAGAGAACATGTGTACTTCCTGGTCATTCTTGCTACTTCCTGTACTTCCGCTATGATGTAACCCTTCTAATACTTCTTTATGTAAATCAAGCGTAGTCTCTAGTGGCCCTCTCACTGGAAAACAAATGTACAGACAATGTAGTAGATATAAGATTGAGATGACAGAGCAAGATTAGGGGAGTCAACTCTGTGTGTGTGTGTGTGTGTGTGTGTGTGTGTGTGTGTGTGTGTGTGTGTGTGTGTGTGTGTGTGTAGCTAGGGTTAGGGTTAGCGTTAAGGTTAGGTTTTTGGGTTAAGGTTAGGGTAAGGGTTAGGGAAAATATGATTTTGAATGGGACTGAATTGTGTCTCCCCACAGGGTCAGTTATACAAGACTGTGTGTGTGTGTGTGTGTGTGTCACATTCATGGCATATTTGTCCTGATTGAGTTTGACTGTCTTTCACATCTGATCACTCATCACACCGTGACTCTGCATAAGAGACCATTATTTTACTTAAAACATACACATACAAACAAACACACATATATTTACATAATTGAGCACACTGAGGACAGGCTGCTCAAGATCAAACCAAATATTTGTCAACAACCTAACCCTCTCTCGGACACAGACACACACACACACAATCTCCGCAGCACTTTTCATCTAGCCCCTCTAATCATAGCCCCTGATTCCCTATTATACATGACAGACAATCATATATGTTCTATAGAATAGTACCCACTTGAACAGGCTCCTGGTGAGTTGACTCTCTAGTCAATCAGGAACTAAAGGCTGTGGTTTTCCAGGACCAGGACTGGAACTAAAGCCTGTAGCTCTCCAGGACCAGGCCTGAAATTAAAGCCTGCAGCTCTAACGAAAGCCTGTAGCTTTCTAGGACCAGGATGAGGGCTGGAACTAAAGCCTGTAGCTCTCTAGGACCAGGGCTGAAATTAAAGCCTGCAGCTCTAATGAAAGCCTGTACCTCTCTAGGACCAGGACCAGGGCTGGAACTAAAGCCTGTAGCTCTCTAGGACCAGGATGAGGGCTGGAACTAAAGCCTGTAGCTCTAACTAAAGCCTGTAGCTCTCTAGGACCAGGACCAGGGCTGGAACTAAAGCCTGTAGCTCTCTAGGACCAGGACCAGGGCTGGAACTAAAGCCTGTAGCTCTAACTCAGGGATGGGCAACTGGTGGCCCTGGTCCTGGAGAGCTACAGGCCTGCGGATCAGCCGGGGTCTCATCTTACTGTTGCGAGTTAGAATAGGAGAATACACAACCAGTAGGTTTTTTGGGGTGCCTCCCCCAACAAAAGGCTAGGGCTGGCTCTGACTGCATGTGTGTATGGATGTGGGTATGGAGACAAGTTGACATTTTTTGTGGCCCCCACCCCCATCAGAGTTGCCCATCCCTGCTTTAACTACACAGTAAATCAAGGAGAGTTGAAATCACAGAGTAAAAACATTTAGAGATAAATTGACTACTGGAGTTATCTTAACCCTCAACAGCGTGATGTACTCCCTGGAGATAGCGTTGATAACGAGATGATTAGGATTGAGTACTTTAACTCCGTTTACAGTGGCTTGCGAAAGTATTCACCCACCATAGCATTTCTCCTATTTTGTTGCCTTACAACCTGGAATTAAAATGGATTTTTTGGGGGTTTGTATCATTTGATTTACACAACATGCCTACCACTTTGAAGATGCAAAATATTTTTTCTTGTGAAACAAACAAGAAATAAGACAAAAAAACAGAAAACTTGAGCGTGCATAACTATCCATTCCAAGACATTTAAATGATTCCCTTAAACCACTCAAGTGTTGATTTAGCAGTATGCTTAGGGTCATTGGCCTGCTGGAAGGTGAACCTCTGTCCCAGTCTCAAATCTCTAGAAGACTGAAACAGGTTTCCCTTAAGAATTTCCCTGTATTTAGCGCCATCCATCATTCCTTCAATTCTGACCAGTTTCCCAGTCCCTGCCGATGAAAAACATCCCCACAGCATGATGCTGCCACCACCATGCTTGATCTGTACTTCTCCACAACTTTGTCCCTGACCTGTTTAGAGAGCCCCTTGATCTTCAGGGTGCCGCTTGCTTGGTGGTGCCCCTTGCTTAGTGGTGTTGCAGACTCTGGGGCCTTTCAGAACAGGTGTATATATACTGAGATCATGTGACAGATCATGTGACACTTAGACTGCACACAGGTGGACTTTATTTAACTCATTATGTGACTTCTGAAGGTAATTGGTTGCACCAAATCTTATTTAGGGGCTTCATAGCAAAGGGGGTGAATACATATGCACGCACCACTTTTCCATTATTACTTTTTTAAATTTTTTTGAAACAAGTTATTTTCTTCATTTCACTTCACCAATTTGGACTATTTTGTGTATGTCCATTACATGAAATCCAAATAAAAATCCATTTAAATTACAGTTTGTAGTGCAACAAAATAGGAAAAACGCCAAGGTGGATGAATACTTTTGCAAGGCAGGGTCAGGGACAAAGTTGTGGAGAAGTACAGATCAGGGTTGGGTTATAAAAAAATATCTGAAACTTTGAACATCCTACGGAGCACCATTAAATGGAAAGAATGGAAAGAATATGGCACCACAACAAACCTGCCAAGAGAGGGCCGCCCACCAAAACTCACGGACCAGGCAAGGAGGGCATTTATCAGAGAGGCAACAAAGAGACCAAAGATAACCCTGAAGGAGCTGCAAAGCTCCATAGCGGAGATTGGAGTATCTGTCCATAGGACCACTTTAAGCCGTACACTCCACAGAGCTGGGCTTTATGGAAGAGTGGCCAGAAAAAAGCCATTGCTTAAAGAAAAAAAATAAGCAAACACGTTTGGTGTTCGCCAAAAGGCATGTGGGAGACTCCCCAAACATATGGAAGAAGGTACTCTGGTCAGATGACACTAAAATTGAGCTTTTTGGCCATCAAGGAAAACGCTATGTCTGGCGCAAACCCAACACCTCTCATCACCCCGAGAACACCATCCCCACAGTGAAGCATGGTGGTGGCAGAGATTTGAGCCTGGGATGGAGGTTCACCTTCCAGCAGGACAATGACCCTAAGCATACTGCTAAAGCAACACTTGAGTGGTTTAAGGGTAGTGGTTAAGAGCGTTGTGCCAGTAACCGAAAGGTCGCTGGTTCTAATCCCAGAGCCGACTAGGTGAAAGATCTGTCGATGTGCCCTTGAGCAAGGCACTTAACCCTAATTGCTCATGTAAGTCGCTCTGGATAAGAGCGTCTGCTAAATGACTAAAAATAAATAAATAATAAATAAGGGGAAATGTTTAAATGTCTTGGAATGGCCTAGTCAAAGCCCAGACCTCAGTCCAATTGAGAATCTGTGGTGTGACTTAAAGATTGCTGTACATCAGCGGAACCCATCCAACTTGAAGGAGCTGGAGCAGTTTTGCCTTGAAGAATGTGCAAAAATCCCAGTGGCTAGATGTGCCAAGCTTATAGAGACATACCCCAAGAGACTTGCAGCTGTAATTGCTGCAAAAGGTGGCTCCACAAAGTATTGACTTTGGGGAGGGTGAATAGTTATGCACGCTCAAGTTCTGTTTTTTTGTCTTATTTCTTGTTCGTTTCACAATAAAAAATATTTTGCATCTTCAAAGTGGTAGGCATGTTGTGTAAATCAAATGATACAAACCCCAAAAAATCCATTTTAATTCCAGGTTGTAAGGCAACAAAATAGGAAAAATGCCAAGGGGGGTGAATACTTTCGCAAGCCACTGTAGGTAGTCTCTAACAACAGTACTCTCCTCCCTGCTCTGACATGCATTCTGAATGTAAGTTGTGGGTTATATCAAATAGCTGGACACCCTCCCTCTTAAATGGAAATATGATGTCACATTGCAAGCCACCATAATATGACACAATAATAAATATGTAAATTAGACTTTACACCCTTACACCTCAAATGGGACCATATAAACCCCAAAATAGCGTTGAGTTTGACTCCATAGGAGTTGAATTAACTATTGTGAGAGTAAACATTACTCTAAATAATTAAGTCTAGAATACTGAAAACTGCATAGAGTTAAAAAAGTTATTGTTAATTAATACTGACAGAGTGAAACGCAATGACGCAGAGCGACTTACAGGAGCAATTAGGGTTAAGTGCCTTGCTCAAGGGCACATCGACAGATTTTTCACCTAGTCGGCTCAGGGATTAGAACCAGCGACCTTTCGGTTACTGGCACAACGCTCTTACCCACTAATGGGCGGCAGGTAGATTAGTGGGTAAGAGCGTTGTGCCAGTAACCGAAAGGTCGCTGGTTCTAATCCCTGAGCCGACTAGGTGAAAAATCTGTCGATGTGCCCTTGAGCAAGGCACTTAACCCTAATTGCTCCTGTAAGTCGCTCTGGATAAGAGCGTCTGCTAAATGACTAAAAAAGGTAAATATCAACACTAAATTGAGCATATTCAACTGTGTTGCCAGAGTACGTTTTACCCTTTTTAGACTGGCACTAAATGTTATCTGTGGCAGAGTAAAATATTATTCAATTAGAGTCAAATGTACTCTGTCATTTTGACTCTGTAAAGCCTGTAGCTCTAACTAAAGCCTGTATCTCTAACTAAACATACCAGGACCTCTATACCAGGCAGTGTCAGAGGAAGGCCCTAGAAATTGTCAAAGAATCTAGCCATAGACTGTTCTCTCTGCTACTGCACGGCAATGTGTACCGATGCACCAAGTCTGGAACCAACAGGACCCTGAAGAGCTTCTACCCCTAAGCCATAAGACTGCTAAATAGTTAATTAAATAGTTAACCAAATAGCTACCCGGACTATCTGCATTGACCCGTTTTGTACTAACTTTTTTGCTGCTGCTACAATTTAATATCTGTCACTTTACTCCTAGTTATATGTACATATCTACCTCAATTACCTTGTAACCCTGCACATTGACTCGGTGCTGGCAGTGGCGACCCGTCATTCAGGGCAGGTGGGGCAGAGCCACATTTGTAGCATTTTTGGGCTTGCCTGTTTTGCATATTATTTTGGCATTAATATGTGTTACATATCAGTTTGCAAACAATGTAAAAAATATATATATACAGTGGGGAAAAAAAGTATTTAGTCAGCCACCAATTGTGCAAGTTCTCCCACTTAACCCTCCCGTTGTCCTAGGGTCAAAATGACCCACCACTGTGTTGAACCAACTTTATTTAATTTTTATATTTTTTGGATCATTTGTGAGAAGGAGGCAGTGATACTTTCTTTAAAGTCTCACTGCCTCCTTCTCACAAAAGATCCCCAAAATATAAAAATTAAATAAAGTTGGTTCAACACAGTGGTGGGTCATTTTGACCCTAGGACAACGGGAGGGTTAAAAATATGAGAGAGGCCTGTAATTTTCCTCATAGGTACACGTCAACTATGACAGACAAAATGAGAATTTTTTATCCAGAAAATCACATTGTAGGATTTTTTTATTAATTTATTTGCAAATTATGGTGGAAAATAAGTATTTAGTCAATAACAAAAGTTTCTCAATACTTTGTTATATACCCTTTGTTGGCAATGACACAGGTCAAACGTTTTCTGTAAGTCTTCACAAGGTTTTCACACACTGTTGCTGGTATTTTGGCCCATTCCTCCATGCAGATCTCCTCTAGAGCAGTGATGTTTTGGGGCTGTCGCTGGGCAACACGGATTTTCAACTCCCTCCAAAGATTTTCTATGGGGTTGAGATCTGGAGACTGGCTAGGTCACTCCAGGACCTTGAAATGCTTCTTACGAAGCCACTCCTTCGTTGCCCGGGCGGTGTGTTTGGGATCATTGTCATGCTGAAAGACCCAGCCACGTTTCATCTTCAATGCCCTTGCTGATGGAAGGAGGTTTTCACTCAAAATCTCACGATACATGGCCACATTCATTCTTTCCTTTACACGGATCAGTCGTCCTGGTCCCTTTGCAGAAAAACAGCCCCAAAGCATGATGTTTCCACCCCCATGCTTCACAGTAGGTATGGTGTTCTTTGGATGCAACTCAGCATTCTTTGTCCTCCAAACACGATGTGTTGAGTTTTTACCAAAAAGTTATATTTTGGTTTCATCTGACCATATGACATTCTCCCAATCCTCTTCTGGATCATCCAAATGCACTCTAGCAAACTTCAGACGGGCCTGGACATGTACTGGCTTAAGCAGGGGGACACGTCTGGCACTGCAGGATTTGAGTCTCTGGCGGCGTAGTGTGTTACTGATGGTAGGCTTTGTTGCTTTGGTCCCAGCTCTCTGCAGGTCATTCACTAGGTCCCCCCGTGTGGTTCTGGGATTTTTGCTCACCGTTCTTGTGATCATTTTGACCCCACCGGGTGAGATCTTGCGTGGAGACCCAGATCGAGGGAGATTATCAGTGGTCTTGTATGTCTTCCATTTCCTAATAATTGCTCCCACAGTTGATTTCTTCAAACCAAGCTGCTTACCTATTGCAGATTCAGTCTTCCCAGCCTGGTGCAGGTCTACAATTTTGTTTCTGGTGTCCTTTGACAGCTCTTTGGTCTTGGCCATAGTGGAGTTTGGAGTGTGACTGTTTGAGGTTGTGGACAGGTTTCTTTTATACTGATAACAAGTTCAAACAGGTGCCATTAATACAGGTAACGAGTGGAGGACAGAGGAGCCTCTTAAAGAAGAAGTTACAGGTCTGTGAGAGCCAGAAATCTTGCTTGTTTGTAGGTGACCAAATACTTATTTTCCACCATAATTTGCAAATAAATTCATAAAAAATCCTACAATGTGATTTTCTGGAATTGTCTTTCTCAATTTGTTTGTCATAGTTGACGTGTACCTATGATGAAAATTACAGGCCTCTCTTTTTAAGTGGGAGAACTTGCACAATTGGTGGCTGACTAAATACTTTTTTAGTCAGTATATATATCATTGAGTTAATAAAGCCGCATACAATCACAGTCTCTTTTTTGTTTTCTTGAGTAAGTGTAGTATCTGAACATTCCAGAACTTGGCTCTGCTTGCGGAAATATCTGGAAAGTATTACTATAGGGGCCCCCTAAGACAGAGGAGATTCGGATGTGTAAAGGCCAGGGATTGGTCTATCTAAAACCACCCATATTATGTTACATAGGATATAAATACCATGTTTTTGAACAAAGGACGGAGAGAATAACATATTAGAGATTGGGTCAGTTGTTCTCCAGATTTCTGCAGGAGTCTGTAAATTGATACTGTAATCTTTGATGTAATAAACCATTATAATCAAGGACAGTGTCAGCGGATTTCTTGTTATCACAGCATATCAGCATCGTTGTCTCGACACCACATAAGGCAACTCCAAAATGCAGGTGTTTCAGCCTAGCTCAGTGCTTTATGTGGTGGTGGGGCAAGCCAGCAGAAAATATGGAGCGTTGCGCCGTGATTGGCTCAGTGTTCTGTCACTCATGGGGACACTACGTCACCGCCAAGTCTAAGAGTAGAGCTAGAAAATGTAAGCACCTTGGGTGCTGCCATAGAGTTACATTAGAAGTGCACATCCAAGAAGGCTCAAGGTCATTGGCCACAGATAAAATGTTGTCAAATCACATTATATCTACAGTAGCTTTGATTGGACTGATCATAGATAGAACAGCGCCGGAGAAGATGGCTGCCGTTTTACAGCCCTCTAACCAATTGTACTATTATGTGTGTTTTTCCGCGTTATTTGTGGCGGTCTGTGTATAGGGGTGGCGGTCTGTGTATATTTGTAAATAACAGCTGGTGCACAAAATCAAATACTAAGGAAGTCTCAAGGTTTTGCTCGCCTGAGGTAGAGTATCTTATGATAAGCTGTAGACCACACTATTTACCAAGAGAGTTTTCATCTATATTTTTCATAGCTGTCTATTTACCACCACAAACCAATGCTGGCATTAAGATTGCACTGAATGAGTTGTATAAGGCCATAAATCAACAGGAAAACGCTCATCCAGATGCAGCGCTCCTAGTGGCCGGGGACTTTAATGCAGGGAAACTTAAATCCGTTCTACCTAATTTCTACCAGCATGTTAAATGTGCAACCAGAGGGAAAAAAAACTCTGGACCACCTTTACTCCACACACAGAGACGCATACAAAGCTCTCCCTCGCCCTCCATTTGGCAAATCTGACCATAACTCTATCCTCCTGATTCCTGCTTATAAGCAAAAACTAAAGCAAGAAGCACCAGTGACTCGGTTAATAAAAAAGTGGTCAGATGATGCAGATGCTAAGCTACAGGACTGTTTTGCTAGCACAGACTGGAACATGTTCCGGGATTCTTCAGACAGCATTGAGGAGTACACCACATCAGTCACTGGCTTCATCAATAAGTGCATTGATGATGTCGTCCCCACAGTGACCGTACGTACATACCCCAACCAGAAGCCATGGATTACAGGAAACATCCGCACTGAGCTAAAGGGTAGAGCTGCCGCTTTCAAGGAGCGGGACTCTAACCCGGACGCTTATAAGAAATCCCGCTATGCCCTCCGACTAACCATCAAACAGGCAAAGAGTCAATACAGGACTAAGATTGAATCGTACTACACTGGCTCTGACGCTCGTCGGATGTGGCAGGGCTTGAAAACTATTACAGACTACAAAGGGAAGCACAGCCGCGAGCTGCCCAGTGACACAAGCCTACCAGACGAGCTAAACCACTTCTATGCTTGCTTCGAGGCAAGCAACACTGAAGCATGCATGAGAGCACCAGCTGTTCCAGTTGACTATGTGATCACGCTCTCCGTAGCCGATGTGAGTAAGACTTTTAAGCAGGTCAACATTCACAAGGCCGCAGGGCCAGACGGATTACCAGGACGTGTACTCCGAGCATGTGCTGACCAACTGGCAAGTGTCTTCACTGACATTTTCAACATGTCCCTGACTGAGTCTGTAATACCAACATGTTTCAAGCAGACCACCATAGTCCCCTTGCCCAAGGACTCTAAGATAACCTGCATAAATGACTACCGACCCGTAGCACTGACGTCTGTAGCCATGAAGTGCTTTGAAAGGCTGGTCATGGCTCACATCAACAGCATTATCCCAGAAACCCTAGACCCACTCCAATTTGCATACTGCCCCAACAGATCCACAGATGATGCAATCTCTATTGCACTCCACACTGCCCTTTCCCACCTGGACAAGAGGAACACCTATGTGAGAATGCTATTCATTGACTACAGCTCAGCATTCAACACCATAGTGCCCTCTAAGCTCATCACTAAGCTAAGGATCCTGGGACTAAACACCTCCCTCTGCAACTGGATCCTGGACTTCCTGACGGGCCGCCCCCAGGTGGTAAGGGTAGGTAACAACACATCTGCCACACTGATCCTCAACATGGGGGCCCCTCAGGGGTGCGTGCTCAGTCCCCTCCTGTACTCCCTGTTCACTCATGACTGCATGGCCAGGCACAACTCCAACACCATCATTAAGTTTGCCGACGACACAACAGTGGTAGGCCTGATCACCGACAACGATGAGACAGCCTATAGGGAGGAGGTCAGAGACCTGGCCGTGTGGTGCCAGGACAACAACCTCTCCCTCAATGTGACCAAGACAAAGGAGATGATTGTGGACTACAGGAAAAAAAAGAGGACTGAGCACGCCCCCATTCTCATCGACGGGGCTGTAGTGGAACAGGTTGAGCTTCAAGTTCCTTGGTGTCCACATCACCAACGAACTATCATGGTCCAAACACACCAAGACAGTCATGAAGAGGGCACGACAAAGCCTATTCCCCCTCAGGAGACTGAAAAGATTTGGCATGGGTCCTCAGATCCTCAAAAAATTCTACAGCTGCACCATCGAGAGCATCCTGACTGGTTGCATCACCGCCTGGTATGGCAACTGCTTGGCCTCCGACCGCAAGGCACTACAGAGGGTAGTGCGTACGGCCCAGTACATCACTGGGGCCAAGCTTCCTGCCATCCAGGACCTCTATACCAGGCGGTGTCAGAGGAAGGCCCTCAAAATTGTCAAAGACTCCAGCCACCCTAGTCATAGACTGTTCTCTCTGCTACCGCACGGCAAGCGGTACCGGAGTGCCAAGTCTAGGTCCAAAAGACTTCTCAACAGCTTCTACCCCCAAGCCATAAGACTCCTGAACAGCTAATCATGGCTACCTGGACTATTTGCACTCCCCCCCCACCCCATCCTTTTACATTGCTGCTACTCTGTTAATTATTTATGCATAGTCACTTTAACTCTACCCACATGTACATATTACTTCAACTACCTCAACTAGCCGGTGCCCCCGCACATTGACTCTGCACCGGTACCCCCCTGTATATATAGCCTCCCTACTGTTATTTTATTTTACTTCTGCTCTTTTTTTCTCAACACTTTTTTTGTTGTTGTTTTATTTTTACTTTTTTTGTTAAAAAGAAAATGCACTGTTGGTTAAGGGCTGTAAGTAAGCATTTGACTGTAATGTCTGCACCTGTTGTATTCGGCGCATGTGGCCAATAAAATTTGATTTGATTTGATGTCAACATCATACTTTCAAAATCTTAGCTAGCAGTCATCATCATGAATCATCATGAATCAAGTCCACAATCTACTGGTAAATCCTTTTTAATCCTTGTCATATGAAGATAAATAATGAAGATAATTATAGATAAAATGTATCGGTGCTCATCGGCCATTGGACATAAACATTACACAACAAGTTGGAAATTGCAAATTCAAGAATGACTGGTTTGGAAGGGAATCAGTGGAGCCTGCTATTCAGTAGAGTGGCTGTGTGGTCCCAAGTCTAAGATTAAGGGACTCTTTTCCTAGTTTAAAATTATAAACATTCAACATTGGCCATACTGTCAATGATGCATGATTTGTGCCGCGCTCAAAACAACTGTTAACTCGGAACTGCTCTCGGGAAAAACAAGCTATGACTGGGAAAATACGTTTTGAACTTTCATCCAACTCGGAATTGTAAATTCGGAACTCGGGCCACTTTCTAGAGCTACGATCTGAAGATCACTGACGTCATCATGATTCAACCTTTTTTTCTTCTTCTTCGAGTTCTCAGTTGTCTTGAAAGCACCATAAATCCAGAGAATGCCAGACTTTGATGACAAAACATTTTCCCACGAAGGACAGCCGCGCCACCTTCCTGTTCAAGTGAGAACAGCACAACAAGGTCTTGTATGCTGCTGCATAAATGATGTAATATGCCAGGGAGATATGTATACTGTAGCTAAGAAAGTAATACTAAGTGTATGTTGTGTAGTAAGCTGTAAGTAGTCCATGTGTCTCACCCTAATAATTTGGTCTATTTTCACCTCTTAATTTCGTCTACTGTTCTGACTTGGTGGTGCACATGTAGCCTATAACCTGTTTTTGAGAAATGTAATCATTGAATATTGTAAGAGCTTTCATTGTCTGCTTATATGCCCCCTTTATTTATCCTACGGTTCTGACTTGGTGTACAGGGAGAATACAGTAAGAACGGCCAATGTTCTGAATTCTGTCACTGTACATTTCAAAAGTGCTAAACAAATAGTTATACATTTCAGTCATTTAGCAGACGCTCTTATCCAGAGCTACTTACAGTAGTTAGTATATACATTTTAATACTTTTTTTCGTACTGGTCCCCCGTGGGAATCGAACCCACAACCCTGGCGCCATGCACTACCAAATGAGTTAAATCAGTTGATATCAGTTGATCAGTAATATTGACTACGTCTGTCCTAGCTCGCTCATTAATGTCTAAATCAAAATTATGGATTAACTCTTATCCACTCGTCGTCCCCTTATGCCATGGTTTGTACATCTCAATTGTCAGTAGAAACCCCATTTCTTTAAGCAAGTCAGCCATATCAGCTATGTTTTTTTTAAGGCAGTAAATGAGGCTGAATGAACTGTTTTGCTGCCAGACAAGGCTCCACTGATAGCCAGGTGTAGCAGTGGTAAGGTGTTGGGACTGCTGTTGGGACTCTGCTGTTGGGACAGCTTTATGTAGGCCCTAACAGTTTGTGAGCACCGTTTGTCACTGTTATAGTGCAATTAATGTATTGTGTAGTGTAGTGGCTTTGGTGGTATGCATAAAAAAACAATATTGAGCTTAAGATGTACATGCTAAAATCGCCACTGGTCATTTTATAATTTTATTATACTATATTTAGAAAGCATATACAGTACCAGTCAAATGTTTGGACACACCTACTCATTCAAATGTTTTTCTTTATTTTCACTATTTTCTACATTGTGGAATAATAGTGAAGACATCAAAACTATGAAATAGCACACATGGAATCATTTAGTAACCAAAAACGTGTTAAACAAATCAAAATATATTTTATATTTGAGATACTTCAAATAGCCACCCTTTGCCTTGATGACAGCTTTGCACACTCTTGGCATTCTCTGGCTCTCCACTCCACAGTTAATTTACAGGGTATTAAGGCTGGGCCACAGGTAAAATTGAAGTGTGTGTATGTGTGTGTATGTTGTGTGTGTGCATGCGTGTGTGTGCATGGGTGTGTGTGACATACATTATGTCAGATTCTAAAGAGCATTAAGTCAAAACTGCAGGTGAAATGGCAGAGCAGGCTATTGTGGTCTGACTCCATGACTAATGGCATAAACACACACACACACACACACACACACACACACACACACACACAGACACACAGAGAGAGAGACACACAAACTGTGATTTCCAGTGCAGTGATTCCCTCAATATTCAGCATCCTATTCTGTGGTGTTAGCTGCTGTGTTATTGCGTAACACTTCATGATGTGTGTTGTTGGCCTGCTCTGGGAAATGTGTTGCTTTTGGACTGTACAAGTTATAATACACTGCCATTTGTTTCACTGAAAATGTGCTGTCTTTAACACTGTACATGTTATAACACACACATGCACACACACACACACACACACAAACTTGCACACACGCACAGAGTTACAGGATGTCTGGTATTGATCCTTTCTCAGGAGTAACCTGGGTACACAGCACGCCTGGAACACTCGGGCGTCTACCAATCAGAGCCAGGCGTTATCTACACTGATAAGAGCTGAACCCATTTAAAATCACAGCAGATTGAAACACACCGCACACATAAACTCACACACACGCAGAAACACACACTTGTTATTTTTCCTCATAAAAAGACCAATTATATAGATACATTTGTTGGTTGTTTGGTTGATTCACTGTCCTAACAAGGCCCATGAACTGAGGTGAGACAGATAGACACAGCCACTCCTGGAGGACAATATGATGGATAATAATTGAAAATAATTATTTGTCTCTGCCTTACAGCCTTTACAAGAGTTCTGCTAACAGATAAACAGGGAGATAGACAGATGGTAGATCATGTGACAATAAACCTGTCCTCTCAGACTCATCTATGATTCTTTATTTGATATCAAATTTAGACACAATCATATAGACCAGGGGTTCTCAAATCTTTTCACTCAAGGCCCCCCTTCCAGCATTGGGGAACATCCCTGCACGCCACGTCTATTTCTATGGGTACAAGCACTGTTCATGACACAAACTGTTGTTGGTGAAGAGAATTATGCAGATTTAAAGCTTATTTCCTGCAATTCTACACATTTTGTCATGGGTGCAAAGACAATTTTGCAGTTTTAAAGCACATTTTCTTGCAATTCTATACATTTTGCCATGTCTCATGTGTATTCATGCATATTTGAGTGACAAAAAATTACTAAAATATCTATGGGCTAAAAAAACGACATAAAAAACATTAGCTGACATGGGCTAGGTGATCTGGGAAGTTCTGACAAGTTATAAATAGGTCCCTGAGGTATGCAATGACTGACATGGCAAGAGGAACTGATGATGCACTACCCAATTTCGAAATTGCACCTTGTGCATTCTACTATTACAACTTTCAAGAGTAAGTTTAAAGCTGGACTGAGTTCTGGAACCACTGATAGTAGCCTACCTAAATTCTCATAGGCTAACTACACTGCATAAGGTTCAATTATAAACTGTTTAAATTAATTAAACTGACAACAATTGAGAACTAAACAGACTACACAGAACATTTTAGTCATTTAGCAGACGCTCTTATCCAGAGCGACTTGCAGTTAGTGAGTGCATACATTTTTTCATACTGGTCCCCCGTGGGAATCGAACCCACAACCCTGGCGTTGCAAGCGCCATGCTCTACCAACTGAGCTACACAACTGAACTAATTTTCAAACCATTACCAATGATTTTCAAACTGTCATATGGTTTAACAACAGAAAGGCGAGAGAGCCTCAACATCTGCCCTCTCTTGCTATGTATCTCTCACACACACACACACACACACACACACATCCGTAGCCGGTAATTCATCTTCACTCGCGCTGAAACATCTCTTTAACCCAAACTGACTGATTGAAAATATATATATATATTTCAAGACGACAACAACTAGAATACTGAATAAACGGTAACATAGCTCTATTCCCTCACTTTCTCTCTCTTGCACTCTGTCTCCTACATATTTACGAATAGGTTTATTGAATACGTGTAAAAGCAAAGGAAGAATATCGGAGCACTGGTGCTAGACAACAAACATCTAGAATAATGAAGCCAAATGTCTGAGTGCGAGTGAGCAGAAAATTACCTTACGTCTTTCTCTTAATGCGCAGCCAGTCACCTGCTGTATGTAGCTACACGGACAGAACAGATGCGCGCTCTCTCTGGTGTGAGATGTGTCGGTGCATCTCTCTGCCGCCTCTGGGCTGTTCTGTGTGGAGGGACTCACCGCGCGGAAACGCAGCTTTATAACTAGAGGGGCATGGGGAGAAGCAGGGGAGGGGAGAGACAAGGTGGGGGCAGTCGACGGCGCGTCTTATCTTGAGAGAGAGACACATTGATTCAACATCAATGTGATGATGTTGAATCAATGTGGAAAACTGATTGGATTTGAAGAGACATCAATGTAAGGGAATTTCGTATTTTTTTCACCCAACTTGTAACATAAATCCAATGATAAGGTGACATTTTTTGTTGATTTCATGTTGAATTCAGTTAGTTGACAACTAGATGTTGAACTGACATCTGTGCACAGTGGGAAGTTACCTTCTTGGGGAGAGCTATGTTTCTTTTTTAAATGGAATATTAAATCACAACGAACATTGAACATTTAATGATGGCTTCCTGCCATCAGTGTGTATGTATGTATCTAATAATCTGAGACACACAGACTGTATAAAGACATATGATGGCATGAGTCATCATCTTTGTCCCCATTCTTCTCTTATCCAGAATAGACATCAAAAGAGGTTAACAGTCAGACAAGCCTTAAAGACATTCTCCGGAACTTTGGCAACTACACTGCGTGAAAAGGGTCAATATTAGGGGACACAGTGCCTTGTATAAGTATTCATCCCCCTTGGTATTTTTCCTATTTTGTTGCATTACAACCTGTAATTGAAATTGATTTTTATTTGGATTTCATGTAATGGACATACACAAAATAGTCCAAATTGGTGAAGTGAAATGAAAAAAATTACTTGTTTCAAAAATAAATAAATAACGGAAAAGTGGTGTGTGCATACAGTTGAAGTCGGAAGTTTACATACACCTTAGCTGTCACGACTTCCGCCGAGGCTGCCTCCCCTCCTTGTGCGGGCAGGTTTCAGCATTCGTCGTCACCGGCTTACTAGCTGCTGCCGATCCATTTATCATCACTCCACTTGTCTTGTCTAATTTATCACACACACCTGGTCCTTATCCCCAATTAGTCATTGTATAATTACACTTAACTAGCTAACAGTAGCTACTAAGGGTAAGTTATAACCTACAATTATTTTTAATTTATTTTTACATACTGGTAACCAGAGTCGTTCAAAAGGAATTCAAGACATGGGTGACTAGTTAACGTTAGCTTGGCTCTCTCTGTGTGTTTCATACCGTGGGAGGAGGGGTTGGTTCGTTGACAGAGAGCAATGGCTAGCTAATATGCTAACTATTCTAGCTAGCTAACTAACTGGCTGAATAAGTTGACGACGTACTCACTCAAACTGTCAAAACCAACCCCAAAACTTTACACAACGTTAGACACGGACACAAATGATCTGTTTAGCGTGTTAACACACTATTGGTAGTTTGTTGTAACCGAGTATTGGTGCTAAACTGTGTTATTGGAAGCTAGCATGCTAGTTAGCTATGGCGTCATAGGATACGGTGCCCTGGGCGGTTTTCACGGAAGAATACTGTACCAAGTTAGCTGAATAAACTAAGTTAGAGTCTATTCCTAGAAAACATTGAACCGCTGTAGTTTACAACAATTATAATTTCTAAAGTGGAAGTTAGGAGAGTTATATTTGAGTGTTTCAGTGAAACGTGAGGGAGGCCCCGCTCTCTCACGTTCCCAGATGTTTAGTTAATTTCATTCCGATCTCCTTTGCATTATTGTAGCCTTTTCTGTAGCCTGTCAACCATGTGTCTGTCTATCCCTGTTCTCTCCTCTCTGCACAGGCCATACAAACGCTTCACACCGCGTGGCTGCTGCTACTCTAATCTGGTGGTCCCTGCGCGCACGAACCATGTGGAGTTCCAGGTCTCCGGCAGCCTCTGGAACTGCCGTTCTACGGCCAACAAGGCAGAGTTCTTCTCAGCCTATGCTACCCTCCAGTCCCTCGACTTCTTGGCGCTGACGGAAACATGGATTACCACAGAAAACACTGCTACTCCTACTGCTCTTTCCTCATCTGATCATGTGTTCTCGCATACCCCAAGAGCATCTGGTCAGCGCGTCGGTGGCACAGGAATCCTCATCTCTCCCAAGTGGACATTCTCTCTTTTCCCCCTGACCCATCTGTCTATCTCCTCATTTGAATTCCATGCTGTCACAGTCACTAGCCCATTCAAGCTTAACATCCTTATCATTTATCGGCCTCCAGGTTCCCTTGGAGAGTTCATCACTGAGCTTGACGCCTTGATAAGTTCCTTTCCTGAGGATGGCTCACCCCTTACAGTTCTGGGTGACTTTAACCTCCCTACGTCTGCCTTTGACTCATTTCTCTCTGCCTCCTTTTTTCCACTCCTTTCCTCTTTTGACCTCACCCTCTCACCGTCCCCCCCTACTCACAAGGCAGGCAATATGCTTGACCTCATCTTTACTAGATGCTTTTCTTCTACTAATCTCACTGCAACTCCCCTCCAATTCTCCGACCACTACTTTGTATCCTTTTCTCTCTCGCTCTCCTCCAACACTACTCACTCTGCCCCTACTCAGATGGTAATGTGCCGTCGCAACCTTCGCTCTCTCTCTCCCGCTACTCTCTCCTCTTCCACCCTATCATCTCTTCCCTCTGCTAAATCCTTCTCCCTCCGATCTCCTGATTCTGCCTCCTCAACCCTTCTCTCCTCCCTTTCTGCATCTTTTGACTCTCTATGTCCCCTATCCTCCCGGCCGGCTCGGTCCTCCCCTCCTGCTCCGTGGCTTGACAACTCATTGTGAGCTCACTGAACAGGGCTCCGGGCAGCCGAGCGGAAATGGAGGAAAACTAGACTCCCTGCGGACCTGTCATCTTTTCACTCCCTCCTCTCTACATTCTCTTTCTCTGTTTCTGCTGCTAAAGCCACTTTCTACCACTCTAAATTTCAAGCCTCTGCCTCTAACTCTAGGAAGCTCTTTGCCACCTTCTCCTCCCTGCTAAATCCTCCTCCTCCTCCCCCTCCCTCCTCCCTCTCTGTGGATGACGTCGTCAACCATTTTGAAAAGAAGGTTGACGACATCCGATCCTCATTTATTAAGTCAAATGACACAGCTGGTCCTGCTCACACTGCCCTTCCCTATGCTTTGACTTCTTTCTCCCCTCTCTCTCCAGATGAAATCTTGCGACTTGTGATGGCCGGCCGCCCAACAACCTGCCTGCTTGACCCTATCCCCACCTCTCTTCTCCAGACCATTTCCGGAGACCTTCTCCCTTACCTCACCTCGCTCATCAACTCATCCTTGACCGCTGGCCATGTCCCTTCCGTCTTCAAGAAAGCGAGAGTTGCACCCTTCCTCAAAAAACCTACACTTGATCCCTCCGATGTCAACAACTACAGACCAGTATCCCTTCTTTATTTTCTCTCCAAAACTCTTGAGCGTGCCGTCTCTAGCCAGCTATCTCTCTCAGAATGACCTTCTTGATCAAAACCAGTCAGGTTTCAAGACTGGTCATTCAACTGAGACTGCTCTTCTCTGTGTCACGGAGGCTCTCCGCACTGCCAAAGCTAACTCTCTCTCCTCTGCTCTTATCCTTCTACACCTATCTGCTGCCTTTGATACTGTGAACCATCAAATCCTCCTCTCCACCCTCTCCGAGTTGGGCATCTCCAGCGCTGCTCACTCTTGGATTGCGTCCTACCTGACAGGTCGCTCCTACCAGGTGGCGTGGTGAGAATCTGTCTCCGCACCACGTGCTCTCACCACTGGTGTCCCCCAGGGCTCAGTTCTAGGCCCTCTCCTATTCTCTCTATACACCAAGTCACTTGGCTCTGTCATATCCTCACATGGTCTCTCCTATCATTGCTACGCAGACGACACACAATTAATTTTCTCCTTTCGCCCTTCTGATAACCAGGTGGCGAATCACATCTCTGCATGTCTGGCAGACATATCAGTGTGGATGTCAGATCACCACCTCAAGCTGAACTTCGGCAAGACGGAGCTGCTCTTCCTCCCGGGGAAGGACTGCCCGCTCCATGATCTCGCCATCACAGTTGACAACTCCATTGTGTCCTCCTCCCAGAGTGCAAAGAACCTTGGCGTGACCCTGGACAACACCCTGTAGTTCTCCGCTAACATCAAAGCGGTGACCCGATCCTGCAGGTTCATGCTCTACAACATTCGCAGAGTACGACCCTACCTTACACAGAAAGCGGCACAGGTCCTAATCCAGGCACTTGTCATCTCCCGTCTGGATTACTGCAACTCGCTGTTGGCTGGGCTCCCTGCCTGTGCCATTAAACCCCTACAACTTATCCAGAACGCTGCAGCCCGTCTGGTGTTCAACCTTCCCAAGTTCTCTTATGTCACCCCACTCCTCCGCACACTCCACTGGCTTCCAGTTGAAGCTCGCATCTACTACAAAACCATGGTGCTTGCCTACGGAGCTGTGAGGGGAACGGCACCTCCTTACCTTCAGACTCTGATCAGACCCTACACCCAAACGAGGGGACTACATTCATCCACCTCTGGCCTGGTAGCCCCCCTACCTCTACGGAAGCACAGTTCCCACTCAGCCCAGTCAAAGCTATTCGCTGCTCTGGCACCCCAATGGTGGAACAAGCTCCCCCACGACGCCAGGACAGCGTAGTCACTGACCACCTTCCGGAGACACTTGAAACCCTACCTCTTTAAGGAATACCTGGAATAGTATAAAAGTAATCCTTCTACCCCACCCCTCCCCTCCCCCCCATAAAAATTGTCCCACTGGCTATCATAAGTTGAATGCACCAATTTGTAAGTCGCTCTGGATAAGAGCGTCTGCTAAATGACGTAAATGTAAATGTATAAGTGTTCCCTCTGCTTCCTTGTTTGTGTGGGTGATTGTTTGTTGTGAGCTGTGTGTAGCTCGGTTGAGCTACCCTTACCTTGTTGTTTGCCAGGGTAGATATTTCCCCTGTGCCTGAGTTTGTTGTCGCATACTTGCGCAACTGTTTATCGACGGAATAAACTTTTTGGATGCGTATTACTCTCCTGCGCCTGACCCCTTCTATCACACACATCACAGAATCACCCACCTCATCGGATGGGGGATTGCGCGATAAACCTCTGGGTAGATGCTGTACCTCCCAGGAGTCATATAAGCCCCCTGTCACAGGCTGAAACGGTGGCTATGGAAACATATGTCACCGAGTCCCTGCGCCAGGGGTATATACGTCCCTCCACTTCACCCGCCTCCTCGAGTTTCTTCTTTGTGAAGAAGAAGGACAGAGGTCTGCGCCCTTGCATTGATTATCGACCACTGAACAGGGAGACGATAAGATTTAGTTATCCTCTCCCCCTCATTCCTTCAGTGATTGAATCAATACATGGGGCGCGCTTCTTCACCAAATCAGATCTCAGGAGTGCGTACAACCTGGTGCGTATCTGAGAGGGAGATGAGTGGAAGACAGCATTCAGCACAACCACGGGGCATTATGAATACCTGGTGATGCCCTATGGTTTGATGAATGCTCCCTCAGTTTTCCAGTCCTTTGTGAACAAGGTGTTTCGGGACATGCTTGGTCACGGTGTAGTGGTCTACATCGATGACATCCTGGTATATTCCGCTACGCACGCCGAGCATGTGTCCCTGGTTCGCAAGGTGCTGGCCCGACTGTTGGAAAATGACCTTTATGCTAAGGCAGAGAAGTGTATGTTTTTTCCAGTAGTCCGTCTCCTTCCTTGGATATCGCATTTCCCTCAGGTGTGGAGATGGAGGGAGATCGCATTTCAGCCGTGCGTAATTGGCCGACTCCAACCACGGTTAAGGAGGTGCAGCGCTTCCTTGGCTTTGACAACTATTATCGGAGGTTTATCCGGGGCTTTCGCAAGGTCACAGCTCCCATTACCTCCCTGTTGAAGGGTGGGCCGTCCCGGCTCCGCTGGTCTGCTGAGGCTGACCTGGCCTTTAGCAAACTGCGGGGTCTGTTCACCTCAGCCCCAGTACTGGCCCACCCCGATTCATCACTACCGTTCGTAGTGGAGGTGGATGCGTCCGAGGTTGGGATAGGAGCTGTCCTGTCTCAATGCTCGGGTACGCCACCCAAGCTCCGCCCCTGTGCATTATTTTCGAAGAAACTCAGCCCGACGGAGCAGAACTACGGCGTTGGTGATCGGGAGCTGTTGGCTGTTGTTCGAGCCTTGACCGTGTAGAGGCATTGGCTCGAGGGGGCAAAACACCCTTTCCTCGTCTGGACGGACCACCGTAACCTGGAGTACATCCGGGCAGCGAGGAGGCTGAATCCTCGCCAGGCCAGGTGGGCCCTATTCTTCACCCGGTTTGATTTCACTCCATCTTACATCCCGGGTACGAAGAACATGAAGGCAGACGCGTTGTCCCACCTGTATGACACAGAGGAGAGGCCCAGAGACAACACTCCCATACTGCCGGCCTCCTGCATTGTAGCGGCGGTAGTATGGGCGATGGACGCGGATATAGAGCAGGCATTACGCACAGATCCCTCTCCACCTCAGTATCCAGATGGGCTGCAGTACGTGCCTGCTCTTATCTGTCATCGTCTGATCTACTGGGCACACACGTCACCCTCCTCTGGTCACCCAGGTATTGGCCGTACAGTGCGCTGCCTGAGCGGAAAGTACTGGTGGCCTACCTTGGCTAAGGACGTGAGGGTGTACGTCTCCTCCTGCTCGGTGTGCGCCCAGAGTAAGGCACCTAGGCACCTCCCAGTGGGTAAGCTACAACCGTTACCAGTTCCACAACGACCATGGTCTCACCTTAGCATTGATTTTCTAATTGATCTTCCCCTCTCCCAAGGTAACACCACCATCCTGGTCATTGTGGACCGCTTCTCCAAGTCCTGCCGTCTCCTTCCTCTGCCCGGTCTCCCCACGGCCCTGCAGACTGCGGAGGCCCTGTTTACTCACGTCTTCCAGCACTACGGGGTACCAGAGGATATAGGGTCTGACCGAGGTCACCAGTTCATGTACAAGGTCTGGAAGGCATTCATGGAACGTCTGGGGGTCTCGGTCAGCCTGCCCTCTGGGTTCCACCCCGAGAGTAATGGGCAGATGGAACAGGTAAATCAGGACGTGGGTAGGTTCCTGCGGTCCTACTGCCAGGACTGGCCGGGGGAGTGGTCGGTGTTCTTGCCATGGGCAGAATATGCCCAGAACTCTCTCCGCCACTCCTCCACTAACCTAACGTCTTTCCAGTGTGTTCTAGGTTACCAACCGGTTCTGGCACCGTGGCACCAGAGCCAGACCGAGGCTCCTGCGGTGGATGACTGGTTTTGGCGTGCGGAGGAGACGTGGGATGCTGCCCAAGTTTACCTCCAACGCGCCATGCGTCGTCAGAAGGCCAACGCTGACCGCCACCGCAGTGAGGCACCCGTCTTTGTACCGGGCGATCGGGTCTGGCTCTCGACCCGGAATCTGCCCCTCCAACTGTCCTGCCGGAAGCTGAGCACGCGGTTTGGGGGGCCGTTCAAAGTCCTGAGGAGAGTCAACGAGGTGACATATAGGTTATTACTTCCCCCTGATTACCGTATTAACCCCTCGTTTCATGTGTCTCTCCTCAGGCCAGTGGTAGCTGGTCTGCTCCAGGAGTCTGAGGTGCGGGAGGTCCCTCCACCTCCTCTGGACATCGAGGGGGCCCCGGCGTACTCGGTCGTTCCATCCTGGATTCGAGGCATCGGGTGGGGGGCCTTCAGTACCTTGTGGAGTGGTTAGCGGTACGGTCCGGAGGAATGGTGCTGGGTCCCAGTGAGGGATATCCTCGATCCCGCTATGTTACGGGATTTCCACCGTCGCCATCCCGTTCGCCCTGCTCCGCGTCCTCCTGGCCGTCCCCGAGGCCGGGGTCGGCGTGCTTCTGGAGACGCGCGTCAAGGGGGTGGAACTGTCACGACTTCCGCCGAGGCTGCCTCCCCTCCTTGTTCGGGCAGGTTTTGGCGTTTGTCGTCACCGGCTTACTAGCTGCTGCCGATCCATTTATCATCACTCCACTTGTCTTGTCTAATTTATCACACACACCTGGTCCTTATCCCACATTAGTCATTGTATAAGTGTTCCCTCTGCTTCCTTCTCTGTGTGGGTGATTGTTTGTTGTGAGCTGTGTGTAGCTCGGTTGAGGTACCCATACCTTGTTGTTTGCCAGGGTAGATATTTTCCCTGTAACTGAGTTTGTTGTCGCATTCTTGCGCAACTGTTTATCGACGGAATAAACTTTTTGGATGCGTATTACTCTCCTGCACCTGACTCCTTCTATCACAAACATCACATTAGCCAAATACATTTAAACTCAGTTTTTCACAATTCCTGACATTTAATCCTAGTAAAAATTCCCTGTCTTAGGTCAGTTAGGATCACCACTTTATTTTAAGAATGTGAAAATGTCAGAATAATAGTAGAGAGAATGATTTATTTCAGCTTTTATTTATTTCATCACATTCCCAGTGGGTCAGAAGTTGACATACACTCAATTAGTATTTGGTAGCATTGCCTTTAAATTGTTTAACTTCTGTCAAATGTTTTGGGTAACCTTCCACAAGCTTCCCACAATAAGTTGGGTGAATTTTGGCCCATTCCTCCTGACAGAGCTGGTGTAACTGAGTCAGGTTTGTAGGCCTCCTTGCTCACACACGCTTTTTCAGTTCTGCCCACAGATTTTCTATAGGATTGAGGTCAGGGCTTTGTGATGGCCACTCCAATACCTTGACTTTGTTGTCCTTAAGCCATTTTGCCACAACTTTGGAAGTATGCTTGGGTTCATTGTCCATTTGGAAGACCGATTTGTGACCAAGCTTTAACTTCCTGACTGATGTCTTGAGATGTTGCTTCAATATATCCACATAATGTTCCTTCCTCATGATGCCATCTATTTTGTGAAGTACACCAGTCCCTCCTGCAGCAAAGCACCCCCACAGCATGATGCTGTCACCCCGTGCTTCACGGTTGGGATGGTATTCTTCGGCTTGCAAGCAGACCCCTTTTTCCTACAAACATAACGATGGTCATTATGGCTAAACAGTTCTATTTTTGTTTCATCAGACCAGAGGACATTTCTCCAAAAAGTACGATCTTTGTCCCATGTGCAGTTGTAAACCGTAGTCTGGCTTTTTTATGGCGGTTTTGGAGCAGTGGCTTCTTCTTGCTGAGCAGCCTTTCAGGTTATGTCGATATAGGACTCGTTTTACTGTGGATATAGATACTTTTGTACCTGTTTCCTCCAGCATCTGCACAAGGTCCTTTGCTGTTGTTTTGGGATTTATCTGAACTTTTCCCACCAAAGTACGTTCATCTCTAGGAGACAGAACGCGTCTCCTTCCTGAGCAGTATGACGGCTGCAGGGTCCCATGGTGTTTATACTTGTGTACTATTGTTTGTACAGATGAATGTGGTACCTTCAGGCGTTTGGAAATTGCTCCCAAGGATGAACCAGACTTGTGGAGGTCTACAATCTTTCTTCTGAGGTCTTGGCTGATTTCTTTTGATTTTCCCATGATGTCAAGCAAAGAGGCACTGAATTTGAAGGTAGGCCTTGAAATACATCCACAGGTACACCTCCAATTGACTCAAAAGATGTCAGTTAGCCTATCAGAACCTTCTAAAGCCATGACATCATTTTCTGGAATTTTCCAAGCTGTTTAAAGGCACAGTCAACTTAGTGTATGTAAGCTTCTGACCCACTGGAATTGTGATACAGTGAATTATAAGTGAAATAATCTGTCTGTGAACAATTATTGGAAATATTACTTGTATCATGCACAAAGTAGATGTCCTAACCGACTTGCCAAAACTATAGTTTGTTTACAAGGAATTTGTGGAGTGGTTGAAAAACGAGTTTTAATGACTCCAACCTAAGTGTATGTAAGTGGCGCAGTGGTCTAAGGCACTGCATCGCAGTGCTAACTGTGCCACTAGACCGGGAGACTCATGGGCGGCGCACAATTGGCCCAGCGTCGTCCAGGGTAGGGGAGGGAATGGCCGGCAGGGATGTAGCTCAGTTGATAGAGCATGGCGTTTGCAACGCCAGGGTTGTGGGTTCGATTCCCATGGGGGGGCAGTATAAAAAAAAGATGTATTCACTAACTGTAAGTCGCTCTGGATAAGAGCGTCTGCTAAATGACTAAAATGTAAAAAAAAAAAAAACTTCAGTATTCACCCCCTTTGCTATGAAGCCCCTAAATAAGATCTGGTAAAACCAATTACCTTCAGAAGTCACATAATTAGTTAAATAAAGTTCACCTGTGTGCAATCTAAGTGTCACATGATCTGTCACATGATTTCAGTATATATACACCTGTTCTGAAAGGCCCCAGAGTCTGCAACACCACTAAGCAAGGGGCACCACCAAGCAAGCTGCACCATGAAGAGCAAGGAGCTCTCCAAACATGTCAGGGACAAAGTTGTCAGATCAGGGAAGTACAGATCAGAGAAGTACAGATCAGGGTTGGGTTATAAAAAAATATCTGAAACTTTGAACATCACAAAAAAAAAACTTGAAGGAGCTGGAGCAGTTTTGCCTTGAAGAATGGGAAATAAATCCCAGTGGCTAGATGTGCCAAGCTTATAGAGACATACCCCAAGAGACTTGCAGCTGTAATTGCTGCAAAAGGTGGCTCTACAAAGTATTCAGAAGGTTTATGGCCAGTGGGATGAAATAGTTCTTGTATATTTTGCTAATGAGTTTGGGAAGTCTAAAACGACGACCTGGGGGGAGAAGCACAAAATCCTCAAGGAGGGGGTGATCAGGACAGTCTAGGATACTGTTAGCTCTCCTCACCACTTGCTTTCTGAATGTCACTGAGAGCTGTGCCTGTTGCACCGCAATGACTTTGCTGGCCACCTTAACCACCCTGTCCAACCTATATTTGTTGTAAACATTAAGATTGCTAAACCAGGCCACCATCGAGAACATCAATACGGATTCAATAAAACTACTGTAAAACTTCACACCAGGATGTAAATACCACAACCATTGTTCTGAGTGGCCATGTTGTATGTAAACATCACACCCCACTATTCTGATTACAGTATTGTGGATGTGAGGAGTGGTCCTAGTGTCTGTGTGCTGACATGTTGTGAAAGGTGTTGGTGGGGTGACAGAGACTATTGCGTTGATCAAGGGGCTATTGTATTGGGCCCTATGGTGACACTTTGGGAGTTTATGTGATGGATTAGTTAGGATTGGGGTTCCATGTCTGGGAATGACACCCATACCCCATGGTAAAAGTTCCTTAACCAGTGAGAATGCTTGAAGTTCTGATGGGGTAGTCAGGATGGAACTTGTTAAATATAATTATTTCCACATACAGTGTGTCTGTGTGCAGTTTTACATTTACATTTTAGTCATTTAGCAGAAGCTCTTATCCAGAGTGAGTTACTGTGTGGCGGCAGGTAGCCTGGCGGGTAGGAACGTTGGGCCAGTAACCGAAAGGTTGGTGGATCAAATCCCTGACCTGACAAGGTAAAAAGCTGTCATTCTAACCTTGAGCAAGGCAGTTAACCCACTGTTCCCCGGGCGCCGAAGACGTGGATGTCAATTAAGGCAGCCCTCCGCACCTCTTTGATTCAGAGCGGTTGGGTTAAATGTGGAAGATGCATTCAGTTGTACAACTGACTAGGTATCTCCCTTTCCCAATTAGGGTTGAGTGCCTTACTCAAGGGCACATCGACTCGGGGATCGAACCAGTGACCTTTTGGTTACTGGCCCAATGGTCTTAACCACAGGGTTTCATGCATCCCCTGTATTGGTGGGGAGGGCTGCTGATGTGGGTCTGGACAATTCAACTCTAAAAATGCTTAGTTGCTTCAAATAATGTTTTATTAATAACCAGAGCTGTGAATTTAAAACATGTAGGGTTAATTTAATTCTAACCAGAGAATTGTTTGGTGATTAAAACATAATACAAAACATGAATGTTTTATTTTTATTCTGAAAACCATTTTTACCCCAGTTTGCATTTATCTGCCTGTGTGTGTGTGTCTATCAGTGTTTGTGTGTTTGTTTGTGTATGTGTGTGTGTGTGTGTTGTTCAAGGGCTAGTGTATGGGGTGTCTGGGGCTGTCAGGTCAGAGGTGCGTCCGGACATGCGAGCTCGGGGTGGCGTCTGGGCATGAAGCCTATACCCCATTGTCCATATTCCTTAACCAGTGAGAATGCTTGAAGTTGTGATGGGCTAGTCAGGAGGGGGGTTGTGTGTCTGTGTGTATTGGTGGGGAGGGGGTAGTCAGGAGGGGGGTTGTGTGTCTGTGTGTATTGGTGGGGAGGGGGTTGTCAGGAGGGGGGTTGTGTGTCTGTGTGTATTGGTGGGGAGGGGGTAGTCAGGAGGGGGGTTGTGTGTCTGTGTGTATTGGTGGGTAGGGCTGCTGATGTGGGTCTGGACAGTTCAACTCTAAAAATGCTTAGTTGCCAAATCTTGTGATTTATGAGGGGGCGGGACTTCACACCAGGACTTAAATATCACACCTGCTGTTCTGAGTGGGTTTGATATGTAGCTATTTAGAGTTTAAACCGTGTTAAATGTCCAAGACACACAGCTGGATACAACTTCCTGACTTATTGGAGTGATAATGGTTTATATGTGTGACCACTCTCTTCAGGCAGTTTTGTTATGACTTTAACTAGGCTAGTACAGATAGAGAGATAAGACCTGGGTTCTGTGAGGTGGGGCCTATATAGGTGAGGGGCAGTAGTAGATAATGGGTGTATATGGGTAGCATGTAGGCCTACAGGACACTGTATGTGTATTACCATGAGTCAGTAAGCCCATGAATGATACAGGGGTAACATATACCATAAGACTGTAATGTCCCATGTATAGAATAATGCGGTGCCTCCACCTAATAAGCATAAACAGGTGAAAGGTTATAACTAGGTTATTAGGAAACTATATGATACACCCACACAATGGCAACACAATTACCTTTTTCCTCCACGTTAGTGGAATTTATTAAAACTAAAGATAATGGTCAAAAATAGATTAGAATGTAAAAGTAAAATTTTTAAGGACATAGCAATTATCACAAAAGGACAATGAACCACCAGAGAACCACAGAATAACACTGGACCTAATAAAACCCTGAGATGAATTGTAAACATGTATAATATTAGAACCTCAAAGTGAGAAAAGGATTTGAATAAGACACATATAAAACATCTACAGTATTGCAGTTGTACAACCGTATATAAAATGTGGATCAAACCCTGTAAACAGGTGACACCGGAGGGGAAAATGTACTGTAGCTAACGTTACTTTCCCAACCTAGAACCCTAGAAAGCTGAAGCTAGTTCGAAACTGGTACCAGTATATACAGTGCTATGAAAAAGTATTTGCCCCCTTTCTAATTTTCTCTACTTTTGCATATTTGTGATACAGAATGTTATCAGATCTTCAACCAAAACCTAATATTAGATAAAGGGAACATACAGTGAGGGAAAAAAGTATTTGATCCCCTGCTGATTTTGTACGTTTGCCCACTGACAAAGACATGATCAGTCTATAATTTTAATGGTTGGTTTATTTGAACAGTGAGAGACAGAATAACAACAAAAAAATCCAGAAAAACACATTTTAATGAGTGAAATAAGTATTTGACTCCCTCTCAATCAGAAAGATTTCTGGCTCCCAGGTGTCATTTATACAGGTAACGAGCTGAGATTAGGAGCACACTCTTAAAGGGAGTGCTCTTAATCTCAGCTTGTTACCTGTATAAAAGACACCTGTCCACAGAAGCAATCAATCAATCAGATTCCAAACTCTCCACCATGGCCAAGACCAAAGAGCTCTCCAAGGATCTCAGGGACAAGATTGTAGACCTACACAAGGCTGGAATGGGCTACAAGACCATCTCCAAGCAGCTTGGTGAGAAGGTGACAACAGTTGGTGCGATTATTCGCAAATGGAAGAAACACAAAATAACTGTCAATCTCCCTCGGCCTGGGGCTCCATGCAAGATCTCACCTTGTGGAGTTGCAATGATCATGAGCACGGTGAGGAATCAGCCCAGAACTACACGGGAGGATCTTGTCAATGATCTTAAGGCAGCTGGGACCATAGTCACCAAGAAAACAATTGGTAACAAACTACGCCGTGAAGGACTGAAATCCTGCAGCGCCCGCAAGGTCCCCCTGCTCAAGAAAGCACATATACAGGCCCGTCTGAAGTTTGCCAATGAACATCGGAATGATTCAGAGGAGAACTGGGTGAAAGTGTTGTGGTCAGATGAGACCAAAATCGAGCTCTTTGGCATCAACTCAACTCGCCGTGTTTGGAGGAGGAGGAATGCTGCCTATGACCACAAGAACACCATCCCCACCGTCAAACATGGAGGTGGAAACATTATGCTTTGGGGGTGTTTTTCTGCTAAGGGGACAGGACAACTTCACCTCATCAAAGGGACGATGGACGGCGCCATGTACCATCAATCTTGGGTAAGAACCTCCCCTCAGCCAGGGCATTGAAAATGGGTCGTGGATGGGTATTCCAGCATGACAATGACCCAAAACACACGGCCAAGCTCCCTCACGACGCCACCTTCCGGAGACACTTGAAACCCTACCTCTTTAAGGAATACCTGGAATAGTATAAAAGTAATCCTTCTACCCCACCCCCCCATAAAAAAAATGTGGTTGTCCCACTGGCTATCATAAGTTGAATGCACCAATTTGTAAGTCGCTCTGGATAAGAGCGTCTGCTAAATGACGTAAATGTAAATGTATAAGTGTTCCCTCTGCTTCCTTGTCTGTGTGGGTGATTGTTTGTTGCGAGCTGTGTGTAGCTCGGTTGAGCTACCCTTACCTTGTTGTTTGCCAGGGTAGATATTTCCCCTGTGCCTGAGTTTGTTGTAGCATGCTTGCGCAACTGTTTATCGACGGAATACACTTTTTGGATGCGTATTACCCCCTCCCCCACCCAAAAAATAATAAAAAAATAATAATAATGCAAAAAAAATAAATTGTAAGTCGCTCTGGATAAGAGCGTCTGCTAAATGACTTAAATATAAATATAGACAGGTGTGCGCCTTTCCAAATCATGTCCAATCAAGTGAATTTACCATAGGTGGATTCCAATCAAGTTGTAGAAACATCTCAAGGAGCTGTAGCTCAGCTGGTAGAGCACGGCGCTTGTAACGCCAAGGTAGTGGGTTCGATCCCCGGGACCACCCATACACAAAAATGTATGCACGCATGACTGTAAGTCGCTTTGGATAAAAGCGTCTGCTAAATGGCATATTATATTATTATTATTATATTATATGATCAATGGAAACAGGATGCACCTGAGCTCAATTTCGAGTCTCATAGCTAAGGGTCTGAATACTTATGTAAATAAGTAATTTTATTTTTGAAATGTGTATCTTGTATTTTTGCTATTGGATTAAATGGTAGTTAACAATACTAAATGGTGAGACTATCATTATCTGATGTATTAGACAGATTTTCCATATCCTTCCTCAACACTAGTGAATTTCAATGTTCGCACAAACATAAAGCAACTATCTAGTTGATGTTTTTCAGGCAATTTACCACGCTGCTGAATTTCCTATTTACTACTGAACAATCATCCAGAAAAAACACAAATGTTGTAATATAATCTATATTCAAATTATTCCATACGGAGAACAGGCATGATGCTGACGTGATTACATTTATTTGTGTTTTTTTGTAATCGGTTAGAATCAGGGTGTTATGTAGATATGTACAGTGGGGATACTTTTATATACCCTTTGTTGGCAATGACACAGGTCAAACGTTTTCTGTAAGTCTTCACAAGGTTTTCACACACTGTTGCTGGTATTTTGGCCCATTCCTCCATGCAGATCTCCTCTAGAGCAGTGATGTTTTGGGGCTGTCGCTGGGCAACACGGACTTTCAACTCCCTCCAAAGATTTTCTATGGGGTTGAGATCTGGAGACTGGCTAGGCCACTCCAGGACCTTGAAATGCTTCTTACGAAGCCACTCCTTCGTTGCCCGGGCGGTGTGTTTGGGATCATTGTCATGCTGAAAGACCCAGCCACATTTCATCTACAATGCCCTTGCTGATAGAAGGAGGTTTTCACTCAAAATCTCATGATACATGGCCCCATTCATTCTTTCCTTTACACAGATCAGTCGTCCTGGTCCCTTTATAGAAAAACAGCCCCAAAGCATGATGTTTCCACCCCCATGCTTCACAGTAGGTATGGTGTTATTTGGATGCAACTCAGCATTCTTTGTCCTCCAAACACGACGAGTTGAGTTTTTACCAAAAAGTTCTATTTTGGTTACATCTGACCATATGACATTCTCCCAATCCTCTTCTGGATCATCCAAATGCACTCTAGCAAACTTCAGACGGGCCTGGACATGTACTGGCTTAAGCAGGGGGACACGTCTGACACTGCAGGATTTGAGTCCCTGGCGGCGTAGTGTGTTACTGATGGTAGGCTTTGTTTCTTTGGTCCCAGCTCTCTGCAGGTCATTCACTAGGTCCCCCCCGTGTGGTTCTGGGATTTTTGCTCACCGTTCTTGTGATCATTTTGACCCCACGGGGTGAGATCTTGCGTGGAACCCCAGATCGAGGGAGATTATCAGTGGTCTTGTATGTCTTCCATTTCCTAATAATTGCTCCCACAGTTGATTTCTTCAAACCAAGCTGCTTACCTATTGCAGATTCAGTCTTCCCAGCCTGGTGCAGGTCTACAATTTTGTTTCTGGTGTCCTTTGACAGCTCTTTGGTCTTGGCCATAGTGGAGTTTGGAGTGTGACTGTTTGAGGTTGTGGACAGGTGTATTTTATACTGATAACAAGTTCAAACAGGTGCCATTAATACAGGTAACGAGTGGAGGACAGAGGAGCCTCTTAAAGAAGAAGTTACAGGTCTGTGAGAGCCAGAAATCTTGCTTGTTTGTAGGTGACCAAATACTTATTTTCCACCATAATTTGCAAATAAATTCATAAAAAATCCAACAATGTTATTTTCTGGATTTTTTTCTTCTCAATTTGTCTGTCATAGTTGACGTGTACCTATGATGAAAATTACAGGCCTCTCTCATCTTTTTAAGTGGGAGAACTTGCACAATTGGTGGCTGACTAAATACTTGTTTCCCCCACTGTATGTGTACAGTCAGTATTTGTCAACATGAAGAGAGAAAAATAGGATGTCACATATCTCAGGATATCGAATGAGCAGTGGTGGAAAAAGTATCCAATTGTCATACATGAGTAAAAGTATAGATACCTTAATAGAAAGTTACTCAAGTAAAAGTGAAAGTCACCCAGTAAAATACTACTTGAGTAAAAGTCTAAAAGTATTTGGTTCTAAATATACTTAAGTATCAAAAGTAAATGTAATTGCTAAAATATGCTTAAGTATCAAAAGTAAAAGTATAATTAATTTCAAATTCCTTGTCCTGCTAAGCATTCATCATGTAATGAGTACTTTTGGATGTCAGGGAACATTTATGGAGTAAAAAGTACATTATTGTCTTTAGGAATGTAGTGAAGTAAAAGTAAAAGTTGTCAAAAATATAAATAGTAAAGTTAAGATACCCCCAAAAAACTACTTAAGTAGTACTTTAAAGTATTTTTACTTAAGTACTTTACACCACTGTGAATGAGTCCATATCCGGCCATAGGAAATGTCAATGTGTGATATTCGATATGTCCATGTGTGTAATCACAATATCATACATTGCCTTCAGAAAGTATTCACACCCCTTGACTATTTCCACATTTTGTTGTGTTATAGCCTGAATTTAAAATGGATTACATTTAGATTTTTTTGTCACTGGCCTACTCACAATACCCCATAATGTCAAAGTGGAAGTATGTTTTTAGAAATGTTTATTTATTTATTTAAAGACACATATTGATGACATAAGTCAGCATAATTATGAATTAAATGGTTTCACTGCCCAGATCTGTACACACTTGTAAGATATGCATACACAATGTGTGTCTGACTACCTCTGGAGGTGGGCAGGATGATCTGATCACAATGTCTCTTTTAATCATCTACACCTGTCTAAAAATGTGGGCACAATCAGAGCAAACAAGACCAGAACAAAGGATGCATGTTAGCACCAGGTATAAACGGGGCTTAAGAAAGTGTCCTGTCATTGTCTCCTTTCCTCAATGCTGCACTGATGTGAAATAACTGTACAGGTGAATGTAAATTTAGGATGGGTGAAAGTCAATTACTTAGCATATTGCTTTCTCCTCTCCTATGTTTTCAGTGCAGAAGAAGGACAGGAGTTGAGGAGAGGAAGGAAGGAAAGAAGACAGGAAAAGGATGGAGTGCAGACGAGGAGAGGAGAGAGGAGAAGAGGAAGCAAGCCAAGACCATGGAGAAGAAGAGGAGACAGGAGGTAGTAGAGGTAGAGGTAAATGAGATGAAACCATACCGTTTAAGAGCATTGAGATCAAGGAGAGGAGATGAGGAGTTGAAGCCAATATAAGATAATTGATCTGCACCCCTCATGTTTCCTGTCAGCAGGTCAAAGGACCAGGTACTGTAGGTCCATATCTATCAAGTGTAAAAGGACAGGACGTCTCTCTCCTCTCAGATCGATCACCTTCTGTGGGATGCATTCGATAGGTATCATGGCAACCTGGTAGCTAGCCACTCTCTCACCTAGTGTGTGTGTGTGTGTGTGTGTGTGTGTGTGTGTGTGTGTGACATGATGTCACCCGTCTCTATGGGGCCACATGATTTAGGGAGGAAAATCATTGCTAATGTTATTTAGAAGTTTCAGTGAAGTTGGGTTCAGTGTGTATTCTAAGTTCACACATTGTTCAGAATCAGTGCTGCCGAAGGTGACAAAAAGCCACATTGGGAGAATTAAAACAAGCAGATTGCAGTGCTGCCTTTGTTCACAACTGAGTCACGGCTATTTACTTTGATAATTAGTTTCTGAATCTGAGATGGAGAGCAGGAGGGAGGAGGTGTAAAGGGGAACAGGGAGGGAGAGAGAGATACAAAGAGGAAGTGAGGATGAGAAGATCAAAAAGAGGGGGAGAAAGTTATACAACGAGAATCAGAGAGGGAGAAAATACAGAGAGAGAACACACAGACAGTGCACTCACACACAGGTGTATATCCCCAATACCTCTTGCAGGTCGGATAGGAGGGAGATGGGAACAGGGAATTGTTTTCCTCTCAACAATGAGAGCACATTATAGCTATTATCTTATACTCTGTTATTTCCAGATTTCTCTTGACTCTTTTTCCTTCTCCCTCTCCCTTCGTAAGAGGAATTTGAGATTAATTTGTTTTTAATGTGCTGTGTCCCTATTGGAGCAGAGAGAGGGGCTGTTACAGTAACAGCTGCTGTAAGGGTTTGGATTACGGCGTATTAAGACTACAATGTTTCTGGGCTAGCCTGACATAGGGCCCTGTGTTTTGGATTTTAACCTTCACATATATTTTTTTCATCACTGTCACCTTTTCTTTTCTTGACAAAGTTTTTATTTGTTTTGTAATTTTTTTGTTGGGGGGTTTACAGGTACATTTTTACATTTTAGTCATTTAGCAGATACTCTTACCCAGAGCGACTTACAGTTTTAGTGAGTGCATACATTTTTCATACTGGCCCCCCGTGGGAATCGAACCCACAACCCTGGTGTTGCAAGCTCCATGCTCTACCAACTGAGCTACAGGAGGCACAATATCAATTTCAATTAATATATTTTGTCTGCCACTCAAAAGAAAATACAAGTAAGAAATACATATATAGAAATGATCATATTGATCAAACAGGATTTTGTAATAGTACAATTTGTTTGTAAAGAAAAAGAAACAAACGAAGTGGGACTACACTCCAACTTCCCAGCCCATTCCCCCCAGCCCAACAATTCGCCATTCAACTAGTTGGGTGTCCCAAGGGACTCCATAGGCCAGGTCATCTGATGCAGCACTCCATCACGCTCCTTCTTGGTAAAATAGCCCTTACACAGCCTGGAGGTATGTTGGGTCATTGTCCTGTTGAAAAACAAATGATAGTCCCACTAAGCCCAAACCAGATGGGATGGCGTATCGCTGCAGAATGCTGTGGAATCCATTCTGGATAAGTGTGCCTTGAATTCTAAATAAATCACAGATAGTGTCACCAGCAAAGCACCCCCACACCATAACACCTCCTCCTCCATGCTTTACGGTGGGAAATACACATGCAGAGATTATTCGTTCACCCACACTGTGTCTCACAAACACATGGCAGTTGGAACCAAAAATCTCCAATTTGGACTCCAGACCAAAGGACAAATTTCCACCAGTCTAATGTTCATTGCTTGTTTTTTTTGGCCCAAGCAAGTCTCTTATTATTATTGGTGTCCTTTAGTAGTGGTTTCTTTGCAGCAATTCGACCATGAAGGCCTGATTCACACAGTCTCCTCTGAACAGTTGATGTTGAGATGTGTCTGTTACTTGAACTCTGTGAAGCATTTATTTGGGCTGCAATTTCTGAGGCTGGTAACTCTAATGAAGTTATCCTCTGCAGCAGAGGTAACTCTGGGTCTTCCATTCCTGTGGCGGTCCTCATGAGAGCCAGTTTCATCATAGCGCTTGATGGTTTTTGCGACTGCACTTAAAGAAACATTCAAAGTTCATCTCAGTGCTAGAGGCGTCACAACAGACCCTGGTTCAATTCCACGGCCATGATTGGGAGTCACATAGGGTGGCGTACAATTGGCCCAGCGTCGTCTGGGGTAGGCCGTCATTGTAAATACAAATTTGTTCTTAACTGACTTGCATGGTTAAAAAAACTATTTAAAGAGAATGTTTTAAATGTACCATATTTTGTAATGGTGGATGCAGTGACATATATCTTATTTCATTTCAGGTTCATTGATGCTCATTTCTTCCCTACCCTCTGAAAGCATCTACAGGTGGGGAAAATTGAAAAACACTTTATGTAGAAACAGGCCTTTCACTACTGTATGTCATGACCTCACATGTCCTGAAGCTTTTACTTTCAGGTTCCATCTGATATCACATTGCTGAGATGAGTTGATGCCAGACTGAAAAAACTGATCTTGAGACGTCTCTCTCTCTCGCACTCTCTCTCTTTCTTAGAGACAAGAGGTATGTCATAGTTAAAGTGTGTGTGTGTGTGTGTGTACCCTACCTGTTCTATTGTATGTCTGATAGTGCTGAGAGATTAACCGAAATGTCAGTTATTTGTCAGTTTTTAAACAACTAATCGAGCAACGCTGGTTTCAATTATTTGAATTCCATTTAGTTTTTTTGTTTTTCTGTGAGCTCAATGCTTGCGCAGTATTTCTAGAGATAAATCAGATCATGCTCGAACTGTGCGGTGTAATAGGGAGTTGTAGTTTCCAACAGGCCAATGTTCTACATAGTTTAGCAAAGAAAACGTGATAATTGACTACAATGACCATAGTCCATTGTGTGCCTACTTGTCAGCTCTGTTTCTTTTACACCTGCTACATAAGAGACAGAAGAATGCGCAATCAAGAGGGATACATATGGAGCAGTTGCTTCGCAAGGTATCTCTACCTGAAATTACATGATCTAAGTGATTGATAGTTGGTATTCTCCAGTCATAAAAGTATGCCTTATTTACTTTGAAGAACTACTTAAATAGTAATTTTGTCAGACAGCATAGGCAGCAGCTCTATAGAGATAAGATGATGACTTGGAATGAAATAATAACGTCATCAAATAACATCCACTCTATCTTATCTCTCACTTACAATAAAAATACTTCAAGAAATGATTAATGCTTTTTATTAGCTGCATCTTCACCGATCAGAAGTCTCTACCTTATCCTCTCTCTCCCTTTCCCTCTCTCTCTACTTATCTCCGTCTCGCTCTCAGTAATCAGAGCACCAGAGTGGAGCTCCACACAGGCTGGTTGATTGGTATCTGAGCCCCAGGATGGGAAATCATCTTAGCCCCTTCCCCTGGGAGTGACATTATAACACAATAATACTGGGCATATGAGAGGAGAGGAAAGGAGAAGAGAGGAGAGATGGGATCAGGGAGGGGTACGTAGGGGTGAGGAGAGGGGGAGAGGGGAAGAGGGGGAATAGGAGGATAACATTTGATTTTATATGAACCCAATCTTCTCCTACCAGAGAAGCTTATCACAACCTGCTATCCCTCTATCTGTTCTATCTGAATCATTCTCTCTCTCCCTCCTTCATCATCCTCACTCTCTCTGTACTATCCCCCTCTCTTTACCTCCATCTAACACATATGTCCTACCAATTACCTATACTTTAGTTTTTTCTCATGTTTGTGTAAGTTTACGTGCACTGCCTGGTCACACCTGATGAGATTTAGATGACAGAGAATGATCAGGGGAGTCAACTCTCTCTATTTGTGTGTGTGTGTGTGTGTGTGTTTGACTAAGTCACATTAGGTTTCAGAAGAAAGGCCAAAATGACTGTTTATCCTTCAGTATGTCGGTCCGTCTGTCCTGTGTAGGTCATCTGGCTCTGTACAGCTGTTACGTCATTACAGTGCATTGGTAGGATACAAATACGTACCTCTGTCCCTGTTCTTCTCTCTGTCTCATGTCCTTCTCTCCATATCTCTCCTTTGAATCTTTCATTCTACACATTTCTTGGTCCCTCCTCTCCTTCTCCATCTCTCACTATCAGTCTCCTTCTCTCCATCCTTCCTCCAGTCCAGTGCTGACAGCTCAGTGAGACAGATGTTATTAAATGTGAGGGGTCAGGGTTAGTCCCATAGAACTAGGAATTAGAATACTAGAATGGGCATGAACCTTCTTGATGGGATAAAGGTCAGCCATTTTGGTCTGGGACCTGGTCAACCATGGTTTGCCAGTGCTGTAATAAGATATTGTATTTATCTGCCCTGTATGTTTGTAAGCTAGCTAGCCAGCCAGTTTTAGAGGAGTGATTCCATAATATTTCTAATGAACTGCCAATATGCCAACATTCCATTCAAACAATACAGTCAATCCACAGCTATACACTGGCTGAACTCAGTTTATGATAGGACTTACAGTAGTTATAAATGCAACAAGTACTGATATTGTATCATATAATAGCACTCACAGCTTTACAAGAAAACAATAATGTAGACATTTATAGTCTGTTTACATTTTAATGGCTATTTATACAGACATTTTTTACAAAACCAGTATAAACTGTATTTATAACTATATGACAATATTTTAGGTTGACAATAATTATATTACACAATTAAGTGATAATGTCAGAGAAGCCGGTGTTTGGAGGATATATTGGCATGGGTGTTGTTAGGCCCGGCTTCGAGGGCATTATCACTTTTATACAACGGGTTACCAACATATTAAAATAATATACGTTATTTTGATTAATTTATTTATACTATTTGATCCTTCCACAAGATATAGTCCCGCCTGTCTATCTCATCCCGACCCGTTCATTACTATTGGACAGCTGTAGATCGAATTTGAATATTGAAACAATGTTGCAAATGTTGGAGAGACATACAGCAAGGTTTATACAAATCTCTGCTGTTGAAAACTAAATGTTAGTCTAAAAGAAATGTGAGATAATGTCTAGATGCTTTTTATAGTGGAGATCAAGTTGATATATTGCCTGGCTGGGCTGATGAGACAGTGGATTGTGCAGTCAGATGGAAACGAGTAAATAGGCATTTTAACATCATAGATTTAGCCGGTGGTAACTTGTGGAATAGACACCGGTTGGAATGCAGTTTTAACCAATCAGCATTCAGGATTAGACACACCCGTGGTAATAATTTCTGATATATCACATGCCTTACTTTTATTATCCTGCAAAAGTAAAATCAGGATTATGCCTCTGCTGCCATTCATTCCAATAGCAGAGGTGCATAAAGATGTCTCCCCCATGCACTTACCACAAATTCTTCATTTTGCTAAGTTCGACATATTGTGCATTGCTATCCGTTACTCTTTTTTGTATGGTCATTAGTATACATGATCCCAATTTTAGCTTCAAGACCCAGCAATTTGAAAAACCAAAAAAGTAGATTGTGCTGATTTATTGGAACATGTTGCGCACCAGAGTTTAATAACTCAGTGGATAGTGCTAAAACAATGACTTAATATCCGAATTCTGCTATTTTTACAGTATACATGTTTGACATTAGACTGGTTTTGATTTGTCCCTGACCAATATGGCTGCCATTTTTACCCTATTCTGCAACTTTGAGGGGTTTATGACATAGCTTGTCCAGGTATGGGGTAAGTTGAGCATAGGGACGGGGTAAGATGAGCCGCCTTGGTGTAAGTGGGTAATGGCGTCCTGTGACAGTGGGTGATGGTGCTGGTAGGTCAAAGTTTAATTCACTGGTTTGTGTCAAGAACTACAAAGCTGCTGGGTTTTTCATGCTCAACAGTTTCCCATGTGTATCAAGAATGGTCCACCACCCAAATGACATCCAGCCAACTTGACACAACTGTGGGAAGCATTGGAGTCTACATGGGCCAGCATCCCTGTGGAACGCTTTTGACACCTTGTAGAGTCCAATGAATTGAAGCTGTTCTGAGGGCAAAAGGGGGTGCAACACAATATTAGAAAGGTGTTCCTAATGTTTTGTACACTCCATATATATATATATATATCACAGTGATATCTGTATATATACAGTTGAAGTCGGAAGTTTACATACACTTTGGCCAAATACATTTAAACTCAGTTTTTCACAATTCCTGACATGTAATCCTAGTAAAAATACCCTGTCTTAGGTCAGTTAAAATAAAGTGGTGATCCTAACAATGTGAAATGTCAGAATAATGGTAGAGAGAATGATTTATTTCAGCTTTTATTTCTTTCATCACATTCCCAGTGGGTCAGAAGTTTACACATTTGGTAGCATTGCCTTTAAATTGTTTCACTTGGGTCAAACGTTTCGGGTAGCCTTCCACAAGCTTCCCACAATAAGTTGGGTGAATTTTGGCCCATTTCTCCTGACAGAGCTGGTGTAACTGAGTCAGGTTTGTAGGCCTCCTTGCTCTCACACGCTTTTTCAGTTCTGCCCACAAATGTTCTATAGGATTGAGGTCAGGGCTTTGTGATGGCCACTCCAATCCCTTGGACTTTATTGTCCTTAAGCCATTTTGCCACAACTTTGGAAGTATGCTTGGGGTCATTGTCCATTTGGAAGACCCATTTGCGACTTTAACTTCCTGACTGATGTCTTGAGATGTTGCTTCAATATTTCCACATAATTTTCCTTCCTCATGATGCCATCTATTTTGTGAAGTGCACCAGACCCTCCTGCAGTAAAGCACCCCCACAGCATGATGCTGCCACCCCCGTACTTCACGGTTGGGATGGTGTTCCCGAGTGGCGCAGTGGTCTAAGGCACTGCATTGCAGTGTTAGCTGTGCCACTAGAGATCCTGGTTCGAATCCAGGCTCTGTCGTAGCCGGCCGTGACCGGGAGACCCATGGGGCGGTGCAAAATTGGCCCAGCGTCGTCCAGGGTAGGGGAGGGAATGGCCGGCAGGGATGTAGCTCAGTTGGTAGAGCATGGCGTTTGCAACGCCAGGGTTGTGGGTTCGATTCCCATGGGGGGCCAGTATGATAAATATAAAATAATGTATGCACTAACTGTAAGTCGCTCTGGATAAGAGCGTCTGCTAAATGACTAAAATGTAAATGTAATGTAAATGTGTTCTTCGGCTTGCAAGCGTCCCCCTTTTTCCTACAAACATAACGATGGTCATTATGGCCAAACAGTTCTATTTTTGTTTCATCAGACCAGTGGACATTTCTCCAAAAAGTACGATCTTTGTCCCCATGTGCAGTTGCAAACCGTAGTGTGGCTTTTTTATGGCGGTTTTAGAGCAGTGGCTTCTTCCTTGCTGAGCGGCCTTTCAGGTTATGTTGATATCGGACTAGTTTCACTGTGGATATAGATACTTTTGTACCTGTTTCCTTTAGCATCTTCACAAGGTCCTTTGCTGTTGTTCTGGGATTGATTTGCAATTTTTGCACCAAAGTACGTTAATCTCTAGGAGACAGAACGCGTCTCCTTCCTGAGCAGTATGACGGCTGCAGGATCCCATGGTGTTTATACTTGTGTACTATTGTTTGTACAGATGAATGTGGTACCTTCAGGCGTTTGGAAATTGCTCCCAAGGATGAACCAGACTGGTGGAGGTCTACAATCGTTCTTCTGAGGACTTGGCTGATTTCTTTTGATTTTCCCATGATGTCAAGCAAAGAGGCACTGAGCTTGAAGGTAGATCTTGAAATACATCCAAAGGTACACCTCCAATTGACTCAGATGATGTCAATTAGCCTATCAGAAGCTTCTAAAGCCATGAAATCATTTTCTGGAATTTTCCAAGCTGTTTAAAGGCACAGTCAACTTCTGACCCACTGGAATTGTGATACAGTGAATTATAAATGAAATAATCTGTCTGTAAACAATTGTTGGAAAAATTACTTGGAAAAAAGTCCTAACCGACTTGCCAAAACTACAGTTTGTTAACAAGAAATTTGTGGAGTGGTTGAAAAACAAGTTTTAATGACTCCAACCTAAGTGTACAGTGGGGAAAAAAAGTATTTAGTCAGCCACCAATTGTGCAAGTTCTCCCACTTAAAAAGATGAGAGAGGCTTGTCATTGTCATCATAGGTACACGTCAACTATGACAGACAAATTGAGAATTTTTTTTCCAGAAAATCACATTGTAGGATTTTTAATGAATTTATTTGCAAATTATGGTGGAAAATAAGTATTTGGTCACCTACAAACAAGCAAGATATCTGTCTCTCACAGACCTGTAACTTCTTCTTTAAGAGGCTCCTCTGTCCTCCACTCGTTACCTGTATTAATGGCACCTGTTTGAACTTGTTATCAGTATAAAAGACACCTGTCCACAACCTCAAACAGTCACACTCCAAACTCCACTATGGCCAAGACCAAAGAGCAGTCAAAGGACACCAGAAACAAAATTGTAGACCTGCACCAGGCTGGAAAGACTGAATCTGCAATAGGTAAGCAGCTTGGTTTGAAGAAATCAACTGTGGGAGCAATTATTAGGAAATGGAAGACATACAAGACCACTGATAATCTCCCTCGATCTGGGGCTCCATGCAAGATCTCACCCCGTGGGGTCAAAATGATCACAAGAACGGTGAGCAAAAATCCCAGAACCACACGGGGGGACCTAGTGAATGACCTGCAGAGAGCTGGGACCAAAGTTACAAAGCCTACCATCAGTAACACACTACGCCGCCAGGGACTCAAATCCTGCAGGGCAAGACGTGTCCCCCTGCTTAAGCCAGTACATGTCCAGGCCCGTCTGAAGTTTGCTAGAGTGCATTTGGATGATCCAGAAGAGGATTGGGAGAATGTCATATGGTCAGATGAAACCAAAATATAACTTTTTGGTAAAAACTCAACTCGTCGTGTTTGGAGGACAAAGAATGCTGAGTTGCATCCAAAGAACACCATACCTACTGTGAAGCATGGGGGTGGAAACATCATGCTTTTGGGCTGTTTTTCTGCAAAGGGACCAGGACAACTGATCCGTGTAAAGGAAAGAATGAATGGGGCCATGTATCGTGAGATTTTGAGTGAATACCTCCTTCCATCAGCAAGGGCATTGAAGATGAAACGTGGCTGGGTCTTTCAGCATGACAATGATCCCAAACACACCGCCCGGGCAACGAAGGAGTGGCTTCGTAAGAAGCATTTCAAGGTCCTGGAGTGGCCTAGCCAGTCTCCAGATCTCAACCCCATAGAACATCTTTGGAGGGAGTTGAAAGTCCGTGTTGCCCAGCGACAGCCCTAAAACATCACTGCTCTAGAGGAGATCTGCATGGAGGAATGGGCCCAAATACCAGCAACAGTGTGTGAAAACCTTGTGAAGACTTACAGAAAACGTTTGACCTGTGTCATTGCCAACAAAGGGTATATAACAAAGTATTGAGAAACTTTTATTATTGACCAAATACTTATTTTCCACCATAATTTGCAAATAAATTCATTAAAAATCCTACAATGTGATTTTCTGGATTTTTTTTCCTCATTTTGTCTGTCATAGTTGACGTGTACCTATGATGAAAATTACAGGCCTCTCATCTTTTTAAGTGGGAGAACATGCACAATTGGTGACTGACTAAATACTTTTTTTCCCCACTGTATGTAAACTTCCGACTTCAACTGTAACATTGGTATCCAGTTGATCTAGTAGAACTGACCCCTGGCCTTAATGATCCACATGAAGGAATCCAAGTGCTCCCCCATAGTGCAGGCTTTCATCTCCCAGTCAGTTTGATTTGGGTGGAGCCGCCAGCTATGGCAGAAAGTGCATAAAGGAGGGAGGTGAAAACCAAGATTCTGTCATTTTTTAGAGGGTGCAGTTAGAGTGGAGAGTTAGTAATAATATGCCATTTAGCAGACACTTTTATCCAAAGCGACTTACAGTCATGTGTGCATACATTTTTACGTATGGGTGGTCCCGGGGATCGAACTCACTACCCTGGCGTTACAAGCGCCATGCTCTACCAATTGAGCTACAGAGGACCATAGTAGTAGTATGTTGGAGAGTTAGGGTGGCGAGTTGGTGAATAAAGTGGACAGTGTTATGGTGTTTAGGGTGCCGACTTAGCTAATAGTGAAGTTAGATTGAGTGTGCAGTTATCAGTGGCGGACCAAGCGATCATGGGACCACCACTTTTTCCAGGCCTGGGAGTTAGTTCTGAGGATAAATCGTTTGTTTTAGCTTGAACATGAGCATGTACAGATATACAAACTCAAAAAGGAGAAAGGTGTAATAACACGTTGTTAAACACAACACACACACTCTCCCGCCTCAACATTTGCTTGTTAGCAGACACACCCTCTCCACTGCAATTACAGAACTGTAGGGGCCCGGTTTCCATGACAACCATCATCACTTTGATCCTCTAATCAGGGGGCAGCCTCGGCAGTAAATGTGCTTAATGAAGTAAGTGGTGGCACCGGCTCATGATGACAGGGTGTGTGTGTTTGTGTAACGGACACCACACTGCTTGCTTAGCGAGTACCGCTTCCTGCTGATTCAGCTCACACTGAGGCTCAAACCTATGACCTCTGCCCTGCTAGCACACATGACCGCCCTCCTGAAGCGTCTTACCTGTCGCACCACATGAAAAGCTAGCTATTCAGGGGTGCAAGTTGGGACACTTCAGGCTGAGGAGTGTTTCACACATCCCCATGTGCTACATCCCCCCCAAACGTATTCTACAGCGATCCCAGTTTTGAGCTGAGCACAACTGTAGATCTGGGTAACTGCACCATCTGTAACGGACGTCATGCTGTTTGTTTAGGGAGTACCGCTTCCTCCTGATTCGGCTCTCACCAGGGCTCGAACTCAGGTCCTCTGCCTTACTAGCAGAAGTGACTGCCATCCTGAAGCATCTTACCGGTCATGCCATGCGAAAAGCTAGCTATTCGGCAGCGCAAGTGGGTACACTTCAGGCTAAGGAGTGTGTTTCACACATCCCCGTGGTCGTGCTACATTTGTGTGTGAAAAACATGCTGACTACACAGGCTATGTGGTTTTAACTTTGTCCATCCACACCAGACGTGATCATAGTTTTTAGTTATCTTTAATGAATCTCTACCTCGTTTGTCTTCCAAGAATCCACGTGGGTTTGTATCTTCCTGATATCCAATAAGGAAGGGACTTGCAGGGCGTGGCGTCTCAAATAGAATAAAGTTCTATTTTAGCGCTTGGCTAGGCAGACGGTCGTTCGCACGCACGAGCGGTGTGGGTGAAAGTATTGGATAAGGTCTGTGTAAAAAAAATAAAAAATCCAACGCTCACGCACTGCAACATGGCCGGTGAGGTTTGGATGAAAGCGAGACAGAGAATAAAAGAGAGGTGGTGTGTGTGTGGGTGGGAGACTGACAGGCTAGAGATTACACCTTTCTGTGTGTGTCTGCTCTATCTGCATGCAGACTATGCTGTCTGCCTTCACCGTAATAACCATCATGTTAATATTGACATGGTTGTTAGAGGTTAATAATTGAAAGTGTTGACTATTTGACTCTCTGTGTGTGTGTGTGATATTTCCGTATTCAGGCAGCCTGCAGGCCAGTGCTTTGTTCCCATCTCTCAGCTGCATATCCAATACACGTGTTAATGAGCCGGGCGTGAAGGGTGGCATGTGTATGTGTGTGTTAATATGAAAAGCCAACTGAGAGACCTGAGCCCTAGGACCATACGTCGGGACTACCGGCCGTGGTGACTCCTTGCTATCCCCAGTCCGCCTGGCCTTGCTGCTATTCCAGTTTAAACTGTTCTGCCTGCGGTTATGGAACCCCTACCTGTCCCAGACCTGCTGTTTTAAACTCTAATGATCGGCTATGAAAAGCCAACTGAGATTTATTCCTGATTATTATTTGACCATGCTTGTCACTTATGAACATTTTTGAACATCTTGGCATGGTTCTGTTATAATCTCCACCCGGCACAGCCAGAAGAGGACTGGCCACCCCTCATAGCCTGGTTCCTCTCTAGGTTTCTTCCTAGGTTTTGCCTTTCTAGGGAGTTTTTCCTAGCCACCGTGCTTCTACACCTGCATTACTAGCTGTTTGGGGTTTTAGGCTGGGTTTCTGTACAGCACTTCGAGATATTAGCTGATGTAAGAAGGGCTATATAAAATAAAATTGATTGATTGATTGATAATAGGCTAATGAGCAACAGCTTGATACAACCTCAGTATGTATGTGTCTGGGAATAAATTAAACAGACCATCAGCTACCCCTCACAATCAGTTACAGCCAGATGCCAATGAAGTGGCCAAGGTGTCGGGGGCCAACTTTAACTTTCACAAAAGAGACACCGAAATACAGCGACGTACCCAGAGAACCTGTAGTGAGAACACACACACACACACAAACAGAAATACAGCAGGGTCAGGGAGAGGAAGGTCTAACTGACTCAGATGCATTGGACTGATCTGACCCAAGTAGCCCTGGGCTGGAGCTGATAGGAGGCTCTCGCAGCAGACAAGCCCATAGACATTCAGCCCTCCATGGGGTGGACGACAGGGTCAGACACCCTGGACCTCCAGAAGTGGAGACCAGGCCAGCAGCAGCCTGAAGGCAGGACAGTTTCCTCCACATCAGACCTCTGTATCTCGGAAAGAAGGAGAGAAGAGAGATAGAGACAAGAGTTGCATTGCAATAGAGCGAGAGGGAGAGCGAGCGAGAGAAAAAGGAAAGAGAAGGAAAGAAGAGCAGTAAACAAGTAGCATCCTCTCTGCATCTTAAAGTCAGCACAGTTTACGTAATCCTCCTGGGTTCCCCTCCCTAAACCCATTTCTCCCTCCTTTCTATATACCTCTCCTCCTCTCTATGGTATTCACCCTCTCCCTTCTCACTCATCATATCCCCCCTACTTTTCTCTCTACACCCTCCCAACCTCCTTTCCTTCAGTATAAATCATTTCCCAGGTTGCCCTGCTCAAGTCTGGCATTTCTCAGATCTGTAGGACATGACTGTCCTTCTCTCTTCCACCCCTCCATCCTATCCACTCTTCCTCCTCTCAACCTCTCCCCTCTAAGTGAAATAGTAAATTAGTAGTAATGTGTCGAGGAGAGGGCAGTAAAGAAGGACCAGGAATGAGTCACAAATACACAGAAAAACACACACACACACAATGATTAATTGGGCATCACTGTCCTTTCCTTTCAGTAACCATGGAAACTCAACTTCATAGGCCACAGGGGATTATAGCCCTGGGCAAATCTCCAGTGACAACATAAACCTAGGCAATTCCCTCTCCATTTAGAGCACTATATGGGGAACAGGGTGCCATTTAAAAGTAGTGCACTATACAGAATGTGTCATTTGAGACACTGTTGGTGTTTTTCAAAAAATCCACATATTTTGGGACACAATAGTGCCACCAGTACTCTGGTAAGACATGGGTCATCATTAACATACTATGAAAGAGAATGGAATAACACTAATGAGACTATGATTCAAGACTAAAGAACTGAGACATTCGTTGATGTTCTGTCTGATACATGATCAACTGTGGTGAGAGCATGACAAGAGATATAGATGAGCTTCAAACAAACAGCTGTTCCTCTCTCCAAATTAACCAGCTCTATGACTCCCTCACACACTCTGAAGAACAACTACCCAGATGAGATGTGTTTTTATAATGACACCAATCGGTCAGTGCCTGAAGGAGTCAATAACATCCGATGTCATAATATAGGATGTCTATGGAACATCTGCAGAGAAACACAGAACTTGTATAATCTGGTGGTAAATGTCACCCTCTGCTGGTGACTGGACACAAGTTGCAGAAGCAAGTCATAGCGAATCAAAATCAAATCAAATTGTATTTGTCACATGCGCCGAATACAACGGGTGTAGACCTTACCATGAAATGCTTACTTACAAGCCCTTAACTCTATTTTCTTAAAACTGCATTGTTGGTTAAGAAAATATTTACTAAATAAACTACAGTAGAAAAATAAAAGAAAGTAACACAATAAAATAACAATAACGAGGCTATATACAGGGGGTACCGGTACCGACTCAATGTGCGGGGGTACAGGTTAGTCGAGGTAATTTGTACATGTAGGTAGGGGTAAAGTGACTATGCATAGATAATAAACAGTGAGTAGCAGCAGTGTAAAAACAAAGGAAGGGTGTCAATGAAAATAGTCTGGGTGGCCATTTTACTAATTGTTCAGCAGTATTATGGCTTGGGGGTAGAAGCTGTTAAGGAGCCTTTTGGACCTAGACTTAGCACCCCAGCACCGCTTGCTGTGCAGTAGCAGAGAGAACAGTCTGACTTGGCTGACTGGAGTCTGACAATTTTTTGGGCCTTCCCCTGACACGCCTTGTATATAGTTCCTGGATGGCAGGAAGCTTGGCCCCAGTGATGTACTGGGCCGTACGCACTACCCTCTGTAGCGCCTTACGGTCGGATGCCGAGCAGTTGCCATATCAGTCGGTGATGCAACCGGTCAGGATGCTCTCGATGGTGCAGCTGTAGAACTTTGAGGATCTGGGGACCATTGCCAAATCTTTTCAGTCTCTTGAGGGGGAAAGGCGTTGTCGTGCCCTCTTTACGACTGTCTTGGTGTGTTTGGACCATGAAAGTTTGTTGGTGATGGGGACACCAAGGAACTTGAAACTCTCGACCCCCTCCACTACAGCCCAGTTGATGTGAATGGCGGAGTGTTCAGCCCTCCTTTTCCTGTAGTCCACAATCATCTCCTTTGTCTTGATCACGTTGAGGGAGAGGTTGTTATCCTGGCATCACACGGCCAGGTCTCTGACCTCCTCCCTATAGGCTGTCTCATCGTTGTCGGTGATCAGGCCTACCACTGTTGTGTCGTCGGCAAACTTAATGATGGTGTTGGAGTCGTGCCTGGCCATGCAGTCATGGGTGAACAGGGAGTATAGGAGGGGACTGAGCATGCACCCCTGAGGGGTCTCCGTGTTGAGGATCAGCGTGGCAGATGTGTTGTTACCTAACCTTACCACCTGGGGGCGGCCCGTCAGGAAGTCCAGGATCCAGTTGTAGAGGGAGGTGTTTAGTCCCAGAATCCTTAGCTTAGTGATGAGCTTTGAGGGCACTATGGTGTTGAACGCTGAGCTGTAGTCAATGAAATGCATTCTCACGTAAGTGTTCCTCTTGTCCAGGTGGGAAAGGGCAGTGTGGAGTGCAATAGAGATTGTATAATCTGTGGATCTGTTGGGGCGGTATGCAAATTGGAGTGGGTCTAAGGTTTCTGGGATAATGCTGTTGATGTGAGCCATGACCAGCCTTTCAAAGACTTCATGGCTACAGACGTGAGTGCTACGGGTCGGTAGTCATTTAGGCAGGTTATCTTCGTGTCCTTGGGCACAGGGACTATGGTGGTCTGCTTGAAACATGTTGGTATTACAGACTCAGTCAGGGACATGTTGAAAATGTCAGTGAAGACACTTGCCATTTGGTCAGCACATGCTCGGAGTACACGTCCTGGTAATCCATCTGGCCCTGCGGCCTTGTGAATGTTGACCTGTTTAAAAGTCTTACTCACATCGGCTACGGAGAGCGTGATCACATAGTCATCCGGAACAGCTGGTGCTCTCATGCATGCTTCAGTGTTGCTTGCCTCGACGCGAGCATGGAAGTGGTTTAGCTCGTCTGGTAGGCTTGTGTCACTGGGCAGTTCGCGGCTGTGCTTCCCTTTGTAGTCTGTAATAGTTTTCAAGCCCTGCCACATCCGACGAGCGTCAGAGCTGGTGTAGTACGATTCAATCTTAGTCCTGTATTGACTCTTTGCCTGTTTGATGGTTAGTCAGAGGGCATAGTGGGATTTCTTATAAGTGTCCGGGTTAGAGTCCCGCTTCTTGAAAGCGGCAACTCTACCCTTTAGCTCAGTGCAGATGTTGCCTGTTATCCATGGCTTCTGGTTGGGGTACGTACGTACGGTCACTGTGGGGACGACGTCATCGATGCACTTATTGATGAAGCCAGTGACTGATGTGGTGTACTCCTCAATGCTATCTGAAGAATCCCGGAACATGTTCCAGTCTGTGCTAGCAAAACAGTCCTGTAGCTTAGCATCTGCGTCATCTGACCACTTTTTTATGAACCGAGTCACTGGTGCTTCCTGCTTTAGTTTTTGCTGATAAGCAGGAATCAGGAAAAAGCAAAACAGTCCTGTAGCGTAGCATCTGACCATTTCCGTATTGAGCGAGTCACTGGCACTTCCTGCTTTAGTTTTTGCCTGTAAGCAGGAATCAGGAGGATAGAATGATGGGCAGATTTGCCATATGGAGGGTGAGGGAGAGCTCTGTATGCGTGTGGGGTAAAGGTTGTCTAGAGTTTTTTTCCCTCTGGTTGCACATGTGACATGCTGGTAGAAATCAGGTAAAACAGATTTAAGTTTGCCTTCATTAAAGTCCCCGGCCACTAGGAGTGCCACTTCTGGATGAGCATTTTCTTGTTTGCTTATGGCCTTACACAGCTCATTGAGTGCGGTCTTAGTACCAGCATCGGTTTGTGGTGGTAAATAGACGGCTACGAAAAATATAGATAAACTGTTGGTAGATAGTGTGGTCTACAGCTTATCATGAGGTGCTCTACCTCAGGCGAACAATACCTCGAGACTTCGTTAATATTAGACATTGCGCACCAGCTGTTATTGCGAAATAGCCACACCACCACCACCCCTCCTCCTCCTCTTACCGGACGTAGCTTTTCTTTCCTGCCGATGCACGGAAAACCCAGCCAACTGTATATTATCCATGTCATCGTTCAGCCACGACTCTGTGAAACATAAGATATTACAGTTAATGTCCTGTTGGGAGGATAGTCTCGAACGGAGCTCATCCAGTTTATTCTCCAGTGATTGCACCTTGGCCAATAGAATGGATCGTAAAAGCGGGTTACCCACTTGCCGACAAATTCTCACAAGGTACACGGAACTGCGCCCCCTGTCTCTCAATGCGAATGACAGGGATTTGGGCCTGGTCTGGGAGAAACAGTATATCCTTCGTGTCAATCATTAAATAAAAAATCTTCATCCAGTTCGAGGTGATTGATCGCTGTTCTGATATCCAGAAGCTCTTTTCGGTCATAAGAGACAGTAGCAACAACATTATGTACAAAATAAGTTACAATGTGAAAAAACACAAAATAGCACAATTGGTTAGGAGCCCGTAAAACAGCAGCGATCCCCTCCGGCGCCATTATCACTCTTAAAAAAAGTAGGGTACTATAAATTACACATGGCACCACAATGAAAACGGTCAAAATAAGTGTTACAATCATAGTGCTTGAATGACAACACCATTATATGTGCCGGCTTCTCAGATCCAGATTACCTAAATAATAATAATAATTTTGCCCTCGAGGGCCACATTGGGATTTCGAAATTCAACAGAGTGCCGCAGATTTTATGGGGCCAGATTTGCTGGTCAAAATCAATTTACGGGCTAGAAAACTGGCTTTCAGTTCTAGTTATATAGGTCTATTATAAGTTCTACATACTTTCTATCTGGTTTTAGGCATTAAGTATTATATTTTTTTACACAGGCTGTATTTTGCCCAACCCTGACCATCACACTATTCCACATCACCACCGAAACAGCAAGAGGAGTTTAGGAGTAAAGACTTTATTGATTTGATAAGAGGGATAACTGGACCAAGTGTACAGTACATATATCAACGTAAACTGCTGTTTGAATGGAATTGCTTGAAAAATAACATTGTGTCCCACACCGTTAGGCATTCGGTAAGTTTTAAACAATAACTGGTCCTGTAATCACAGACTGACATTGAGGTTAGCAGGTTAGATAGATTTTCAAGTAGATGCTAGGATGAGATAAAGATAAATTGAAAAGCGAACAAATAATTAAAGGAAACGAAAGGGTACACAGGGGCCCAACATTCTAATTTACAACACCCAACTCCTAGTGAAAATACACTTATTGAAAGAACAATGAGATTTGACATCACCATCTAACCCCCCTTCATCCTAAAGAAGCTGGAATCTTTCAGTGAATCTAATGTCATGTAAAGGTACTAGGTGATGTGTGTATGTATATAATAGATAGAGGGTGTGTATTTTAGTGGGGCAGCTCATGGGGCACCAGTTTGTAGTGGGAGCCACATGAGGGACAGCGCTGAGCATCGCCCTGCTGGAGCCAGAACCACACCACTGCAGTGTTATCCTCCTCACCTATAGATAGAGGATGGAGAAAGTGAGAGAGGAGCGGGAGAAAGGAAGCAAGGGGGGAGGGAGAAAGAGGGGAAGGGGGAGGGAGGGAGAAAGAGGGGAAGGGGGAGGGAGGGAGAAAGAGGGGAAGGGGGAGGGAAGGGGGAAGGGGGAGGGAAGGGGGAAGGGGGAGGGAAGGGGGAAGGGGGAGGGAGGGAGAAAGAGGGGAGGGAGGGAGAAAGAGGGGAGGGAGGGAGAAAGAGGGGAGGGAGGGAGAGATCGGTTGAAGGAGACATTAGATATGAGCAGAGGCCAACTCTCAGACAGCCATGACAAATCAGAGTGGTATGGCTTCTGGCCACAGAGCTACCAGACAGCTGTAGAAAGACAAATATAAAGCCAGTCACGTACACACACAGCCCACAATCCTCTTGGTGGTGATGGAGGGCACCAGATGAGGGTCGGCCTTTGAGCCAGCATACTCTTTGGGCTTCAACATGCTGTAGGGGTCCTGGAAGGAAATCACACATGACAGGTTCAGTATTAGACTTGGTGACATGGGCAACGCTCACAGAAACCTAGTAAGGATCCTACATTTGGCTAGATAAAGTCACATGCATGTCTGGGCCAATGCTGAGAGAAAAGAGAGTGAGATTACTGCCAAACTGTTACTTGAGAATGTCCTGGCTGTCACTTGACATGGCAAACTACCAGCGATGTTACATCAATGTTAGCCAGGGCAACACACCTAACGCTAATCATATTAATTTCATACAAATGTAATCTCGACTCACCGCGCCCTGTTGCGCAGCCTTCATAACGATCTTCTCCAGACCCGTGGCCTGCTCCTCGTCGGTGGGGATGCCTGAAAACAGGTAATCAGTGTTAGCTAGCAAGGTTAACTAGTTAGTTAACCAACCAGCTAAGTGATTAGCCATGTTGGCATTAGAATTCTTACTAGCTAGCAAAATTAGCACTAGGCTACTTCCGCGCTAAGCACATTCAATCACTGATAAAGTCGACACGGATAGCTCGCTAACGCGCTAACTAGAACCCTAAACTAAGGTACCATCTTTGACTTTGGCTAAGGTCACTATAAAAGGCAAAATAACTCAATATAGGACATGCAAATACTAACATCTGCTCAGCTAGCTACTTCATATTAACAAAACGTGGACAGATTGAAAAAATAATTTTGATACAACGAATATTACATGATAACTTGGCTAGCAAGCTAGGAATTCTTGCGCCATTGCCTGGCAATGCATCGCCTGTCCTTGGCAAGACATCAATATGTCAAATACGATGCTTCCATGGCTTCTGCCCAAAACCTCCACATTACCGACTCACCTCCAGCCGCCATGCCGCGGGTGAGAGCAGGGCATGGGGCGGCCCGGCAAGTTGTAGCGGCCCTAACGGCGGAGCGAATCAATAACCTTGCAGCCATTTCTCCTTCTGGTCGAAATCTGAGGTATAATAAGCGGTCGAAATACAACTGGCACCACACTGATGACGTTTCATTTTTAGGTGACAGGCGCAGCATTCTGACGTCTGTGCTCTTGTATAAAAAAAAAAAAAAAAGACGCACTCAAGACTCTGGTGGTTGACTACCTGAAAAGGTAGGCTATAGAGATACTTTATCATGCAAACTGATTCAACCTTTCTTTCCCCAAAACAACTAAGAAAACATTGCAGTGCATTCAGTAGGCCTACATGACAATTGCTAATAATCAGATGAGCCCAAATAAATACACCATCTCATAGTAGAGGGATGAGTATACATAATCTAGACCTCACAATGCTTTAAAATGGTAAAAAAGATGAAGCAAATGTAAACAGTTGAACACACAACTATCATTATTTATTGAAAAGTGGATCAAAAGCAAGTCTGACAACTTCAAGACATAACACAAAACATCCCCCTAATCCCATAGAATTGTGGTCCTCTGTAGCTCAGCTGGTAGAGCATGGCGCTTGTAACGCCAAGGTAGTGGGTTCGATCCCCGGGACCACCCATACACAAAAAAAAAAAATGTATGCACGCATGACTGTAAGTCGCTTTGGATAAAAGCGTCTGCTAAATGGCATATTATTTATATTATTATATTATAGAATACCCTGAGTTAGAGACTGCTAGTCTGAGACCTGACTAAAACCAGACAGTCATAAAGACTGACATTAGCCCTGTTGTAGATTAATATACAGTAATCAAGTGATAGTCACTTTCCCTGACATCCCTGATAAGCCCTGCACCCCCATTCTCTTCACTTTCCACTTATAACCCTAATATCTGTGCTGCAAGGAAAACATCCCCCTTCCTACCCCTGTACTGTTCGCAGGGGTCGCAGTCAGAATGATCCAACTGATGCTCTAATTGGTTGTACAGGCATGTGGGAGGGCTTTGGAACTACAGGAGCTCAACATAATTGGCCGGGAACATTCCGTAGTGTCCATCCGGTCCGTAGCCTCTCCACCAACCCTCATCCACCATGTCTATCCCTGTGATGATGTCATCGGGATCAAAGGTGATCTCAGAGTCATCAGCTGGTGAGAGGAGAGAAGTATGAAAGAATATTACATTCAATTCAATGGTGCCAGAAGAGATGAAAGAAGGGAAGGAATATGACGTGAGACATCAGAGAAAAGATGAGAGAAGCAAAGACGGATCAGATGAAATGAGAAAAAGAGAAGTACTTGATTTGAACCCAGAGCTGGGCAACACTCACTGGCTTGGTAGTCATACAGAGACCTGGCACGCACATCCTGTCCACTGGCCTCCTCTCTCTGCTCCACCACCTGAGAGAGATTGTTCAAGTGATCGGGAGTTAAAGAAGATTTGAAGAGGAATAAAACAGTGGAGTCATAACATCAGAGTTTTCCAACGTATTCAGAATAATTTTTTGATAACATGGCTAAGGGCAACGTCATCATACTTCCTGTAGACTTACTGTGGGTGTGTCCTGGTAGATATCATCATAAATGTTCTCCTCCTCATTTGTCTCTGCCAATGGCAGGAGCTCGTACACCTCGTCTGGGCCAATGTGCTTCTCTCTACCCTGAAACAGGGTGGCAACTGTTGGCTCTGAGAGATTAAATATTTAAAGACCCTCGCCAGCTGTAGTTTTTAAGCAGTAACAATGTGAGAATGGAAATGAGTTTGCGTGTGTGAGGCGGAGGCCTACCATCCTCTAGTGCTGTGTCCTCTGTATCCTCATCAAAATCATCCGACCAGTACTCCTCTTCAGTGAAGGAAGACTCTGACACACATACACACAAATATTATTTAGACAGCCTTATTATGACATGAATCAGCCTGTGGTGGAAATGGTTAGCTGCATGCATGCGTGTTTGGCTTGTGGGTTGGACATGTGAGCGTGGGGCAACTGGTGCCTCGGGCTGTAGGAGCACAGTAGCAGGGGCTTCTGGGCTCAGAGGAGCAGTCGTTTGAGAGTAGAGGAACAGGGGTTTCTGGGAGCAGAGAAGTAAGGGGTTAAAGGCTTAGCTATGATACAGATGTGTGTGCATTCGTCTGTGCATGCATGTCTGACTTGTGGGTTGGACAGGTGAGAGCGGGGCAGCTGGTTCAGGCGTTTCTGGGAGCAGTGGAGCAGGGTATTCTGGGAGCAGTGAAGCAGGGGTTAAAGGGTTATCTATGATACAGATGGGTGTGTATGTGTGGGTGCATGTATTACCTGCGGGTTGGACAGGTGAGAGCAGTGGAGCCGGGGCTTCTGGGAGAAGGAAAGCAGGGTATTGTGGGGAATGTGGTTCGATGGGCATCGCTCTCTCAGTGGACTTCTGAGACAGGAAGGGGCTCTGCAGCTTCCCTAAGGGAGGGGAATAATATCTGTTATGTGTTATTGGGGCTAGGGGAAGATGTGTAGAATATGTGTTATTGATATGTCAATTATTTATTGATAACGTTAAGAAATTAAGTGTGTTTAGTGTTGACCAGTTTTCTATGTCGATACCCACCTTGTTGCTTATCTATACAACACTACTACAACATTGTAGATGATTTTACCAGGTCTGGAGCTGGGTGTGTTGTTCAGTGAAGCGCTCTCCTCTCTCTTCTTAAACAGCTCTCTGGGGTTGAAGGACCTCTGGGAGATCAGACTTGCTGCCTCCTGACAGACACAGACACACAGTTCAGTAAATTATTACATATTGAACACACACACTAACAGTGAGTGAAGACTCTCACGTTTGCTTTTTGTACAGATGCAGGTCTTGTCCTCTGAGAGTTCTGACGCTCACTCTCCTGCTTCTCCTAAAAAGCAGACACACAAAAACACACGTTTGGAATACTGCAACGCACAAAAGCATTTCGTGCAACACATTTACAGTGCGTCAGAAAGTATTCAGACCCCTTTACTTTTTCCACATTTTGTTAGGTTACAGCCTTATTCTAAAATTGATCAAAATGTTTTTTCCCCCCCTCAAATCTAACCACAATACCCCATGATGACAAAGCAAAAACATTTTTTTTAAAGAAATTGTTGCTAATTTATTAAAAATAAAAAGTGGAAATAGCACATTTACATAAGTATTCAGACCCTTTAGTCAGTACTTTGTTGAAACACCTATGGCAGCGATTACAGCCTCGAGTCTTCTTGGGTATGACGCTACAAGCTTGGCACACCTGTATTTGGGGAGTTTATCCCATTCTTCTCTGCAGATCCTCTCAAGCTCTGTCAGGTTGGATGGGGAGCGTCGCTGCACAGCTATTTCCAGGTCTCTCCAGATATGTTAGATCGGGTTGAAGTCCGGGCTCTGGCTAGGCCACTCAAGGACATTCTGAGACTTGTATCGAGGACACTGCTGCATTGTCTTGGCTGTGTGCTTAGGGTCGTTGTCCCGTTGGACAGTCTGAGGTCCTGAGCGCTCTGGAGCAGGTTTTCATCAAGGATCTCTCTGTACTTTGCTCTGTTCATCTTTGCCTCGATCCTGACTAGTCTCCCAGTCCCCACAGCATGATGCTGCCACAACCATGCTTCACCATAGGGATGGTGCCAGGTTTCCTCCAGATGTGACACTTGGCATTCAGGCCAAAGAGTTCAACCTTGGTTTCATCAGACCAGAGAGTCTTGTTTCTCATGGTCTGAGAGTCCTTTAGGTGCCTTTTGGCAAACTCCAAGCGTGCTGTCATGTGCCTTTTACTGATGAGTGGCTTCTGTCTGGCCACACTACCATAAAGGCCTGATTGGTGGAGTGCTGCAGAGATTGTTGTCCTTCTGGATGTGCTCCCATCTCCACAGAGGAACTCTAGAGCTCTGTCAGAGTGACCATTGGGTTCTTGGTCACCTCCCTGACCAAGGCCCTTCTCCCCAGATTGGTCAGTTTGGCCAGGCAGCCAACTTTAGGAAGAGTCTTGGTGGTTCCAAACGTCTTCCATTTAAGAATGATGGAGGCCACTGTGTTCTTGGGGACCTTCAATGCTGCAGACATTTTTTGATACCCTTCCCCAGATCTGTTCCTCGACACAATCCTGTCTCAGAGCTCTACGGACAATTCCTTCAACCTCATGGCTTGGTTTTTCCTCTGACATGCACTGTCAACTGTGGGACCTTATATAGACAGGTGTGTGCATTTCCAAATCATGTCCAATCAATTGAATTTACCACAGGTGGACTCCAATCAAGTTGTAGAAACATCAAGGATGATCAATGGAAACAGAATGCACCTGATCTCAATTTCGAGTCTCATAGCAAAGGGTCTGAATACTTGTGTTTCTACAAACCTGTTTTCGCTTTGTCATTATGCGGTATTGTGTGTAGATTGCTGAGGATTTTTATTTCTTTAATCCATTTTAGAATAAGGCTGTAACGTAACAAAGTGTGGAAAAAGTAAATGTCTGAATACTTTCCGAAGGCACTGTAAAATCACACATAGAAGGCTCACCGGCTGACATCGTTCCTGGTCTCTAGACTCTGACTCCTGCTGCTTCTGGTAACTCCTGTCACACAAACAAACAGATACACAAACGGACACGAAAACAGACAATATGATATTGAGCATGTGTTTGTGTGCGCGCGTGTTGTGTGCATCTGTGATGACTGACTTTGCCTGGTCGATCTGAGAGGCTCTCTCCTTCGCCCTAATTTGTCTCTCTGCGGCCTCCTTTTCATCCCTCTCTTTTTGCTCTCTTTTCACCCTCTGCCTCTCCTCCTCCATTCTCTTGCTCTCCTCCTTCTGACGCACCTCGTCATCCCTCTGAGAGAGAAATTTAACATTCTGTTTGAACCAAACTGCCAAAGAACCAGCAGCAGAGTAACTCAAAATAGGATTTCAAACCACATTAGGGATAGGGAGATAACAATAAGTATAGTATTACTTTTGTCTGGAATTTTGTTATGTCTTGAGAGCAAGCACTTCAATGTAGCTTACTAGTTCCATATGACAAATAAAATGTAGGCTAGGCTATCTGAGAAGGTCTACCTGAGATTGGGCCCAGAAGTTGTCCTTGTTGGTTTGCAGAATCTCATCCACAGCATTAGTCTTCTGGTACACCGACCCCTGAAACACAACAACACATTACATCTGTATGTATGCATGTATGCATGTATGTATGTATGTATGTATGTATGTACTCACCACAGGTCCTCTGGGTATGTCATATTTCTGTGTCTCTTTGGTTTGCAGAATCTCATCCACAGCATTAGTCTTCTGGTACACCGACCCCTGAAACACAACAACACATTACATCTGTATGTATGTATGTATGTATGTATGTATGTATGTATGTATGTATGTATGTATGTATGTATGTATGTATGTATGTATGTATGTATGTACTCACCACAGGTCCTCTGGGTATGTCATATTTCTGTGTCTCTTTGGTTTGCAGAATCTCATCCACAGCATTAGTCTTCTGGTACACCGACCCCTGAAACACAACAACACATTACTATGTGTGTGTATGCTTGCATGCGTGCGTGAGCGTGTGTGTGTGTTCTCACCACAGGTCCACTGGGTACGTCGCTGTATTTCTGTGTCTCTTTGCGAAAGTTAAAGTTGGCACCAGACGCATTGGCCACTTTACCCATGATACTCTCTGGCTCCACGTCGTCCTCTCCCCGTGCATTGATGGTCACATGGGCACCCTGCAGCAATGAGATTGGTCAGAGAGAGAGTCTACACAGCTCGATTGTAGAGAATTAACATTTTAGAGCATCTCTCTCTCTCTTTAAAGCAGGTAAAACTCACCCTTAGGAAGTTACCCATGGAAATGACATGGTTGGCACACTGTCCTTTCCGAGAGTCCTTTACCCCTTCACCTGTCTAAAAAAACACACACACACACACGTGAATGGCAGGTTTGACAAAGGTTTCTAGTGATCGTTATGCTTTGAGGGTGGTGTGTGTGTGTGGATGTATGTGTGTGGATGGGTGCTACTTACCCAGTTGATGAGGACGTATTTACACAGGCCAGAGTTGGGGTCCTTGACGCGACAGAAGGCATACATCACCTTCCCACTGCTCAACTCCTCCACCATCTCCTCCAGACCACCGTCTACACACACACACACACACACATGACCATGTTAGCCAGCTAAACTAAAGCCTACGCAATATGATGTACAGTGGCTTGCGAAAGTATTCACCCCCCTTGGCATTTTTCCTATTTTGTCCAGGTTCTTACAACCTGGAATTAAAATGGATTTTGGGGGGGGGTTGTGTCATTTGATTTACACAACATGCCTACCACTTTGAAGATGCAAAATCTTTTTTTGTGTGAAACAAACAAGAAATAAGACAAAAACAGAAAACTCTGGAGTGTACGGCTTAAAGTGGTCCTATGGACAGATACTCCAATCTCCGCTGTGGAGCTTTGCAGCTCCTTCATGGTTATCTTTGGTCTCTTTGTTGCCTCTCTGATTAATGCCCTCCTTGCCTGGTCCGTGAGTTTTGGTGGGCGGCCCTCTCTTGGCAGGTTTGTTGTGGTGCCATATTCTTTAAATGTTTTAATAATGGATTTAATGGCGCTCCTTGGGATGTTCAAAGTTTCTGATATTTTTTTATAACCCAACCCTGATCTGTACTTCTCCACAACTTTGTCCCTGACCTGTTTGGAAAGCTCCTTGGTCTTCATGGTGCCGCTTGCTTGGTGGTGCCCCTTGCTTAGTGGTGTTGCAACCTCTGGGGCCTTTCAGAACAGGTGTATATTTACTGAGATCATGTGACAGATCATGTGACACTTAGATTGCATACAGGTGGACTTTATTTAACTAATTATGTGACTTCTGAAGGTAATTGGTTGCACCAGATCTTATTTAGGGGCTTCATAGCAAAGGGGGTGAATACATATGCACGCACCACTTTTCTGTTATTTATTTTTGAGAATTTTCTGAAATAAGTAATTTTTTTCATTTCACTTCACCAATTTGGACTATTTTGTGTATGCCCATTCCATGAAATCCAAATAAAAATCCATTTAAATTACAGGTTGTAATGCAACAAAATAGGAAAAACACCAAGGGGGAGGAATACTTTTGCAAGGCACTGTATCTTCTTATTATACAACAAGTTCCCAGAACCACCCCTGTTACACACATGCACAAACAGCTCATATTGCAGACCCACACTCACCTCCCTTCTCTGCCAGGCGGATGTCATTGGTGTTCCCCTCATAGGTGAACAGTGCCCTGTAGACAGACAAAAAAACAACTGCAAGATTCTCTCTCTCTCTCTCATCGTTGCTGATCACAAACACACACATACAAATGCACCTGTCTTCAACTAAATCAACTAATATAATGCTTCTTTCAGTTCTTCTTGCTCACCAGTTGGTATCAGACTTCACATCCACCACTTCTTTATACGCGGCCGTGAGCGTTGCTCCATTTATACTTAGATTAACCGACATTCTCCTGTGTGTCTACCTGTGCCGTGGCATCCACTGCGTCAAAGAACACGCAGCACCAAAACTTTATCCAGGAAATAAGAAATGCTCTCTTCTGTTGGAGTAGCTAAGATATAATGAATGATGAAAGAGCACTCTAGTGGGTAAAGGCAGAACTTCCAATGATAAGTGAGTCTTGTTCCAAGGGGATTCCTTCAACTTTATCAAAACTGGGATGGATCAGGACCAAATCTGCAAAATAATGGTCTCCTCTCTATGTGTCAAAGTAAGATTCAAATATTCTACCTAGAGAAATCAAGGAAAGAGGACCATTAACACACACAGGCTGTCCGAGCTGATTCAGTATGCAGGAACTAACACACACACACCCCTCTGAAACTTGTCAGGGCAGTGTGTGTGTGCGAGCGAGAGAGAAACCGGTCAGGACAGAACTGGAAAAGTCACATTATTTAGATTGGTGTTGCAGAATCACAAGTTCTTCAGTACAAGCAGGTTGGCAGACTAAATGCTTCCTGCTAACTATTCAGGTGGTGGGAGAGTCCACTGGAAAGGGACTGAAGGTGATTGCTGGTTAGACTACAGAGGGTTCACAAACATAATCCGTGTTGATAAGTAGATATCCAACAACTCCAATAAAGATAATCAGAATGCTCTGTCACTCTCTCTATCCTATCACATACTCTCTTTCTATCTCATTATCTCCTTGCTGTTGGTGAGCAGTTCCCTCTCTTTCTATCGCTGCCATCTCTCTCTCTCTCTGTATAGATGAGCACCCTCTAGCTGTTAGCATGGCACATCCTTCCACTCTCAGACTCCTCTTTTACACATGCACACACACACACACACTGAACATACACTAGCTTTCTCATGAACAAAAGAGGGATTTCTTTTTCACCAATACACACAGACAGACATAGACACAAATACACTCACACACACAGTCTCTTTCAGCTGCAGTCTAATCCCTTGTCTCCTGAGCTCGTTGGTGGGTGGTGGTATTATGAGGGAGGGGGGCATGACACTCATCATTCCCCAAAAAAACATCACACACACACGTTTGCACTACACACACATGCACAAACACACTATTGTGCAATATTATTATGTTTGCTTGAAAATGCCTGTGGTTTGCTAGAGGGTTGAGTGTCAATTTTGTAGCAAGGACCTGCAGCCACACAGTCACAGAAACACATATAGGCTGGTTGGATTCTGAAAAGAGAGAGAGGGGGGAATGTCAGAGCTGATAACAAACCAAGGGAGGGCTCGGGTTACAGTCCCACACAGAGTAAAGAGAGAAGGAGAGAGTGCATTATCATCATCATAATCATTAGCCTACCATTACATCCTTCAGTTCTCTCCCATGAATATGCACATGAAACCAGCTGGAATCCAATCTAATTCAGTATAATGAAACAGTAAAACTGAGCGATATTCAGTGTGGAGGCTAACTGATTTGTATCACGGGTGACCTGGCTGGGAATCCTGACATGGCAAAGATATACCACAACTTTCCCCCTGACCAAGATTTTGTTTCAGCTCAAGAAATCAGATTGGAAAAACTCCTGGCGCCATTGACATATACATGATTGATGGCTGGACTGGAATTACTCTTCCCAAACATATCCCCCCCCGGCGGCCTAACTCTTCCTTCCATTCCACCTTTATTCTTTCCCACGCCACCAGATACACACTACACAACAAGCGACTAACTTATTCTCCAACTCGCAAGGATTGCATTTTCTATTTTTGTCGAACTCGCAAGGATTGCAATTTCTATTTTTGAAGGATAATGGACGAAAAAAGTATTAACAAAGTATGCTGGTGAGCTGACTTCGCTTCGGACTGATTTTACTCGGGAGGGGGTGGACAGGAGGAAAAACTTATGTGCGTGCGTCTTTTAAACTTCTGCGACGCACAACTTTTCATTGTTTTCGTTTTCCCTTTCAGTTGTAAGAGATTGCTAGTTGTTTTTACACCAGTATATAGTTATTCGTGGATTTACATTTTTGGAATCGTCGATGTGGTTTGTAGCTAGTTTTTCTAGTCTAAAAGACGCGACAAAAACGAGTGGAACAACTCCACGAATCGACTAGCTAGCTAACTAGTTATCATAGCATGGCTAACTAACGTTAGCTAGATAACAAAATGAACAGTCGTTGATGCCTATTTTTGCAAGAACTCGTCTTATTTATGGCTAATATCGTTACTACCACTGGAAATCCAAATAATACAGTATACTAACTAGCTAGGTAGCTAACGTTAGCTAAGTGTTTTGAGAGGGTGCTTTGAAACTCGGTGGGTATATTTAACAAACCTAGTACGGCAAGGCACCAGTGAGTGTGTTTTTAGAAATCCAAGATGCCGCAGCTGGACGGAGGAGGAGGAGATGATTTGGGAGCCAACGACGAGTTGATCTCGTTTAAAGACGAGGGGGAGCAGGAGGAAAAGACTGCCGAGAATGTGTCCTCTGAGCGGGACCTGGACGATGTCAAGTCTTCGCTGGTCAACGAAACGGAGAACAACAGCAGTTCGTCTGACTCCGAGGTAGCTAACGTTAGTTTGTCTAGCTAGATAACTAGCTAGCCAGCTAGGGACAGAAGATTGAATCACTATATTAACCAGTACAGTACTAACCTTTGTCTTCTAGCTACCAATCTACTGTGTTTTTTGGCAAACAACAATGTTTGTGTGTGTTTGTCAGCAGGCAGGCAGTCATAGACGTCCCCAGCATCACATACCAGATTGGGAGAGTTATGTCAGACAGAGAGAGTTCGTTGCAGAAGGTAAAACACCACAAACTCATAGTAAAACTGTAACACTGTATACCTGTAGCTCTACTTTGATCCTTCATATGAGTTCCCCCTCTTTCTCCTCTCCTTCCTTATCTTTCCTATCTCTCCCTCCCAGTCCATTCCTTTATTTCTCAGTTCATTTCAAAAAGCTGTGTTGAAATGAGAATCTTACATGCCTTACAAGAAACACAGAACATATAGCAATAAATCAACAACTACAAACAATCTTGCCCTGGAGGCAGCCTTGTAGAGTGGTCACTAGCTGGCACAGCCACAGTCATAACATCTGCTTTTAAACCTAACCTTAAACACACTGCTAACCCTAATGCCTAACCTTCAATTAAGACCAATTTGTGTTTATATGAATTTTTACGATATAGCCAATTTTGACTTTGCAGCTGGCCCATCTAGTGGAAACCGCACAGTTCTGCCTCCAGAACCCTCCTCTCTCCAGCCTGCTCTCTCTCCCCCCCCCCCCCCCTTTCTCTCTCAATTCAATGAGCCCTGTAGACAAGAGAAGTCACTGTCTTACATGCTACCAAAGCAACAAAACAGATCATAATAGATTGACAACAACCCATCCCCTGTCTATCCCCCAGCTCTGAGGAGACAGCAACACGACAGTGGGATGTTCAAGGCATCTCTGTACGCTGGCTATCCCTTACTGATGATCCCTGACCTGGGTAACCTAGCCAACCTGGGTCACTTGGGGAACCTTGGCAACCCCTACCTCTCTCCTGGAGTCCTCTCACCCGGCACCAGGACGGTGAGTCAGTCACATGCACGCAGGAACATGCATCACACACACACACACACCTACTCTGTTATTGTTCTTATTATTTTTGCATGTACTAACATAGCTGTCTGTGTGTGGTGGCTGGCGGTGTGTGTATCTAGTGTGTGTGTGTGGGATGTCTGGTGTGTGTTATATGGGACTGTGAATGATGAGTTGTGTGTCTGTGTGTGTGCTCCGACTCCGAGCAGTGTGGTGTGTCTCATAGCGATTAATAGTGTGCTAACACACTGGCACTACCGCAGTAGACAGGCCTCAACATAGCCCTGATAAAACACTGCTGCTGGAATGTGTGTGACAGAGAGCGGGAGAGAGAGGCTACAGTATTTCTGTCATCACCATCCATGTGTAACTATGTTACAGTTGTAGCTAACGTTGTTTCTTTAGTTTGCTTTCTGTGTTTTGAGATTGAGGCCCTCTTTGGGTATCTTCACTCTAAACCGTGTATGTGTAAGGAGACATAAAACCTTAGATCAGAATGTTCGCTTTTTAAGTCTGATGTGGAAATGTTTCCCTTCGACACAACTGGTAGTAGTTTTTATTTTTCCATATACATTAACCCCCCCCCCCCCCCCCCCCCCCCCCACATACATACACACACCCTGTCTGCCTGCCTTTACATTCCCCTCCCCAGGTATTAATGGGATATAGTTGTCATTAGGAGGAGGTGGAGAAGCTGAATGGACCTAATGCTGTTCTCAACAGGAGATCATTCCCACACACACAGTGGTTGATACTCCTTCCTCCTCCCCCAGCCTTTCGCCCCTATTAGATGGTGAGAGAGATGCCCGCTTCTCTGTCTGAGAGAAGATAAACATACTAATGTTAACTGTACAATAGCTGAACCATAGCACACCATCTACCCTCACCGAAATATAGACCAAAACTGTAGGGTTATGCACAATAGTAAGGGTGAAATCAGATTCAGTAACAAAAGGACATATCTCCTCTCTAGGACTGGAAGTTAATTTTGAAAGTGGTGCTCACGAGCCAAAATTGGTCCTTTAAAAAAAAAAATGTAGTACGTCATCCAATTTTGTACTACGTCATCCATTTCGTATGATGTGTAATAATTAATAATAATTTATAATATACAAATAATTAGTATGATATGTTACGAATCCAATTAGTACAATATGTTGCAAATTTGTTGTGCTTAATATCCTGGACTGCATCATTTAAGTCTGTAGCTCTCCAGGACCAGGGCTTGATGTTGGTAGAAACCCTCAGCCTTTTCGTAAATGCTGTTTCCCACGGATACTGTAACTCATAGTAACCCCAGGGAGAGTTGTTCAGGGACCTTTTCCTCTTTTAACACACACACACTGTTGAGTTGGTTAAGGCTTCCACATGCTTTGGTTGAGTGTGCTCGCATACTCAACATGACCAAACACCTGCTTGTCGAACGTCTCATTCTAAAATCATGGACATTAATATGTAGTTGGTCCCCCTTTGCTGCTATAACAGCCTCCACTCTTCTGGGAAGGCTTTCCACTAGATGTTGGAACATTGCTGCAGGGATTTGCTTCCATTCAGCCACGAGCATTAGTGAGGTTGTGCACAGATGTTGGGCGATTAGGCTCGCAGTCAGTGTTCCAATTCATCCCAAAGGGGTTCGATTGGGGTTGAGGTCAGGGCTCTGTGCAGGCCAGTCAAGTTCTTCCACACCGATCTTGACAAACCATTTCTGTATGGACCTCGCTTTGTGCACAGGGGCATTGCCATGCTGAAACAGGAAAGGGCCTTACCAAACTGTTGCCACAAAATTGGAAGCACAGAATCGTCTAGAATGTCATTGAATGCCGTAGCGTTAAGATTTCCCTTCACTGGAACTAAGGGGCCTAGCCCGAACCCTGAAAAACAGCCCCAGACCATTATTCCTCCTACACCAAACTTTACAGTTGGCACTATGCATTCGGGCAGGTAGCGTTCTTCTGGCATCCACCAAACCTAGATTAGTCCGTCGGACTGCCAGATGGTGAAGCGTGATTCATTACTCCAGAGAACGCGTTTCCACTGCTCCAGAGTCCAATGGCGGCAAGCTTTACCCCACTCCAGCCGACGCTTTGCACTGCGCGTGGTGTTCTTAGGCTTGTGTGTGGCTGCTCGGTCATGGAAAGACATTTCATGAAGCTCCTGACGAACAGTTATTGTGCTGACGTTGCTTCCAGAGGCAGTTTGGAACTCGGTAGTCAGTGTTGCAACCGAGGACAGATTATTTTTACGTGCTTCAGCACTCAGTGGTCCCTTTCTGTGAGCTTGTGTGGCCTACCACTTCGCAGCTGAGCCGTTATTGCTCCTGGACGTTTCCAATTCACAATAACAGCACTTACAGTTGACCGGGGAAGCTCTAGCAGGGCAGACATTTGGAAAGATGGCATCCTATGACTGCCACGTTGAAAGTCGGTGAGCTCTTCAGTAAGGCCATTCTACTGCCAATGTTTGTCTATGGAGATTGCATGGCTGTTTGCTCGATTTTATACACCTGTCAGCAACGGGTGTGGCTGAAATAGACGATTCCGCAAATTTGAAGGGGTATCCACATACTTTTGTATATATAGTGTACCTTCAACCTTCATTTGGAAACAAGAAAAAAGCGGCAATAGTACTGTTTGTCCGTCTTGAGACGCCGTGGCCAGTATACACTTCCTCTAAACAGTCATACTTAATCTAAGAACTCAAAATCTGTCATTCATTTTGTTGTTTATGCTGATGCGATCTTAGTCACATAATTTTTAGTCTCTCGTTGAATGACGACAAACACTTCATTGAGGAGTCCCTACTGTTGACCAATCACGACGAAGGGGCGTATACTTAGGCAATAATTTTTTATCTCGGGGCATGCCGAAGGTCAAAATGTCGTCATAATATATGCACAAGCTGTTTCGGATGGGAAGCATGCAGAGCCTTTAGAGTTAGACAGGAGTGTTGGAGATGGAGGCAGACGTGTGGCTCAGGTTTCTCACTCAGGTAGCTTTCAACACACGCACACAATCGGTTGTCAGTCACCCCTGGGCATTAGTGAATTTCAGGAGGGAATGTGTGGAGAGATTAGTGACTGTTCTAACACACCTCTCTCCCTCTCTCTTTGTATGTGTAAAGGTTGGTGATGTTGACAGCCTTCTCTCCTGGTATTTTAAGACCAGTGAGACAATATGGAGTAAACACAGGCCAGAGGGCCTCACACTTAACATAAACACACACTGCAACCTTTACACACACACAGACTTGCACATTATGTCTGAAGCGTGCACTCACATGGGACAATGTCTGCAGTAGGGATGTGCATGGTTATTCGAATATTGTGTGTATTCATTTTTGCAAAAATAAATAAATATAGGCCTATTATGACACAGAAAAGGCTTTTTCTAAATTGAATTAAAATATCCTTGTCATTTTTGCATACACGGATTTACCATGACATTTCAAATGATTCATTTAATAAAACAAACTTTTCAATGTAATTTTTATGATGTGTGCCCCATAAAAAGACCGGTAGCCTTCACGTGTGTAACGTTGGCTTGTTGTTTATGTTGGCCAATGAAAGCGACCGAGGCTCAATGTGTAGTAAGTGGAGTGAGAGTTCACTAATGCAATGCAAGATGGAATAAAATGACAGAATTAAAAGTTAGCAAAGTGAGAAGTAGGCTACAACGAGCAACCAAAAAGCAGGCTGTTGTTTTATCTGAATGGTGTTGGGGAGAAAGCGCAGCATCAAAGTCTAGCTAGCTATAGCTGGCTAGCTTCTTCCAGGCAAGACAGGCACTGTTATATGGGATGATAAATAACATTGTGGCTGCTACAAGTTAGGTCGTTTTGGCTGTAGCCGAGTTGTCTCGCTCTCCCTCCGTCTGCTCGCTCCCATCTGAACTCACAGATGGAAGCTGCATTAGTAGAGTACCAGCCTCTCCCTCTCGCAGCAGTGCTCAGGTTAGAACCGTGTTTAAAAAGCCACATTGAATATACAGATATCCAACAAAAAAATCATGTCATTTGAATAGTGATATACACTGAACAAAAATATAAACGCAACATGTAAAGTGTTGGTCCCATGTTTCATGAGCTGAAATAAAAGTTCCCTGAAATGTTCCATATACACACACAATCGTATTTCTCTCAAATTGTGTGCACAAATGTGTTTGTCCTTGTTATAATAATCCTTCCACCTGACAGCTGTGGCATATCAAGAAGCTGATTAAATAGCGTTCATATTATTACACAGATGCACCTTGTGTTGGGGACAATGAGCAGTTTTGTCACACAACACAATGCCACAGATGTCTCAAGTTTTAAAGAAGCGTGCAATTGTCATGGTGACTGCAGGAATGTCCACCAGAGCTGTTGCCAGATAATTGAATGTTAATTTATCTTCCATAAACCACCTCAAACGTCGTCTTAGACGTCCAATCGGCCTCACAACCGCAGACCACGTGTATAGCGTCGTATAGGCGAGCGGTTTGCTGATGTCAACATTGTGAACAGAGTGCCCCATGGTGGCGGTGGGGTTATGGTATGGGCAGGCATAAGCTACGGAAACCAAAACAATTGCATTTGATCAATAGCAATGGGAATGCACAGAGATACCGTGACGTGATCCTGAGGCCCATATTGACCAACGGATGCATATCTGTATTCCCAGTCATGTGAAATCCATAGATTAGGTCCTAATGAATTTATTTAAGTTGACTGATTTTCCTTGTATGAACTGTAACTTAGCAAAATATAAAACAATTTTGAATTTTAATATTTCTGTTCAGTGTGTGTATATATATTTTAAAAAATGTCCCATCTAGTTTGCAGAGCTAAACTGATGTGGACTTAAGTTCCTTTGTTTTTCTCTGAACTACACAAACTATTCTGTTGGATTCTGCAATCAAACGTTTTTGCAACATACAAAGAAAGATAAATTATGCTACCTAATGCTGTTCACACAGCTTTTTATTTATGGTGAATAGTGTTTACAAAACTGCTTATGAAACCTATTATGCTAAATTAAGGAGGAAAAAGAGAGAGAAAGGGTGTGTATGTGTGTAGGCTTCATCAGTATGGTATTTCTAACAGCTGGTTTCAGTTAGAGCTCACAGCCAGAACTTCCTGGGGCCTTGGGATGGGGGTATGTGTGTGTAGTCGAGTGAGTGTGTGTGTGTGTGTGTGCGTGTGTGTGAGAGGTAGCAATAGAGAGTATGGAGGAAGGGCTGCTCAGCCTCTCTCACACACACTTTCTCTCCTTGTGCAGTGAACACACACTCCCTGTACAGGCAAACACCTATGTTCTTGTGGTGCTCATTATTTTAGTTTTATTTGACCTGCTACATAATGGGACTCAATGTAGCATGTTGGTCTGCTGTGAACATTACAAAGTTCTCAAACGTTTTGGGGCCGGGGACCCATTTTGTGATGGCGAATTCATCAGGGACCCCCTCATAATCACAACACAAAGAGTACAGGGAGTTTTACTATGACTTTGGCAGTGCGTGGCCGGACGAACCAAGTTTCGGGCCCTGGGAAGGAACATTTTAAATGCCAATCTTGGCATCGGAGAGAACATTTTAGCAAATGTTCTGCAATTCTGCACATTTGGTAATGGGGCAGAGAGAAAACTTTGCAGTTTTAAAGCTTAAATTACAGTACATTTATGTTTGTAATTTTTGGAGACCGATATCCCAGTGAGCATCCCAGGCCCAGGTGGCCCAGGGTTAAGAACATAAACTGTAGATTTAATAATATTATATTACACTCTCAATTTATTCCTAAATTAATTTAATCTGTTAGTATTATTCTTTTTTTTTTTTTTAAGTACCCCTGCAGTACCTCCGCGGACCCTGTACACTTTGAGAACCCCTGCATTATACCCATGTCACACACATTCTATCTCCCTTTCTATGGCACATCTTGCTACTCCTCTCTCGACCTCTCTAGGTCACTTTCTACCTCAATATACTTGTCCCTACAAGCACCACAGGCACAGATACTAGACCTCTGTACTCTTGCATATTGCCATGTCCATTTTTAGCCCTCTCTTATCCTGTCTTCCTTCCTTCCTTCCTTCCTTCCTTCCTTCCTGTCTCACCTCCTTTGAGTGGAGACTGACCACTGAGTTGTTGTGCTCGACGTCAGTGTTTCCCCTACATGCATTTAGCAGTGGTTCACTGCCGCTGCTAAATCGTGGCCGCCACTTGGTTGGGGTGGGGTTCAGGAAGGTAAAACGTTTTCAGTGTAAACTTAAATGGCTAAAACCAGATGTAAAGTATGTAGAAAAGATAATAGAGCAATGTATTTTTTAATAAGATCATATTTGAGAACTAACAATCACCAAAATAAAAACTAGACAGGGAGAATCTGAAATTCCAAAAATGTCATGGCAATGTTTCAGTCACTCAGATAGCATAAGAGCAAGGCATATGCCATGACCATTGCAGAATTGCAGGAGATTAGCTTTAAAACTGTAAACTGTTCTAACTGCCTCATGGCAAAATGTGTATAATTGCAGGAAATTGGCTTTAAAACGGCAACAACTAAAAGATCTGCGGCCAAGAGGACATCTAAACCCGCGCAATTGCCCACGCACACTACCACATCCCCCTTCCCCCCCGCTAATTTTGCCACCGCTGCTGGAAAAAATCCTAGGGGAAACACTGTATGTTTAAGCACTGGTTGTGTGTGTGCACTGCTTTTCTAAAAACAAGCGTTCCCACACATAAACCCTAATGTAGAGAGACGTGCAGCTGGAGTCTGACTGATACACTCACTAGATAGTGGGTGGGTGTTTGTCAGTTTTGTCAGTCTGCATACAGTAATCTGACCAGGACCCATGTCATCGGAATTCACTTCTCTCTCGCTCCCCCCTTCTCTCTCTCACCTATCACACTCTGTAACACACACACACACGTGTCGCACACACACGTGTCACACACACATCCTCCCAGCTGTTCCCTTGTCCTCCCCCATACGTCCCTCCATAGACACCCCTCTTCATACCGTTTCACGATATGTAATTTTTGTCCATGAAATCTTTTTTAATATGTAGTGCATGCAAACAATTTAAAAAAGTTGTATGTTTTAAATCACTCGCTCGCTCTCTCTCTCTAGTATCTACAGATGAAGTGGCCCATGCTGGATGTTCCTGGAACTTCTGCTTTAAAAGACCCTCGCTCTCCCTCCCCTGCTCACATGGTGAGTGTGCACTTCAGTCTAGCGACTATGCAGTGACATCACCTGCCCTGACATATAACATCTAAAAGGCCAACTGTTGCTCACAGAGTAACAAGCTAGCTTCTTGCTACGTACTTTGCTGAAGTACCTTGTTTTTCCTACAAAGCTTACCCTGGTTAGTAACCCTGCTCTGCTACTATCAGCCGTTTAGCATGTCTCCCAGAGTGTCCACACACAGCACTCAGGTGACCTGACTCCTGACCTCCCTCACCCTCTCCAGGCTCGCTCACACACACACCCTCCTGACCTCCCTCAAACCTGCTGCAGACAGACAGACGCTGGAATGTTAAAGCTGAATGGTGTTAATCCGTCCAGAGACATTGAGGACTTTAGCACCTCTGGGTGGTGTGGGTGGTGTGTGCAGCGATGGCTGTGTGTGTTTTCTGACACAGAGACCGGGACAGTGAGTGTGTATGAGATGAGTGTGTGTATGTGACAGAGTGTGTGTTGGGTATCTGAGGAGAGCTCTGAAGACCTGGTGGAGGACTGACCCCCTGTCACTGATACAGCCAGTCAGCCCAGAAACACCCCCAGCCCCTACGCCCTAGGGCCAAGGCTCATGTCAATTTGAAAGCGTTATATAGCCAAGTTATGAGCAATATGGTGCAAATTCCAACTAGGGGAGAAACAGTGAAACCTTGTGGCCAGGTGCCGTATTACCACTACTCTGTTCCAAATCTAATCCCTGCCTCCTCCCTCTCTATATCTCCCTCTCTTCTCTCTCTAGTCCAATAAGGTACCAGTGGTGCAGCACAGTCACCTGTCCCCCTTCTCCCCCCTCCTGTCCTACAGTCCAGACCGCTTCCCCCCACAGACACCACCTCCTCACCTCTCAGCGGACACAGGTATGAAATTTCCTCTCCTCCCTCTTTCTACCTTTGTCTGGAATGCTCAGTATAAATGTTAAATCCTAGGTGATTCACATTTTACGTTTGATATCTGTCAGATGACACTTGTTGCTATATAAAAACAGATCTATATGTTGCTCTCCCCTCTCCAGGTCTTCCCCCTACCCCCCACCCAGCAGAGCTCTCTCCCTACTACCCTCTCTCTCCTGGAGGCATAGGACACATGACACACCCTCTGGGCTGGCTGTGAGTCACACACACACACACGCTCATTCAAACTCTCATGGTGAATACATTAATGGTTTAGTTTATTTTGGCAACAATTTCTAGCACAACATATGCTATTACAAAAGTAACACTGTTTCCCCTCTCTCGCATTCTGTCTCCAGACAGGGCCAGTCCATGTACGGTATTCCAGCGGGGGGGTTTAGACCGTCCTACCCTGCAGCTCTCGCCATGAACTCTTCCATGTCCAGGTACAGCTCACCTAATTACTCAAACACATCCATGTATCACTCTTCTGGAGACTACATACAGTGAAGACTGGACTTCTGTAAAGAATGCAATCATGTCATTTAATTGTTATTTATGCTGTGGTGTGTGTTTGACAGCTTTGTGTCCAGTCGTTTCTCTCCCCACATGGTCCCGCCTCCCCAGACGTCTGTCCCCCACTCTGCCATCGTTTCCACGGCGATCAAACAGGAAGCAAGAGACAGCAACCAGCACGGGTACACACACACACACACACACACACACACACCTTTATCACACACACAAACACCTCTTGCTGACTCCGTAACTCTGTGCTGTGTATGTGTGTGTGGTGTAGGAGGTGTGCTGTGTCTATGGGGGACAGAGAGGAGGAGAAGAAGCCTCATGTGAAGAAGCCTCTGAATGCCTTTATGCTATACATGAAGGAGCAGAGACCCAAGGTGGTGGCAGAGTGCACCCTGAAGGAGAGTGCTGCCATCAACCAGATACTGGGACGCAGGGTGAGTGGCAGTGTGTGTATGCGTGCTCACACACAGTCTTTGTTTGTACAATGTGTGTGTTCATACTGAAAGTTGTCAATGACCTATGCTCCAGAAGGGTGTGTCTGTGTTAACCCTGTGTGCTTGTCTGTCTACAGTGGCACACTCTGTCTCGCGAGGAGCAGTCTAAGTACTATGATATGGCCCGCAAGGAGAGACAGCTACACTCCCAACTCTACCCTGGATGGTCAGCTAGAGACAACTACGTAAGTACTATAATAATTATTTAGTAGTGATTTGATTGGTTGCTGTGTGATGGAGGATGTGATGTGATTGGTTGTGTGTGTGTGTGTGTGCAGGGGAAGAGGAAGAAGAGGAAGAGAGATGGCAGGCCAGAGACTGCTCCAGAGGGACAGATAACACACACCCAGTCAGCTGCTCCAGAGGGTAAGAACCACCTAATACATCCAAGATCAGAGAAATATGAAGACATGAGAAGTGACCAACTCTGTTCTACTTAATGACGTAACTGGAAGGTAACAGCAAGACTGATCAGTGTGTTTTATTGTGTCTCTCCAGAGCACTTCTCCCCGCAGCTCAAGAAGTCGTGTGTGTCGTATGGAACTCAGGAGAGGCCCAGTGTGTCTCATACACACCTGACACACACACACCTGTCCCAGGCTAGTCCCGCCTCCTCTCTGGACTCTCCATCCACGCCCACCACTGCTCTGGCCTCCCCTGCTGCTCCCGCACCCACACACACCGAACACACACACTCTCACTCTGAGCACACACATCCTGAGCAGGTCCAGCCCCTCTCCCTCACCACCAAACCGCCTCGTCTGCAGTCACACAGGGACACACACGGTCAGGCTTACACCCACATCCAGTTTCACACACATCCACACTTATTAACTCACACACGCCTCCCCCCGCCCCCCACCCCCAATACCTCTTCATCTCCATCCCCCTCCTCCTCTTCTTCCTCCCCCTCCTCCTCTCATCCCCCGTTTTCTCCCCACATGAGCTCATCCAGCAAACAGACTCCGCCGTTCCTGTCTCGACCAATCCCCTTCGCCTCTGGCTTAGCTACTCCCACCTCTATCCACCAATCAACGATGAGCTCCCATCATGCCATGCTCCAGTCCCAGCCTCTCTCCCTCGTCACTAGAAATAATAATTGAAACCCAAAGACGCTAACCACAGATCTATGATCAGATTCCTCTACGGCCAGTCGTAACCTTAAGCATTACACTACCCCTAACCACAGATACCTCTAAGCCCTGTCTCTAATCATGGGTGGGATGAAAAAATATCTGACCCCCTATCAGTGGGTAGGAGAGTCCTCTCTACTCTGTGGGCAGGAGTGAACAACTCCTTGAGTGCTACATGATACTTCAGCCCAGCAATACACACAAATTGAATAGTGTTTGAATAGAGGTTTAAATGAAGATTATTACTTGATTAGCGGAATCATGTTTTAGTGCTGGGCTGGGGGGGAAAAGCCTGCAACACCCCCTGTTGCCTTAAGATTAGGATCAATTTCTTCCTACTTTCTTTATTGCTTTTTCTTTTGTCTGTAAATAAACTTTTTTAACCTTTTATAGATAGTAGACCTGGTTTTATATATTAGTATGAAAAGGAAACAATTATTGGTCAATATTTGACCACACCTCTTTTTAACTTGTCTTAATGAAACTAAACATTTTTTGTCAAATGGTATTGCAACATCTTACCTTTTTTTTATTTTTTTTATTAATTTGTCCAATTTCCTACTTGTATAAAATACAAAAATGTAAAGGTTAATTTTTGAAGAAAAATTGATCAAAGTACATGTATGTTTCAGTTCATTTCAGTCTTAGTGGTAGTAATGAGTGTAGATCTCAGTTTTCCCTCCCTCCCCTATTCTTTTATAACACCCTGAATGACTGAGTCTTGATAATAAACATCTACTTATTTCTGAAACGTGTCTGTTCCTGTGTGGTCTTTGCCTTTGGTAGCATAGTCTTTCAAATAAACACTGCATCTTCAATAGATCTCATCATTGAAGGTAGGTGTTTCCTATAAACCTCGTAAAATAATGTTGTTTGACCAGCACAAATAAAATGTGTGTGCTTAGTCCCCTCCTGTACTCCCTGTTCACCCACGACTGTGTGGCCAAGCACGACATCGACACAACGATGGTAGGCCTGATCACCGACAACGATGAGACAGCCTATAGGGAGGAGGTTAGAGACCTGGCAGTGTGGTACCAGGACAACAACCTCTCCCTCAACGTGAGCAAGACAAAGGAGATGATCGTGGACTATAGGAAAAGGAGGGCCGAACAGGCCCCCATTCACATCTACTGGGCTGTAGTGGAGCGGGTCGAGAGTTTCAAGTTCCTTGGTGTTCACATCACCAACAAACTATCATGGTCCAAACACACCAATAAAGTTGTGAAGAGGACATGACAACACCCTTTCCCCCTCAGGAGACTGAAAAGATTTGGCATGGGTCCCCATATCCTCAAAAAGTTATACAGCTGTACCATCGAGAGCATCCTGACCGGTTGCATTACCGCCTGGAATGGCAACTGCTCGGCATCTGACCGTAAGTCGCTACAGAGGTGGTGCGTACAGCCCAGTACATCACTGGGGCCAAGCTTCCTGGCATCCAGGACCTATATACTAGGCGGTGTCAGAGGAAGGCAAATTTTTTTGTCAAAGACTCCAGCCACCCTAGTCATAGACTGTTCTCTCTGCTACCGCACGGCAAGCTGTACCGGAGCGCCAAGTCTAGGTCCAAAAGGCTCCTTAACAGCTTCTACCCCCAAGCCATAAGACTGCTGAACAATTAATCAAATGGCCACCCGGACTATTTACATTTTGTTTTTACAATGCTTCTACTCGCTGTTTATTATCAATGCATAGTCACTTTACCCCTACCCATACGTACAAATTACCTCGACTTACCTGTACCTCCGCACATTGACTCGGTACCGGTACCCCCTGTATATAGCATCGTTATTTTATTGTTTTTGGTTATTTTAATTTTTTACTTTAGTTTATTTAGTAAATATTTTCTTAACTCTATTTCTTGAACTGCATTGTTGGTTAAGGGCTTGTAAGTAAGCATTTCATGGTAAGGTCTACACCTGTTGTATTCGGCACATGTGACAAATTTGATTTGATTTTGATATGAACTGTTCAAGAACAAGTTTCCTCAACTTAACCTTTATTACTAAAATAAAGTGCACAGTCACTGATGTAATCATCTTACAATCGGAGCAAGGCTGAACATAATTTGGGTATTTGGAACACAGCCATCGTGTGTGTGTGTGTGTGTGTGTCTGCATGGACGAGTTTGTTTGTGTGTTTGTGTCCCTGTATCAGCCCTAGGTAAACTCAGAGCAGGTAGCCTGGCGGTTAAGAGCCAGTAACCGAAAGGTCGCTGGTTCGAAACCCAGACCAGACTAGTTAAAAAATCTGTCAAAATGCACTTGAGCAGCGGCACTTAACCCTAATTGCTCCTGTAAGTTGCTCTGGATAAGAGCGTCTGCTAAATGACTAAAATGTAAATGCATAGGTGTATGCTATCAGTTGTACCAGAGCAGGGTTACAGTCTGCTCTACTAAATGTTATCTGCTGGTTGAAGGTACTCCCAGGTTAATGATTAAACATGTAACGCTAATGGTCATGACCTCCGAGTTCCTCAGCAGAGAATCCGTCTTACTGTAAATGAGTCTTGAGAGGGAAAAGTGAAAGTGCTGAGAAGTAAATTTGTATCAGTAATCAGGTGTTGTGTGTGTGGTTATGAGGTGGTTTATCAGTGCATTTGTTTGTGGTAGGTAATTATGTACCAGAGTGTGTCAGGTGACAGGTGTTCATGTTATGTGTTCTTCTGTCCCAGTATTGTCTGTCTGTCAGGGGAAAGGCCCATAGTCCTTCTCATAGCTCAGTATGTGGGTTCAAAGAGAAAAGATGCACTCCAGATATTTTTTTACTTTCCCTGTTGGAAAAACAATATCCCACGTATACAGTAATATACACACACTTAAGGGTAAAAAATAATGTTTTCAGCAAAAACAAATGACAAGTTCAAACTTCTTGGAGTAGGCCATTCAAGGAGTTGGTCTGATGGACTCCCCCATGCTTGTGGGAGCAATAGTTGAGCAATAGAGAACCAAATAGGAAAAAGTTTATCATTTTAAAAGGCTAATTGATCATTAGAAAACCCTTTTGCAATTATGTTAGCACAGCTGAAAACTGTTGTGAATATTAAAGAAGCAATAAAACTGGCCTTCTTGAGACTAGTTGAGTATCTGGAGCATCAGCAATTGGGGTTCGATTACAGGCTCAAAATGGCCAGAAACAAATAACTTTCTTCTGAAACTCATCAATCTATTCTTGTTCTGATAAATGAAGGCTATTCCATGCGAGAAATTGCCAAGAAACTGAAGATCTCGTACAACGCTGTGTACTACTCCCTTCACAGAACAGCGCAAACTGTCTCTAACCAGAATAGAAAGAGGAGTGGGAGGCCCCGGTGCACAACTGAGCAAATACAACTAGAGTGTCTAGTTTGAGAAACAGACGCCTCACAGGTCCTCAACTGGCAGCTTCATTAAATAGTACCCGCAAAACACCAGTCTCAACGTCAACAGTGAAGAGGCGATTCCGGGTTGCTGACCTTCTAGGCAGAGTTGCAAAGAAAAAGCCATATCTCAGACTGGCCAATTAAATTAAAAGATTAAGATGGGCAAAAGAACACAGACACTGGACAGAGGAAGATTGGAAGAAAGTGTTATGGACAGACAAATCGAAGTTTGAGGTGTTCGGATCACAAAGAATAACATTTGTGAGACGCAGACCAAATGAAAAGATGCTGGAGGAGTGCTTGATGCCATCTGTCATGCATGGTGGAGGCAATGTGATGGTCTGGGGGTGCTTTGGTGGTGGTAAAGTGGGAGATTTGTACAGGGTAAAAGGGATCATGAAGAAGGAAGGCTATCACTCCATTTTGCAACGCCATGCCATACCCTGTGGACGGCGCTTGATTGGAGCCAATTTCCTCCTACAACAGGACAATGACCCAAAGCACAGCTCAAAACTATGCAATAACTATTTAGGGAAGAAGCAGTCTGCTGGTATATTGTCTATAATGGAGTGGCCAGCACAGTCACCGGATCTCAATCCTATTGAGCTGTTGTGGGAGCAGCTTGACCGTATGGTACGTAAGAAGTGCCCATCAAGCCAATCCAACTTGTGGGAGGTGCTTCAGGAAGCATGGGGTGAAATCTCTTCAGATTACCTCAACAAATTGACAACTAGAATGCCAAAGGTCTGCAAGGCTGTAATTGCTGCAAATGGAGGATTCTTTGACAAAAGCAAAGTTTGAAGGACACAATTATTATTTCAATTAAAAATCATTATTTCTAACCTTGTCAATGACAACATTTCCTATTTATTTTGCTATATTTCCTATTCAAACTAATCTAATGTATGTTTTCATGGAAAACAAGGACATTTCTAAGGACCCCAAACTTTTGAACGGTAGTGTATATTGTCACACGATAAGTAGTTTTTAACACAGTCAACATTGAGCATGCGTGTTCAACTTACATTGAATGGTTTCAAATAAGAGCATAGAAGCAGAAGCTAAGCCATATGTTGCCATTTTAATTAAAGAAATAGACTCAAATAACATAGTATACCATTCATTAACTAGAATATTAATTAAAGAAATAGACTCAAAAACATAGTATACTGGTCATTATCTAGAATATTTTAAGCCGTGTCAGTTGTCTGTAAAGAAAGAAGCCATAATCATCTACTCTGTGGTGAAACCATCAACCTCCAGATCTGTTCCTGTATCCGCGTATCTGATCATCACAATGTTCTGTTTCTATTATGCACATGAATATGCACACAGGCAACAGAGTGGAAATTCTGTCCCAACCTTGGCACAAACTCACAACCATCTGGCTAACAACACATCGAAAGTCATCCGTACTAATGTAGCTGACAGAGCAAGTCTAGCCTGTCAATCTGTGAGCGACAAGTGTCTTTAGATCTCACAAAGGCTTTGGGTTTAGCTTATAGATGGTTTGCGAGGTCTGTTGTGCTCTGGGTTGACCAATGTTGTTGCAGAAAGCCCATTGGCCCCGCCCTCCTTCCCGGGCTCTGCGAATGGGAACACCTCTTTGGTCAGTCGCGATACGAAGCAGGGCATTTCCTTTTTCCCCCCCAGCAGACGGCCTTTGGCCTGGAAGCCGAAGGCTACGCGGTGGGAGAGGCGTGTCAGGAGGCGTGTCAGCTCCAGGGCTCCGCCCCCTTCCTCCTCCAATAGGATGCAGAGCGTCTGGAGGAAGACGGCCCCCAGAGGGTGCATGAAGGCCCCGTAACCTGGCGTGGTGGCGTACATCACCGCTGTATCCATGGGGATGGACAGGTACTGAGACAGGGTGTCCTCAGTGACATCACTTCCTGCTGAATCTGTCTCCACCGTCACCCCATCATCCAGCTCACCCCCACGACACGCCTAGAGAGAGAGCGAGAGGGAGAGAGAGAGAGAGAGAGATGATTACTAATGATGATTATCATATCACTGACTGATTTACATATTTTTTGTTGTGGATGTGGTGATTGATGATGATGATGGTACTGACCTGGATAAAGAACAGTTTGGTCTTTCCCTCCATGTGTGTGTTGTTGAAGCAGGAAAATATGTGGGACAGTCTAACCGGCCTTCCGTCCGTCCCGAATACACAGCCCTCCTCTCCGTGAGACGACAGCACCGCCAGGAAACACTCCTTCACCGGCCGCTCACTCTCTGCAATCAATCAATACATCAATCAATCAATTAATCAAATTGTATTCATTTATAAATGTTTTGTCAGAAAGTGTTTTACCGGCCTAGACCCACTAAGAGCAAACAGCAGCACAGTGGCAAGGAAAAACTGCCTAAAAGGAAGAAACCTTTAGAGGAACCAGACTATGGATGGGCCCATCCCTCTCTGGCTGTACCGGTTAGAAGAAGAAACACTACTAGAAGATTCTCTCCCCTGCTGTGGCATGTCATGATGGTGGCATGTGATTCCTCAAAACAGTTTCCTTTAATGGAAGATTAGCTTATCCATCTGTCATCCTGTCTGCAGGGCATGGCATGGTGTGTGCATATGTCTGCAGGTATTTGCACAGTAGTTATTAAACAGGTGTGTATAGGACTGTGTGTGTCATCCTTTATCTCTAGGACATTCTGTCTCGTGTGTATGTGTGTTTGTGTGTGTCATACTTTCATTCTGTCTGCACGCCATATATACAGTATTTCAAATATCCAATGATTATTACTGTAAATAAAAATGAATGACACAGTATCTTTCCTCTGCCTCCCCCCTGAAGGGGACGAGACAGGTCAAAGAAGGATTTTTAAGCCTTGAGACAATTGAGACTTGGATTGTGTGTGTGCCATTCAGAGGGTGAATGGGCAAGACAAAATATTTAAGTGTCTTAGAACGGGGTATGATCGTAACTGCAACGCTGCTGCATTTTTCACGCTCAACAGTTCCAGAGGAATGCTGGCCCATGGAGACTCCAATTCTTCCCACAGTTGTGGGAAGGATGTCCTTTCGGTGGTGGACCATTCTTGATACACATGGGAAACTGTTGAGCGTGAAATACCCAGCAGCTTTGCAGTTCTTTGACCTACCAGAACCATCCATCTACTACCATACCCTGTTCAAAGGCACATAAATATTTTGTCTTGCCCATTCACCCCCTGAATGGTACATATGTACAATCCATGTCTCAAGGCTTGAAGTTGATTTAACAAGTGACATCAATAAGGGATCATAGCTTTCACCTGGATTCACCTGGTCAGTCTATGTCATGGAAAGAGCAGGTGTTCATAATGTTTTGTACACTCAGTGTAGGTTTTCAATTGTTTTGTATTCTGGGCTGCAGTGGACTCCGTGACTGTCCCCTAATTGCTAACATTATGTAAGAACTTTGATAAGTTTGGTGACATGGTTAAAACCAGGATATAAAATATGTATTCTTGTTTTAGAGCTGATGTAGAGCAGGGGTGTGTGTGCATAGGGTGTGTGTGTTACCTGTCCTGAAGAGTGTGTACATCTCCTGAGAGGTGAGGTCAGTGTGTATGTCCACTCTGTATCCCAGTCTGGTCAGGGTACGGTGGAGTCTTTTGCTGTCTTTCTCTGCCCCTGGCCTCCTGCCCAGTGGTACACCGTGGTCAAAGTTCGACACTGAGACCAGGACAGCACGGTTACACTCCTCATCGCCAGCCTTTGTCCGTCTCCACAGTGGCATTTCCAAATATATAGAGACTATTGACACAGTTGGTCGCTGCAGTTGGGTTCCTCTCAAGGTTTCTACCAATCCCTTTGGAGTATCTACCTATCCCTTGCTTCTGTCGTCTCTGCTTGCTCTCTGGGGGTTTAGGTCGGATTCACTTTGTCTGTGACAAATGTACTAGTATATTGTGCACAAAGTCCAATGTGATAGAAAGAGTGTAGATCAGAGTGCCGAATGGAGTGACATTTCTTCTCTCTTGGGGTAAAGTCCAACAGGTAAAGCCACCTGAATACACCACCAGCAGGTAAAACCCACCTGAATACACCACCAGCAGGTAAACATCCAACTGAATACACCACCAGCAGGTAAATATCCACCTGAATACACCACCAGCAGGTAAAAGCCACCTGAATACACCACTAAGAGGTAAATATCCACCTGAGCTGTGTCTCAGCTTCTTTAGAATATCAGTTTAAAGTCTGTGTGTTTATGAGTCAGGTTCAGGTGTGTATGTATTTATACTGCAGCTGAGCACTGTTCCAACTGGCAGACAGATGGGTTACCGCCAACAGCCTCGCCCTTGACACTAACACACCTGGAAGGCGGAACGTCAGGATCACATGCTGTTGCATCACAGTATTACCTAACTCTGGTCTTTCTCTGTCCTTCCCTCATTTCCTCCTTCATTCCTCTGCTATGGTCTTTCCTGTCTGCTGATAAAGCCATTTCAGTGAAACCCGTGTAGTTCACCTCTGGACTTCCCCATATTTTACAGCCTATACTATAGCAATGGATAACCAGCTCATCACATTTTTAAAGGGCTTGCTGGGCAGACCGTCATCAATAGCTTCACTTTCACAAAGACCTAGACTCAAAAGTCACATTGTATAAATAGGAGTAAGTGGTTCTGAGTAATCACATCACTCAGGGATTGCCAATTTCTGAGATTTTAACCAGCTATTTTCACATACACACAGGGGTTGAACCAGAAAGAACAGACTACTGGAATGTTTTGCTTTTTATTTGTGGTTAGGGATGGTCATGAGTACTCGAGTAATCAATTCAAGGTTTGTATTTGATTACTAATAATCAAATTCAAGCACTTGAAATGTTCACTGAACAAAAACATAAACGCAACATGTAAAGTGTTGGTCCCATGTTTCATGAGCTGAAATGAAATATCCCAGAAATGTTCCATATGCACAAAAAGCTTATTTATCTCAAATTTTGTGCACATATTTTTTTTACATCCCTGTTAGTGAGCATTTCTCCTTTGCCAAGATAATCCATCCACCTGACAGGTGTGGCATATCAAGAAGCTGATTAAACAGCATGATCATTACACAGGTGCACCTTATGCTGGGGACAATAAAAGGCCACTCTAAAATGTGCAGTCTTGTCACACAACACAATGCCACAGATGTCCCAAGTTTTGAGGGAGCGTGTAATTGGCATGCTGACTGCAGGCATGTCCACCAGAGCTTAATTTCTCTAAAATAAGATGCATCCAACATAGTTTTAGAGAATACCTGGGATAGGATAAAGTAATCCTTCTATCCCCCCTTACCCCACCCCCCCAAAAAAAGAAAAAAAAAATACTATGGTAAAGTGGTTGTCCCACTGGCTATCATAAAGTGAATGCACCAATTTGTAAGTCGCTCTGTATAAGAGCGTCTGCTAAATGACGAAAATGTAAATGTAAAATGTGCTGCATGTGGCAAATGGTGGTCACACCAGATACTGACTGCTTTCTGATTCACGCCCCTACTTAAAAAAAAAAAAGGTATCTGTGACCAACTGATGCATATCTGTATTCTCAGTCATGTGAAATCCATAGATTAGGGCCTAATTAATTTATTTCAATTGACTGATTTCCTTATATGAACTGTAACTTAGTAAAATCTTTGAAATTGTTGCATGTTGCGTTAATATTTTTGTTCAGTGTACAAATGCAACTATTTAGCAGGTTACATTTATAAGAACTCTAAAATGTGTTTATCATTTGTGGAATGTGTCAAGTGCAGTTGTATATCAGAACAACCAGTAATTACAACCAGTAATTGGAACAATAGATAGAGCTTGGAGTTTGCCAAAAGGCACCTAAAGGACTCTCAGACCATGTGAAACAAGATTCTCTGGTCTGATTAAACCAAGATTGAACTCTTTGGCTTGAATGCCAAGCGTCACGTCTGGAGGAAACCTGGCACCATCCCTACGGTGATTCATGGTGGTGGCCGCATCATGCTGTGGGGATGTTTTTCAGCGGCAGGGACTAGGAGACTAGTAAGGATCGAGGGAAAGATGAACGGAGCAAAGTACAGAGAGATCCTTGATGAAAACCTGCTCCAGAGCGCTCAGGACCTCAGACTGGGGCGAAGGTTCACCTTCCAACAGGACAACGATCCTTGCACACAGCCAAGACAACGCAGGAGTGGATTCGGGACAAATCTCTGAATGTCCTTAAGTGGCCCAGCCAGTGCCCGGACTTGAACCAGATCTAACATCTCTGGAGAGACCTGAAAATAGCTGTGCAGCGACGCTCCCCATCCAACCTGACAGAGCTTGAGAGGATCTTCAGAGAAGAATGGGAGAAACTCCCCAAATACAGGTGTGCCAAGCTTGTAGCGTCATACCCAAGATGACTCGAGGCTGTAATGACTCGAGGCTGTAATCGCTGCCAAAGTACTGAATAAAGAGTCTGAATACTTATGTAAACAAACCTGTTTTTGCTTTGTCATTATGGGGTATTGTGTGTAGATTGATGAGGGAAGAAAACAATTTAATCCATGTTAGAATAAGGCTGTAACATCACAAAATGTGGAAAAAGTCAAGGGGTCTGAATACTTTCCGAATGCACTGTACAAGGAGTTCCAGTATCGAGTCAATGTGGAGGGGTACGAGTTAGTTGAGGTAGTTGAGGTAATACAATATGTACATGTAGGTAGGGTTAAAAGTGACTAGGCAATCAGGTTGTATAATAAAGAGGGTAGCGGCAGCGTATTTGAAGAGTGTGAAAGTTTGTCTATGTGTGAGTGTGTGTGTGTGTGTGTGTGGTGTCAATATGCGTGTGTGTTTTGTGTGTGAGAGCATATGTAGTGTGTGTGTGTGTGTATATGTGTGTTGGAGTGTCAGTGTAGTATGTGTGAGTGTGTGGGTAGAGTCTAGTGAGTGTGCATAAAGCCAGTGCAAGGGAGTCAGTTAGAATAAAACATGATTTATGTTAAGAGCTGTTGAGAAGAGTTTGTGTTTTTTTTTTCGAGGGTCCTGAATTGAACCCTAGCGACGTTATTTTGAGGAATGAGGGTTGAAGGAAGGCGTTAAGATGGTGGACAAGGAAAAAAGGAAGAAAGTAGAACATATTATGTATATATATATGGAGTGAGGGATTGTAACAGCCTTCTGGAAAGATCTGGTGAAGGAGAAGATGGCGGATAAGGAAATAAGGAGAAAAGTGGAATATGTTTTGATGGAACGTGGAATGGAGGATCGCACAGAACTTTTGGAAGAGGTAGAGGAAAGGGAATGTGATGAGAGTGAGGGTGAAGTAGTTGTGGTGGCAGGTGCAGTGATGACCGCCGATAAGGAGTTTTGATGGAAGCGATGTGGTGAGGAGGGTTGGCGTCAAGTGCAAAAAGAGGGATACTTGCTCTAGTAGCTCAGAGATGGAACATGACGAGAGTATGGATGTAGTACCTGCGGTGAGGACCGCCGAGTTCGAGCCTCGTCCCGAGGATGAAAAGGATGTTTCTGGTCCAGAGGGAGTGAGGTTTGAGGAGAGAATGGATCCTTGTATTTTGGCTGATCCATATGTGGTGTCAGTTTGGGTGGAGAAGAGGTTGGGGACTGTTGAGTTGGTGAGAGTAACTCGGAGTAGATTAGTGATGATTTATTGGGTTTCTTCAGTCCAGAGGGAGCCGGTGCTCCGGATCACGCGATTAGGGACAAGAAATGGGACTTGCTTTGCTGTCCGGCGCTCTGTTGAAAGGGGTGATAACGGGGTGGTATTAAGTGTTGAAGAGGATCAGTTGAAATTGAAGATTCACAAGGAGAAGACATAGTCTGTCCTGTTAAGTTTTGATGTAGAGTCTTTGCCTGACAAGGTCAAGTTAGGAAGTGTAAGCTTTTGTTCTGGAAATACTACAGTGTTTTAGGTGTCAAGTTTATGGGCATGTTGCAGCAGTGTGTAGAAGGGAGATTCCTAGATGTGAGAAGTGTGCAGGTGTCAAGGCCGGGCGTAGGTGTGGTGTGGAATCAATTGCAGGATGCAGATGCAAGTCCAAAAACACTTTAATAAAGTCCACAGAAACAACGGCTATAAACAGAGCCGGTTGAACAAGGGAAAAATAAACGCACTCAGCGTAAAGGTACAAACAAACGCACAACGTGCGGACTCTCTAAACATAGAGCACAAACTGACTGGCAACACCTGCTGACATAGAACAACTACACACAACCACAAGACAGAAACAACGAGAACTTAAAGGACACATAATCAAGACGAAATGAGCAACAGGTGTAACAAATCAGACCAAACCAAACACACACAGACACAACGAACGGTGGCAGCTAGTACTCCGGGGACGACGACCGCCGAAGCCTGCCCGAACAGGGAGAAGGAGCAGCCTCGGCCGAAACCGTGACAGTACCCCCCCCCTTGACGCGCGGCTCCAGCCGTGCGCCGACCCCGGCCTCGGGGACGACCAGGAGGACGCGGAGCAGGGCGCGTGGGATGACCACGATGGAACTCAGTCAGAAGAGACGGGTCTAAGATATCTCTCCTCGGCACCCAGCACCGCTCCTCCGGACCGTACCCCTCCCACTCCACGAGATATTGGAGACCCCCCATCCGGCGTCTCGAATCCAGGATGGACCGAACTGTGTACGCCGGAGCCCCCTCGATGTCCAGCGGGGGCGGAGGAGTCTCTGCTATCTCACACTCCTGGAGTGGACCAGCTACCACCGGCCTGAGGAGAGACACATGGAACGAGGGGTTAATATTCTTATACTCAATAGGAAGTTGTAATCTGTAACACACCTCGTTCAACCTCCTCAGGACTTTAAAAGGCCCCACAAACCGCCGACCCAGCTTCCGGCAGGGCAGGCGGAGGGGCAGGTTTCTGGTCGAGAGCCAGACTCGATCTCCCGGTGCGTACACCGGTCCCTCACTGCGGTGGAGATCGGCGCTCGCCTTGTGTCGACGGATGGCCCGCTGCAGATGTACGTGAGCAGCGTTCCACGTCTCCTCCGAGCGCCGCACCCACTCATCCACCGCAGGGGCCTCGATCTGGCTCTCATGCCAAGGTGCCAGAACCGGCTGGTACCCTAACACACACTGGAAAGGGGTTAGTTTAGTGGAGGAGTGGCGGAGAGAGTTCTGTGCCATCTTGGCCCAGGGAACATATCTCGCCCACTCCTCCGGCCGGCCCTGGCAATACGACCTCAGAAACCTACCCACATCCTGGTTTACTCGTTCAACCTGCCCATTGCTCTCCGGGTGGTACCCCGAGGTAAGGCTCACCGAGACCCCCAAGCGCTCCATGAACGCTCTCCAGACTCGAGAGGTAAACTGGGGGCCTCGATCAGACACTATATCCTCGGGTACCCCGTAATGCCGGAAGACGTGAGTGAATAGTGCCTCAGCGGTCTGTAGGGCAGTGGGAAGACCCGGCATGGGAAGGAGACGACAGGCCTTCGAGAACCGATCCACAACGACCAGGATGGTGGTATTTCCCTGGGAGAGGGGAAGATCAGTAACGAAATCCACCGAGAGGTGAGACCAGGGTCGTTGTGGAACGGGCAGGGGTTGTAACTTACCCCTGGGCAAATGTCTGGGTGCCTTACACTGGGCACATACCGAACAGGAGGAAACATAAACCCTCACATGCCTGGCTAACGTTGGCCACCAGTACTTAGTGCTAAGGCAGTGCACCGTCCGGCCAATCCCTGGATGTCCAGAGGAGGGTGACGTGTGAGCCCAATATATAAGTCGATCCCGAACCTCGAACGGCACGTACGTCCGACCCACAGGACACTGTGGAGGGCTAGGATCGGTACGCAACGCCCGCTCGATTTCGGAATCGAACTCCCACACCACCGGTGCCACCAGGCAAGACGGCGGGAGTATGGGCGTGGGCTCAACGGACCTCTCCTCCGTGTCATACCGCCGGTACAGAGCATCTGCCTTACCATTCTGGGACCCAGGGATGTACGTGATCTTAAAAACGAACCGGGCCAGAAACATATTCCACCTAGCCTGGCGAGGGTTCAGTCTCCTAGCTGCCCGGATGTACTCCAGGTTTCGGTGATCTGTGAAAATGAGGAAAGGGTGTTGAGCCCCCTCTAGCCAATGCCTCCACACCTTTAGGGCCTGAACCACGGCTAGCAGCTCCCTGTCCCCCACGTCATAATTTCGCTCCGCCGGACTGAGCTTTTTAGAGTAAAAAGCACAGGGGCGGAGTTTCAGGGGCGTGCCAGATCGTTGCGAGAGCACGGCCCCTATACCGGCTTCAGACGCGTCTACCTCGACCTGGAATGGGAGTGCGGGATCCGGATGCGCCAACACCGGCGCCGAGGTAAACAGGTCCTTCAGTCTCCCAAAAGCCCTATCCGCCTCAGCAGACCACTGCAAGCGCACCGGACCTCCCTTTAGTAGAGACGTTATGGGAGCTGCCACCTGTCCAAAACCCCGGATAAACCTCCTGTAGTAATTCGCAAAACCCAAGAACCGCTGCACCTCTTTAACAGTAGTTGGAGTTTGCCAATTACGCACGGCCGACACACGGTCAACCTCCATCTTAACCCCTGACGCAGACAACTGATAACCCAAAAAGGAGACAGACTCCTGGAAAAACAGACATTTCTCTGCCTTGACATACAGATCATGCTCCAACAATCTCCTCAATACTCGGCGCACCAGGGCTACATGCTCGGCTCGGGTAGAAGAATACACTAGAATGTCGTCAATGTACACGACCACTCCCTGCCCCTGCATATCCCGGAAGATCTCATCAACGAAGGATTGGAAGACTGAAGGAGCATTCATTAACCCGTATGGCATGACGAGATACTCGTAATGACCCGAGGTGGTACTAAATGCTGTCTTCCATTCGTCTCCCTCCCTAATACGCACCAAGTTGTATGCGCTCCTGAGATCCAATTTTGTGAAGAAACGCGCCCCGTGTAAAGACTCCGTCATAGTCGCAATCAGAGGGAGTGGATAACTGTATTTCACAGTAATCTGATTGAGACTGCGGTAATCAATACACGGGCGGAAACCTCCATCCTTTTTCTTCACAAAAAAGAAACTTGAGGACGCCGGGGAAGTGGAGGGCCGTATGTATCCCTGTCTCAGAGACTCGGCTATGTAAGTCTCCATAGCTCTCTTCTCCTCTTGAGACAGAGGATACACATGGCTCCGCGGAAGCGCAGCTCCTACCTGGAGGTCTATCGCACAATCCCCCTGTCTATGTGGTGGCAATTGCGTCGCCTTCGCTTTACTAAACACAATTGCTAAATCATCCTACTCGGGGGGAATGTGCAATGCCGGCAGTTGGTTTGGACTTTCCACCGAGGTCGCCCCTACGGAAACGCCCAGACATCGCCCTACACACTGGACAGACCACTCCTTGAGAGCCCTCTGTTGCCACGAAATAGAGGGATTATGAGTAATCAACCAGGGAAGCCCCAGCTCCACCGGATACGCAGGAGAGTCTATAAGATATAGCTGAATAGTCTCCTCATGACCCTCCTGCGTCCCCATCCTAAGTGGAGCTGTGACCTCCCTAATCAACCCCGATCCCAACGGACGGCTATCTAAAGCATGTACAGGGAAGGGACTACTGACTGGAAGGAGGGGAATCCCTAACTCAGCACAAAATCGCCGATCTATAAAATTCCCAGCTGCGCCTGAATCTACTAGCGCCTTATGCTGGGAATGAGGTGCAACCTGTGGGAAGCAAACAGGTATGGTTAGGTGATCAACAGAGAGCTCTGGGTAAGTGGGACGCCTACTCACCTGGAGGGACTCCCCAGAGCGTGGCCTGCCGTCTCTCCCCCTAGGAGACCCCCCCCAGCACCTGGCCGCAGTGTGTCCTCCACGGCCACAGTAGGTACAGGGGTTGGTTCCCCTGGGGCTCCTTCTCCTCTCCTCTCTAGCGCCAGCACCCCCGAGCTCCATAGGACTAGGCTCTGAGGTGCTGGAGGGTGGAATGGACGACCCCCACTCAGGACGTCCGCGGGTGGCCAACAGGGTGTCGAGGCGAATGGCCATGTCAACTAACTGGTCAAACGTGAGGGTGGTGTCCCTGCAGGCCAACTCACGACGGACGTCCTCCCGTAGGCTGCAGCGGAAGTGGTCTATGAGGGCCCGCTCATTCCACCCTGCGTCTGCCGCTAGAGTCCGGAACTCCAGTGCAAAATCCTGTGCGCTCCTCTTCCCCTGTCGGAGGTAGAATAGACGTTCTCCCGCCGCCTTCCCCTCAGGTGGATGGTCGAATACAGCCCTGAAGCGACGGGAGAACTCCGCATAGGTGATCGTCGCGGGGTCTATTCTCCTCCATTCGGCGTTGGCCCACTCCAACGCCTTGCTGGTGAGACAGGAGATGAGGGCGGAAACGCTCTCGTGTCCCGAGGGCACCGGGTGTACGGTGGCGAGGTAGAGTTCTACTTGTAGGAGGAAACCTTGACACCCGGCAGCGGTACCATCATACGCCCTCGGGAGCGAGAGCCGAATCCCACTGGGTTCCGGAGCGTGGACTAAGGGACTGACCGGTGCTGGTGGTACTGTGGGAGGAGGCGTGGGTGCCCAACTGGACTCCAGGCGATGCAGGGTATTCATTACTCCTTGTAATGCGTTGGTGATCTGGGCTATCCTGTCATCCTGTCCGCGGACGCGCTCCTCCCATGACTCGGTCGCTGCTGCTGCTCCTGCTGATTCCATGAATGGTGTGTAGTTCTGTCAAGGCCGGGCGTAGGTGTGGTGTGGAATCAATTGCAGGATGCAGATGCAAGTCCAAAAACACTTTAATAAAGTCCACAGAAACAACGGCTATAAACAGAGCCGGTTGAACAAGGAAAAAATAAACGCACTCAGCGTAAAGGTACAAACAAACGCACAACGTGCGGACTCTCTAAACATAGAGCACAAACTGACTGGCAACACCTGCTGACATAGAACAACTACACACAACCACAAGACAGAAACAACGAGAACTTAAAGGACACATAATCAAGACGAAATGAGCAACAGGTGTAACAAATCAGACCAAACCAAACACACACAGACACAACGAACGGTGGCAGCTAGTACTCCGGGGACGACGACCGCCGAAGCCTGCCCGAACAGGGAGAAGGAGCAGCCTCGGCCGAAACCGTGACAGCATGAGGGCATGAGACGAAGGAATGTCTAGTATCGGTGGAGAAAATTGTGTGTTAGCTGTGGGTGTGCCCATGGGGTTGGAGATCGGAAGTGTCTGGTGAGAGAAAGGCAGGTTGAGGTTGCCAGGGTTAAAGTAGAACAGAAAGTGTTGTGTGCTGAAGCAGTGAAGAGAGTGGTAGAGGAAGATACAGTGGGGAGAACAAGTATTTGATACACTGCCGATTTTGCAGGTTTTCCTACTTACAAAGCATGTAGAGGTCTGTAATTTTTATCATAGGTACACTTCAACTGTGAGAGACGGAATCTAAAACATAAATCCAGAAAATCACATTGTATGATTTTTAAGTAATTAATTTGCTTTTTATTGCATGACATAAGTATTTGATCACCTACCAACCAGTAAGAATTCCGGCTCTCACAGACCTGTTAGTTTTTCTTTAAGAAGCCCTCCTGTTCTCCACTCATTACCTATATTAACTGCACCTGTTTGAACTCGTTACCTGTATAAAAGACACCTGTCCACACACTCAATCAAACAGACTCCAACCTCTCCACAATGGCCAAGATCAGAGAGCTGTGTAAGGACATCAGGGATAAAATTGTAGACCTGCACAAGGCTGGGATGGGCTACAGGACAATAGGCAAGCAGCTTGGTGAGAAGGCAACAACTGTTGGCGCAATTATTAGAAAATGGAAGAAGTTCAAGATGACGGTCAATCACCCTCGGTCTGGGGCTCCATGCAAGATCTCACCTCGTGGGGCATCAATGATCATGAGGAAGGTGAGGGATCAGCCCAGAACTACATGGCAGGACCTGGTCAATGACCTGAAGAGAGCTGGGACCACAGTCTCAAAGAAAATCATTAGTAACACACTACGCTGTCATGGATTAAAATCCTGCAGCGCACGCAAGGTCACCCTGTTCAAGCCAGCGCATGTCCAGGCCCGTCTGAAGTTTGCCAATGACCATCTGGATGATCCAGAGGAGGTATGGGAGAAGGTCATGTGGTCTGATGAGACAAAAATAGAGCTTTTTGGTCTAAACTCCACTCGCCGTGTTTGGAGGAAGAAGAAGGATGAGTACAACCCCAAGAACACCATCCCAATCGTGAAGCATGGAGGTGGAAACAACATTCTTTGGGGATGCTTTTCTGCAAAGGGGACACCGTATTGAGGGGAGGATGGATGGGGCCATGTATCGTGAGATCTTGGCCAACAACCTCCTTCCCTCAGTAAGAGCATTGAAGATGGGTCGTGGCTGGGTCTTCCAGCATGACAACGACCCAAAACACACAGCCAGGGCAACTAAGGAGTGGCTCCGTAAGAAGCATCTCAAGGTCCTGGAGTGGCCTAGCCAGTCTCCAGACCTGAACCCAATAGAAAATCTTTGGAGGGAGCTGAAAGTCCGTATTGCCCAGTGACAGCCCTGAAACCTGAAGGATCTGGAGAAGGTCTGTATGGAGGAGTGGGCCAAAATCCCTGCTACAGTGTGTGCAAACCTGGTCAAGATCTACAGGAAACGTATGATCTCTGTAATTGCAAACAAAGGTTTCGGTACCAAATATTAAGTTCTGCTTTTCTGATGTATCAAATACTTATGTCATGCAATAAAATGCAAATTAATTACTTAAAAATCATACAATGTGATTTTCTGGATTTTTGTTTCAGATTCCGTCTCTCACAGTTGAAGTGTACATATGATAAAAATGACAGACCTCTACATGCTTTGTAAGTAGGAAAACCTGCAAAATCGGCAGTGTATCAAATACTTGTTCTCCCCACTGTAGGTACTAGGTGAGGGATACTGAGAGGATTCCTGTGGAAAGGCAGAGACCAAGAGAGAGTGATGGGAAGAATATGTGCTTCAGTAAGGTGGACGTTTTAGAATTCATAGCCATGGTTGTCAATTGTACTGCAGAAATGGATCGGAAGTTACCGAAAATAGAGATTGTGGTATTTGTATTTGTATTTATTTTGGATCCCCATTAGCTGATGCCAAGGCAGCAGTTACTCTTCCTGGGGTCTGGCAAAATTAAGGCAGTTATACAATTTAAAAAACATTACAATACATTCATAACAGATTTCACAACACACTAAGTGTGTGCCCTCAGGCCCCTACTCCACTACCACATATCTACAACACAAAATCCATGTGTACGTGTGTTTATAGTGCGTATGTTATCGTGTGTGTGTATACATGTGTCTGTGCCTATGTTTGTGTTGCTTCACAGTCCCCGCTGTTCCATAAGGTGTATTTTTATCTGGTTTTTAAATCTGATTCTACTGCTTGCATCAGTTACCTGATGTGGAATAGAGTTTCATGTAGTCATGGCTCTATGTAATACTGTGCGCCTCCCATAGTCTGTTCTGGACTTGGGGACTGTGAAGAGACCTCTGGTGGGATGTCTTGTGGGGTATGCATGGGTGTCTGAGCTGTGTGCTAGTCGTTTAAACAGACAGCGTGGTGCTTTCAACATGTCAATACCTCTCACAAATACGAGTAGTGATTAAGTCAATCTCTCCTCCACTTTGAGCCAGGAGAGATTGACATGCATATTATTCATGTTTGCTCTCTGTGTACATCCAAGAGCCAGTCGTGCTGCCCTGTTCTTAGCCAATTGCAATTTTCCTAAGTCCCTCTTTGTGGCACCTGACCACACGACTGAACAGTAGTCCAGGTGCGACAAAACTAGAGCCTGTAGGACCTGCCTTGTTGATAGTGCTGTTAAGAAGGTAGAGCAGCGCTTTATTATGGACAGACTTCTCCCCATCTTAGCTACTGTTGTATCAATATGTTTTGACCATGACAGTTTACAATCCAGGGTTACTCCAAGAAGTTTAGTCACCTCAACTTGCTCAATTTCCACATCATTTATTACAATATTTAGTTGAGGTTTAGGGTTTAGTGAAGTATTTATCCCAAATACAATGCTTTTAGTTTTTGAAATTTTTAGGACCAACTTATTCCTTGCCACCCATTTTGAAACTAACTGCACCTCTTTGTTAAGTGTCATTTCAGTCACTGTAGTAGCTGACGTGTATAGTGTTGAGTCATCTGCATACATAGACACACTAGCTTTACTCAAAGCCAGTGGCATGTCGTTAGTAAAGATTGAAAGAAGTAAGGGACCTAGACAGCTGCCTTGGGGAATTCCTGAATCTACCTTGATTATGTTGGAGAGGCTTCCATTAAAGAACACCCTCTGTGTTCTGTTAGACAGGTAACTCTTTATCCACAATATAGCAGGGGGTGTAAAGCCATAACACATACACGTTTCCAGCAGCAGACTATGATCGATAATGTCAAAAGCCACACATAAGTCTAACAAAACAGCCCCCACAATATTTTGTGTAAGTGCTGTGCTTGTTGAATGTCCTTCCCTATTAGTGTGCTGAAAGTCTGTTGTCAAATTTTTCTACTGTAAAATAGCATTGTATCTGGTCAAACACAATTTTTTCCAAAACTTTATTAAGGGTTGGTAACAGGCTGATTGGTCGGCTATTTGAGCCTGTAAAGGGGGCTTTACTATTCTTAGGTAGCTGAATGACTAGTAGGCTGATATAGAAATTAAAATATATACAGGTTAAAAAATAATGACTAAATGTTCCACCCTTAAATATAGTTGTGAAATGTTCTTGTTTTAAGTATGATTAGTACTTTCTTAGTAGGGACTAATTATTATACTCCGAAACTGTGTGAGATGTGTTAGAATCTACTACCTGGTAATGTGTGAGTGTAGGACCAGTAAAGACTATGACATTGAGCTACTATTTAGCAATGTGAGTAAGAGTTAGACCAGACAACAAAGGACAAGGAGAACTGTCTGTAGGCAACTGAGAAAACAAGATAACTGAGGCATTTAGGGAGGAGAGAAACTGTTAGGCTTGGAAGAGTGCGTGTGTGTGTGTGTGTGTGTGTGTGTGTGTGTGTGTGTGTGTGTGTGTGTGTACTGATGGTCAGTAGAGCAATTTTAAAGTGGAAAACTACAGCCCGCCTACAGAGAGGAGGAATTTTTGTATGACGTATGAGTATAAAAGATGGACTCTGAAATTGTGATGGCAGAATTCTCAATGAATAAATATCTCTGACTATGCAGACCGGGACTCTGTCCGTTTCTTGATTTTGGGAGACGCACAGAGACACTGAAATAGTTTGTTAAATAATTCACGTAACAGCTTGGTCCTTCAAGCCGGATCCAATACCTGCCTCTGTCATTCCAGGTAACTCTGCAAACCGTCGACGGGCGAATGATACATTCGTAAATAAGTCCTGCCCTTTGACATTAAGGGTTAAGACAGGCCAGAGGACACCTGATTAATGACAGAGACGGTGACGGAATCCAAACCTACATTGAATCTCTGCTGCAAGGATAAGGTCAGTAGTCTTTATTCATTACTTGGTGAAATTGATTTGAGAACTTGCTAAAATATTGACTGAGGGTAACGTCATAATTTAAAGTAGCAAATTGATCAATGCGTAGCCATTTTAAGTGAAATGTTGGTGGGTCCGTAACGATTCACGGTAATAGGCCATTACCAAAAGAAACTACCCGGTGTTGAAATAGAAGGAACTATTAAAAGTACACCCAAGGGATGTAACCTGTAAGAGATTATAGAACAGTCAACAAATAATCGGGGTTAAACAAATACAAAAAGTACACCAGAAGGAATTAAAATAGCATGTGTGAGAAATATAATATTAGTAAAGTCAAAAGTCACAAACAACTGTAGATTTTGCCGTAACTCTATCCGTTTCATGAAACTGGAGCCTTACAAACTCCGGGTTACCGATAGTGTTAACCAATAATCATGTAAGGTTGTATACGTGTGAGACCTAATATTTGCTCAAAAGTCACATCTATGAATAATTCCAGGTGGTTGTATAGAGAAGAGGGAGAACCCATTCCTGTTGTATGAGACTGTCAGGAATTATCAAGATTACATTGTGGGGATAAATTCCTCCGTAGAGTATGAGATAATTCTGGGGGACTAGTCAAGACTACATATACAGGAAGGGGTGGTTCCAGGTGGTTGTATAGAAAAGAGGGAGAACCCATTCCTGTTTTATGGGGCTGTCAGGAATTATCAAGATTACATTGTGGGGATGAATTCCTCCGTAGAGTAGGAGATAATTCTGGGGGACTAGTACCTATACAGGAAGGGGTGATTCCAATTGTTGTGTGAAACTGCTTAGAATAACTTGTTATATAGAAGAGGTGGCTAAGGGATTTTTAACAGTACCAACCATGGGAGGCAAATCCTCACAAGAGGTCCCAGAATTTACTGGAGGTTTTACTGGAGGTAAGCAGGAGGTAAGCTTCTCATATGGTGTTGAGTAAAGCTTAACCATGTATTAGATCGTAGGTAGGTAGTTAGTTGTAGTTAGGTATTGTATTTATTATAGGTTAGTATTGTTGTTATTGTAGGTTTCCGTAGGTAATTGTAGGTTAGTATCGAAGCACGAGGCTAGCTAGCTAGCGGGTAGCTACTGGTAACGATTAGCAACGGTGGAGAGCTGTTTCCAATGTTAATGTGCTGCTACCCAACGTTTAATTTTTGCTGCGTTATGCGTTATGAAAGGAACTAGACACGGACATGAATTATCTGTTTAGTGTGCTAACACACTCTTGGCAGTTTGTTGTAACCAAGTATTGGTGCTAAATTGTGTGTTAATGGATGCTAGCTTGCTAGTTAGCTACGGCGTCATAGCTAGGTATCGTGGGTTGTTGTGGGTAGTTACTGCAGGTTGGCAGTGTCTTCGGCCGTGCCGGCTGTAGCACGAAGCGAGCTAACTAGCCGTTTTTCGAACAGAGTCAGAGTCAACACAGTAGCCATTGTGTGCCGGGTGTAGCACGAAGCTAGCTAGCTAGCCGTTCTTCAAACAAAGTCAACACAGTGGCCATTGCTAGCTACCCAACACGACCAGCTAACTGTACTGTAGTAGCTAAATACAATATACTTGTCCTAGCTAGCCAACGTTGAATCATTGCTGCGTCATGAAAGGAACTTGACACAGACACGAATGATCTGTTTAGTGTGTTATCATACTATTGGTGTGTCTTGGCAGTGTCTTCGGCCGTGCCGGCTGTAGCACGAAGCGAGCTAACTAGCCGTTTTTTTCGAACAGTCAGAGTCAACACAGTAGCCATTGTGTGCCGGGTGTAGCACGAAGCTAGCTAGCTAGCCGTTCTTCAAACAAAGTCAACACAGTGGCCATTGCTAGCTACCCATCACGTCCAGCTAACTGTACTGTAGTAGCTAAATACAATATACTTGTCCTAGCTAGCCAACGTTTAATCATTGCTGCGTCATGAAAGGAACTTGACACAGACACGAATGATCTGTTTAGTGTGTTATCACACTATTGGTGGTTTGTTGTGACCAAGTGTTTGTGCTAAACTGTGTGTTACTGGATGCTAGCATGCTAGTTAGCTAGTTAACACACTATTGGTGGTTTGTTGTGACCAAGTGTTGGTGCTAAACTGTGTGTTAAACTGTGTGTTATTGGATGCTAGCATGCTAGTTAGCTATGGTGTCATAGTTAGCTAGCTGAATAAAGTGGGTTGAGTCTATTCCTTTAAACATTGAACCGCTGTGGTTCACAACAATTCTGATTTCTAAAGGTGGAAGTTGGGAGAGTTTTTGTTCGGGTGGTTCAGTGAAACAATTTTAGTTTCTGAGGTAGAAGTTTTTGGTGAGGGAGGCCCTGCTCTCTCCTCTCCCAGATGCTTAGCTCATTTCATTCCGATCTCCTCTGCATTTTTGTAGCCATTTGCTACAGCCTGTCAACTATGCCTCTGCCTATCCCTGTTCTCTCCTCTCTGCACAGGCTACACAAACGCACCACACCGCGCGGCTGCTGCCTCTCTAACCTGGTGGTCCCTGCACGCACCCCTCACCTGGAGTTCCAGGTCGCAGGCAGCCTCTGGAACTGCCGTTCTGCTGCCAACAAAGCTGACTTCATCCCAGCCTATGCCAACCTCCAGTCCCTCGACTTCCTGGCGCTGACGGAAACATGGATCACCACTGAAAACACTGCTACTCCTACTGCTCTCTCCTCGTCTGACCATGTGTTCTCGCATACCCCGAGAGCATCTGGTCAGAGGGGTGGTGGTACAGGAATCCTCATCTCTCCCAAGTGGACATTCTCAATTTTTCCCCTAACCCATCTGTCTATCTCCTCATTTGAATTCCATGCTGTCACAGTCACTAGCCCATTTAAGCTTAATATCCTTGTCATCTATCGCCCTCCAGGTTCCCTTGGAGAGTTCATCAATGAGCTTGACGCCTTGATAAGTTCCTTTCCTGAGGATGGCTCACCCCTCACAGTTTTGGGGGATTTCAACCTCCCTATGTCCACATTTGACTCATTTCTCTCTGCCTCCTTCTTTCCACTCCTCTCCTCTTTTGACCTCACCCTCTCACCGTCCCCCCCCTACTCACAAGGCAGGCAATACGCTTGACCTCATCTTCACTAGATGCTGCTCCTCTACTAATCTCACTGCAACTCCCCTCCATGTCTCCGACCACTACTTCGTTTCCTTTTCTCTCTCGCTCTCCTCCCACACTACTCACTCTGCCCCTACACAGATGGTAATGCGCCGCCGCAACCTTCGCTCTCTCTCTCCCACTACTCTCTCCTCTTCCATCCTATCATCTCTTCCCTCTGCTCAATCCTTCTCCCTCCAATCTCCTGATTCTGCCTCCTCAACCCTCCTCTCCTCCCTTTCTGCATCCTTTGACTCTCTGTGTCCCCTATCCTCCCGGCCGGCTCGGTCCTCCCCTCCAGCTCCGTGGCTTGATGACTCACTGCGAGCTCACAGAACAGAGCTCCGGGCAGCGGAGCGGAAATGGAAGAAAACTAAACTCCCTGCCGACCTGGCATCTTTTCACTCCCTCCTCTCTACATTTTCTTCATCTGTTTCTGCTGCTAAGGCCACCTTCTACCACTCTAAATTCCAAGCATTTGCCTCTAACCCTAGGAAGCTCTTTGCCACATTTTCCTCCCTCCTGAATCCCCCCCCCCCCCCCCCCCTCCTGTCTCTCTGTGGATGACTTCGTCAACCACTTTGAAAAGAAGGTTGACGACATCCGATCCTCGTTTGTTAAGTCTAATGACACTGCTGGTCCTGCTCACACTGCCCTACCCTATGCTTTGACTTCTTTCTCCCCTCTCTCTCCAGATAAAATCCTGCGACTTGTGACTGCAGGCCGCCCAACAACCTGCCCGCTTGACCCCATCCCCTCCTCCCTTCTCCAGACCATCTCCGGTGACCTTCTCCCCTACCTCACCTCGCTGATCAACTCATCCTTGACCGCTGGCCATGTCCCTTCCGTCTTCAAGAGAGCGAGAGTTGCTCCCCTTCTCAAAAAACCAACACTCGACCCCACTGATGTCAACAACTACAGACCAGTATCCCTTCTTTCTTTTCTTTCCAAAAGTATTGAGCGTGCCGTCTTTAGCCAACTCTCTTGCTATCTCTCTCAGAATGACCTTCTTGATCCAAACCAATCAGGTTTCAGGACTGGTCATTCAACTGAGACTGCTCTTCTCTGTGTCACGGAGACTCTCCGCACTGCTAAAGCTAACTCTCTCTCCTCTGCTCTTGTCCTTCTAGACCTGTCTGCTGCCTTTGATACTGTGAACCATCAGATCCTCCTCTCCACCCTCTCCGAGCTGGGCATCTCCGGCGCGGCTCACTCCTGGATTGCGTCCTACCTGACCGGTCGCTCCTACCAAGTGGCGTGGCGAGAAGCTGTCTCCGCACCACGTGCTCTCACCACTGGTGTCCCCCAAGGCTCAGTTCTAGGCCCTCTCCTTTTCTCCCTATACACCAAGTCACTTGGCTCTGTCATATCCTCACATGGTCTCTCCTATCATTGCTACGCTGACGATACACAACTAATCTTCTCCTTTCCCCCTTCTGATAACCAGGTGGCGAATCGCATCTCTGCATGTCTGGCAGACATATCAGTATGGATGACGGATCACCACCTCAAGCTGAACCCTGGCAAGACGGAGCTGCTCTTCCTCCCGGGGAAGGACTGCCCGTTCCATGATCTCGCCATCACGGTTGACAACTCCGCTGTGTCCTCCTCCCAGAGTGCGAAGAGCCTAGGCGTGACCCTGGACAACACCCTGTCGTTCTCCGCCAACATCAAGGCGGTGACCCGCTCCTGCAGGTTCATGCTCTACAACATTCGGAGAGTACAACCCTGCCTTACACAGGAAGCGGCACAGGTCCTAATCCAGGCACTTGTCATCTCCCGTCTGGACTACTGCAACTCGCTGTTGGCTGGCCTCCCTGCCTGTGCCATTAAACCCCTACAACTCATCCAGAATGCCGCAGCCCGTCTGGTGTTCAACCTTCCCAAGTTCTCTCACGTCACCCCCCTCCTCCGCACACTCCACTGGCTTCCAGTTGAAGCTCGCATCTGCTACAAGACCATGGTGCTTGCCTATGGAGCAGTGAGGGGAACGGCACCTCTGTACCTTCAGGCTCTGATCAGTCCCTACACCCAAACGAGGGCATTGCGCTCATCCACCTCTGGCCTGCTGGCTCCCCTTCCTCTGCGGAAGCATAGTTCCCGCTCAGCCCAGTCAAAACTGTTCGCTGCTCTGGCACCCCAATGGTGGAACAAGCTCCCTCACGACGCCAGGACAGCGGAGTCACTCACCACCTTCCGGAGACATTTGAAACCCCACCTCTTTAAGGAATACCTGGGATAGGATAAAGGAAGCCTTCTACCCCCCCCCCCCCCCCCCCCCCCCCCAATTGTAAAGTGGTTATCCCACTGGCTATAGGGTGAACGCACCAATTTGTGAGTCGCTCTGGCTAAGAGCGTCTGCTAAATGACGTTAATGTGCCCTTGAGCAAGGCACTTAACCCTAATTGCTCCTGTAAGTCGCTCTGGATAAGAGCGTCTGCTAAATGACTAAAATGTAAAATGTAAATGTAAATACATGGAAATTAGAGACAAACGAAATGTGTATTATTTACCTAATTGGAGAAAAAAAATGGCTTTACTGGGCGACTTGATGTAATTAAACTGGAATCCATGATTAAACAAATGCATGTAAATTGTGGTAATGATCTAAAGAAATAGAAAAGAGAGGGACAGAAGGATTCAGAGCTAAGCTCAGGAGGGAGTCAGTATGAGTCAGGAGATGAGAGAGTAGGAGGGGGCTAGTACCCACTGATAGCCTTACCTAATCTATTGGCGGGAATGAAAGGGGCCCCAGCAACTTTAGATGTATACAGGCCACGAACACAGAGAAACGTGGCCATAGCGGTAGAAGGAATGACGTACCCCAAAACAGGAATAGTAAGGATTGGGCTGCCGTTAGAGGGCAGTGGGTTTCAGGGGATGCCCAGAGGGCGCTTTTGCCATGGGCCGATCACGGAGAGTATGTTGGGGAAATAACTGAATTGTGTAATAGCCTCAGAGAACATTACCATCGTCATGCAGACTTCTCTAAACAGTGGCATACCCGAGCCAGACCAGAGACAGGGGAATGATACGCCCTACCATCTGCAATTAAAAATATAGTGTTCCTCAGTGGAACGGGACCAGAGATAAGTAGGACCATTAAAAATATTTTGGAGGCCAGAAACAAAGGGGCAGTGTCCTGGAAATCACAGTCTGTTTTGTTTGTTTTTCAGTTCTGCTGGGAGTATATTTGATGATGGGGATTTGTGTTGAATGAGAGGCTAGAGAATAATTATATATTGACTTGCTCACCCAAACATAGATATACGTCATGGGTGAGAAAAGAGATTGTCCTAGCAACACATAGCGGTTAGTATAACAGAGTAGTTTAAGTTGCAGCTCTGGGAACAGATGTTTTGTTTGTTTTGACTAAAAGTTTAAAATAATGTGGTTATAGAAGTAATGTATAATATAGTAGAAAGCCAATATAGGGTTCCATTGAACTATTATGGTTTATTGGGCATTTCAATGGCATAAGGTGAAATCTTTATGTATGAGTGGAATTCAACGGCTGGTACGGGTGGTAACCGGATACTACTGAGTATTTGGTTTGGTGATGTTGAATGGAAGATTTGTAGCATGGTTTGGGTTAAATAGAAAGACTCACTTATTCAACAGGAATAGGTGCGGGGAGAGATAGTTTTTGTGTTGCTGAATGAGGTGAGAGCTAGTGCGGTTTTCATTTGGTGACGTCACTTGCTCTATGAACTGGAAGTAGTTGCTTTGAAAGGATCGCGGATTTTGTGGAGTGACTGGTAATGTATGTAGAGGGTCCCTGGTTCGAACCCAGGTAGGGACAGTGGGTAAAGCTTTCACATTGGAGCTATGGACCTAGATTACTAGGTGGATTGGGAAATGTGAAAGGTTGATAGCTTAAGTAGATGAGTATTCTAGAAAGGTCTATGAAAATATGTTATTAAGTAGTCATGGGTTGTGGTTACAAGGACTAATGACAAGATTTCATAAGAAGGAAGATGATTAGGGCAGGTTGCGATTATTAAATTAATAGAAAGGGGTTATAGGTTTATATTAGAAGGTGTAGTGAACTTAATGAAACGTGGTATTGTATAATGTCTTCCAAGATTGATGGAAGTCTCCTATAGCATTATGTTAAGGGGATGCCTGGGATAAAATATAATGTCTTACTTACACAGAGTATGTGATTGTATTGGCTAATGAATGAAATATGACATTTACAGGGGCGACAGGAAAAATAGAAGGGGAGACAGATTTTCCTATGGTGTTGATCAAATAATTGATAATGGCTCATTTGAGATGAGATTACATGGAGCAGATTTAGGGGTTCAATAATGATTGTGAGATTTAAAGAGGATATGATCTGAAGGGTAATCAATTAAACATAATCATTGTATACTCGAGGAATTTTGAGTGGTTTTGATACAAATGATTATTGATGAGTTAGGACTGGGGATATCTGTATCATGTTTTGTGTGTACTTACCATCTTTAGATTACTGATGGTAATTGAAGGTTAACATAATGAATAATTTATCTTCCTGGAGAAAGAGATTCGCTTATCTCATTGGAATGTTGCCCAGGGATAGGGGGAGCAGTTTAGTGGAGTTAGGCAGTATTTATGTCGTAAAAGTGAGCTACCAAATTAAGTGGGGCCTGGCTATTTTTGGTTGTTGTTTTTCAATTGGGTTTTTCAAATAAAAAACACACACCTAGTATGATGTTTATAAAGGGTTGTTATTTCAATTTTAGGGGGGTTTCAACAGGTCGAAGGTGATAAGTCTTAAAGGAGCACACACATTGAATTTTATGGAGTTTTTCTGTTTTGACTGAGTTTAGGGTATATATGATTTCTTATGAGAATAAATGTCATGAGAAATTAATGAACACTTGGGATAAGTAACATTTATGAAATATTTAGAATGATGGTAATGTTTAGTATACTACAGGGAAGGATCACGTTACTTTGGGGAATACAAAGGCAGATGAGGAAGCTAAGAAGGCTGGGTCGAAACACTTCTCTGGTTCTAGTCAGCTATCAAAAGAGGAAGTTTCGATAGACAGAGATCTACTTATAGAGAGCTACTGTAGGGCCCCAATTAAGGAAGTTCACAGATGGGTGAAGCAAGGCGCAGTAAATAAGGAATGAATATGGGTCAAAGACAGCTTACCAATTCTCCCGAAATTACTGTTTAGATATGCTGCAATATTGACACACGGGCAGAGCCATGTGTCAACGGGAGGGATGGATGGTAGAGCAGATTAGACAACACTTTGTTGCATATGGGATTACTAATTATAAAATAATAAAATAATAATAATAATAATAATAATAATTGTTCATCTGTGCTCAATAATAATAATGTGTTATCTGTGCTCAAAATAATCACCAGGGCAGACAAAGGGCACCTCAGGGTGAGTATCCTCCGGCTAAGTACCCCTTCCAGCAATTGGAAATTGATTTTATAGAGTTATCACGGAGTGAAGGGAAGAAATGTAGAGTAACCCCAGATAAAGATGGGTTATCCCCCTTTGAGAAAGTGTTTGGAAGACCTTACAGAATGCCACAGTTGGCAGGACCAGAACAGGCAGACATGGAACTAGAGAATACACTAGCAGAACACATGAGAAAATTGTTCGTTAACCGTATGTCTAAGAATTTGTGTCTTACAGGAGAATTAAAGGAGAAGATGATTCATAGTATATAACCTGGAGACTGGGTGTGGATCCAATCGTTGAAGAAAAAGGATTGAAAGCAGTCACAAGAATAGCTGAGAGAGCCACTTGGGTTCACGTTACCCACTGCAAAAAGGTAGGCCCACATACCAACACTGTTGAACACACACAGAGTTAAAGAGAAGAACTGATCCACTAGGGTTCGGGGGTAAACTCTGTTAACGAAGAAACCCTACCCCTTTCATCACTGTGGGGTGTTTATAGAGGTGTGGGTATGGGAAAGTACCAGGCAGGTGGGTCAGGGACAGGATTGGGATGGCGGTTTTGGGGATTTTGGGGGACTCATGTTGCATCATCATGTTAACCATATTATGGATTAATCCAGGTCAACCTAAACAGGGAAATGATGCACTGATTCGATCTCGTAGAAATACTGAAACTAAGAAAGACTATTGGGGGAATTATTATTTTAATAGTTAAAGTCAGTTTAGGACAAGATGGGGGATTCAAGATACCATTTGACTTCTCCCATGAAGAGATAGGAGGTTTTGGGGGCTTTGGTAAGAAGGTGGCGTGTACAAGAAAGTTAGGTCCTAGAGGGTATGGTAAATACATTTGCACTGGGGAATGCTCATGTCCTGGGGAACATACTATGAGAATGGAATGGACGCAGTACACTGATGGGGAATTAAACAAACCCAAGATAAATGTAAAACGGAACTGGTGATAACGGTAAAGTGAATTATGCAAGATGACATAGCAAGGAACTATTGGGTCTGTGTTGATGATTTCGGGGCAGATATATGTTTGAGGTTAATTTTTCAGGAGAGACATGAATCTTCCACCTCCGAGACAGATCAGCAGGTAGATCCAATGTTATCACCAGAGGTATCAACAAATAATCTAATACCCCTTGGAAGGCCCTCAGAAGGAATCCTAAATAGCACTAAACCACCAAGGGTAGAATATTTCCTCTTGCAGGAAATGAACCAAGGAGAAGTAGAAGGAATTTCAAATGAGAACTTCTGGGTAAAGTGGATGAACTACACAGCTAGGGCGTTGGGTCAAACTAATTGTTATGCCTGTTCAACAGGTAGGCCAACCCTTGTAACTGCACCTATGCCTCAGACCATGTTCTCTTGTGTGATAGATTTGGGACCAAACCTCACCTAATTGTTCTGATATTAAAATTACCACTCTTAAAAAGGATAATACTAAGGCACCCCAATTCACCATGAACCCCGGAGATTATCAATGTTATAGACACCAAAGTAATGCGAATCACAGATCAAATTGGAGAAGGGTTTACAACAACGTTTTTCTGGTGGGTTACACTTGATTAAAATGTTGACTGGATTAATTACATCTACAAAGGTTAGTTAATTAGACAAGGGATGTAGTGAAGAGAATCTCAGGCCAACTATCCGCCACCTCACTCATGACCTGCAGAATAGTTTGGTTCACTAAATGCTTTTAGCAGAGAAGGGCGGATTTGCAAGATGGTGGGAGGTCATTGTTGTATGTTTATCCCCAACAATACAGCCCCAGATGGTACAGTAACTAGAGCACTGGCAGGTCTCACTGCATTAAGTAAAGAATGGGCTGAGAACTGGGGGGTGAATACATCAATGACTGGTTGGTTTGATAACATGTTTGGTAAATGGAAAACTATTGTTGTAACTATTCTGGGTGCAGCTATAGCTTCTATGGGTATACTTGTTCTTTGTGGATGTTGTCTTATTCCCTGTGTCCGAGGGTTGGTGAGCAAGGCCTTGGAGCATGCAGTTTCCCAACAGATGGTGAGATACGGCCCAATCCTGGACTCCAACCAAAGGAATGAAGAATATGACCCACCAGGCTTGGTGGAGGATGACGACGATTCAGATAGTTTGAGTTTGAGACAACAAAGGACAAGGAGAACTGTCTACAGGCAACTGAGAAACCAAGATAACTGAGGAATTTAGGGAGGAGAGAAACTGTTAGGCTTGGAAGAGTGCATCTGTGTGTGTGTGTGTGTGTGTGTGTGTGTGTGTGTGTGTGTGTGTGTGTGTGTGTGTGTGTGTGTGTGTGTGTGTGTGTGTACTGATGGTCAGGAGGTCAGTTTCAAAGTGGAAAACTACAGCCCGCCTACAGAGAGGAGGGATTTTTGTATGACGTATGAGTATTAAAGATGGACTCTGAAATTGTGATGGCAGAATTCTCAATTAATAAATATCTCTGACTATGCAGACCGGGACTTTCTTGATTTTGGGAGATGCACAGAGACACTGAAATAGTTTGTTAAATAATTCACGTAACAGCTTAAATTGAAGATATGGGAAATAGGAGTGGCAATATCGTCCACTATTATCCTCAGTAATTTTCCATCCAAGTTGTCAGACCCCAGTGGCTTGTCATTGTTGATAGACAACAGTAATTTTTTCACCTCTTCCGCACTCACTTTACGGAATTCAAAATTACAATTCTTGTCTTTCATAATTTGGTCTGATATACTTGGATGTGTAGTGTCAGCGTTTGTTGCTGGCATGTCATGCCTAAGTTTGCTAACCTTGCCAATTAAAAAAATCATTAAAGTAGTTGGCAATATCAGTCGGTTTTGTAATGAATAAGCCATCTGATTCAATGAATGATGGAGCTGAGTTTGCCTTTTTCCCCAGAATTTAATTGAAGGCGTTCCAAAGCTTTTTGCTATCATTCTTTATGTAATTTATCTTTGTTTCATAGTGTAGTTTATTCTTCTTTTCATTCAGTTTAGTCACATGATTTCTCAATTTGCAGTACGTTTGCAAATTGGTTGTGCAGCCAGACTTATTTGCCATTCCTTTTGCCTCATCCCTCTCAACCATACATTTGTTCAATTCCTCATCAATCCACTGGGATTTAACAGTTTTTACAGTCATTTTCTTAATGGGTGAATGCTTATTAGTAACTGGGATAAGCAATTTCATAAATGTGTCAAGTGCAACGTCTGTTTGCTCCTCATTACACACCATGGACCAACACATATTATTTACATCAACAACATAGGAATCACTACAAAACTTATTGTATGACCTCTTATACACTATATTAGGTCCAGCCTTTGGTTTTCCTAGATATCAAATCAAATCAAATCAAATTGTATTGGTCACATGCGCCGAATACAACAGGTGCAGACATTACAGTGAAATGCTTACTTACAGCCCTTAACCAACAGTGCATTTATTTTTAACAAAAAAAGTAAAAATAAAACAACAACAAAAAAAGTGTTGAGAAAAAAAAGAGCAGAAGTAAAATAAAATAACAGTAGGGAGGCTATATATAGGGGGGTACCGGTGCAGAGTCAATGTGCGGGGGCACCGGCTAGTTGAGGTAGTTGAAGTAATATGTACATGTGGGTAGAGTTAAAGTGACTATGCATAAATAATTAACAGAGTAGCAGCAGCGTAAAAAGGATGGGGTGGGGGGGAAGTGCAAATAGTCCGGGTAGCCATGATTAGCTGTTCAGGAGTCTTATGGCTTGGGGGTAGAAGCTGTTGAGAAGTCTTTTGGACCTAGACTTGGCACTCCGGTACCGCTTGCCGTGCGGTAGCAGAGAGAACAGTCTATGACTAGGGTGGCTGGAGTCTTTGACAATTTTGACACCGCCTGGTATAGAGGTCCTGGATGGCAGGAAGCTTGGCCCCAGTGATGTACTGGGCCGTACGCACTATCCTCTGTAGTGCCTTGCGGTCAGAGGCCAAGCAGTTGCCATACCAGGCGGTGATGCAACCAGTCAGGATGCTCTCGATGGTGCAGCTGTAGAATTTTTTGAGGATCTGAGGACCCATGCCAAATCTTTTCAGTCTCTTGAGGGGGAATAGGCTTTGTCGTGCCCTCTTCACGACTGTCTTGGTGTGTTTGGACCATGATAGTTCGTTGGTGATGTGGACACCAAGGAACTTGAAGCTCTCAACCTGTTCCACTACAGCCCCGTCGATGAGAATGGGGGCGTGCTCAGTCCTCTTTTTTTTCCTGTAGTCCACAATCATCTCCTTTGTCTTGGTCACGTTGAGGGAGAGGTTGTTATCCTGGCATCACACGGCCAGGTCTCTGACCTCCTCCCTATAGGCTGTCTCATCGTTGTCGGTGATCAGGCCTACCACTGTTGTGTCGTCGGCAAACTTAATGATGGTGTTGGAGTCGTGCCTGGCCATGCAGTCATGGGTGAACAGAGAGTACAGGAGGGGACTGAGCACGCACCCCTGAGGGGCCCCCGTGTTGAGGATCAGTGTGGCAGATGTGTTGTTACCTACCCTTCCCACCTGGGGGCGGCCCGTCAGGAAGTCCAGGATCCAGTTGCAGAGGGAGGTGTTTAGTCCCAGGATCCTTAGCTTAGTGATGAGCTTAGAGGGCACTATGGTGTTGAATGCTGAGCTGTAGTCAATGAATAGCATTCTCACGTAGGTGTTCCTCTTGTCCAGGTGGACAGAAATCACTACATCCAATGGATCTGGATACTGCTTTCAAGCACATTTCTGCAGCAATAGCAAAGATGTGATCAATACACGTTGATGATTTCATTCCTGTGCTGTTTATAACTACCCTGGTAGGTTGACTGATAACCTGAACCAGGTTGCAGGCACTGGTTACAGTTTGAAGCTTTTTCTTGAGTGGGCAGCTTGATGAAAGCCAGTCAATATTTTAATCACCCAGAAAATATACCTCTCTGTTGACATCACATACATTATCAAGCATTTCACACATTATCCAGATACTGACTCTATAGCAGCTTCCCACAAGAATGAGCTTTAGGTGAGGCAGATGAACCTGTATCCATATTACTTCAACAGTATTTAACATGAGATCCTCTCTAATCTTTACAGGAATGTGGTTCTGAATATAAACAGCAACACCTCCACCACTGGCATTTCTTTATTTTCTGTAAATGTTATAACCTTGTATTGCTACCACTGTATCATCAAAGGTATTGTCTAAGAGAGTTTAAGAGATAGTCAGAATATGAATGTCAGCTGTAGTGTTCTGTGGTGGCTGCGGCAGAGAAGTATTTGGGATTGCGAGGATTTACTGCAGAACAGTTGCAGGGGGTGTGAGTGGTAGTGTTCTGTCCTCTTTGACCGTTGGTCTGGAGTAGGACTAGATAGGGTTGAATAGTGGAATGGGGTGGTGTTATTTATTTTTTGAGAGTGTTAATAGTTGGCAGGGCAACTTTTATTTTCCTGTTTTCCTATTTGTATTATCTTATCAAGAATTTAACTTAGGTATGCCTTGAATGGCCTCACACTCCAGTACAGTAGACAGCGGTATATGCACTTAAAAGTTGGATGCAATCCGCCAACCAAATCCTAAAGAAAAAGAAGAAGAAGTAGAACTATGTAGGCAAATAATTGTGTAACTAAACCAAAGATTTTTATAACTAAACCAAGATAGACAACAACCAGTCGTTTCCAACGGGAACAAATTAGTCATAGTTGGCAGAACAAGCAAGGAAGTAGGCAGAGCCAAGCACGAGCTAGCGAGATTCTATTGGTCCGTTCTAGCAGACATCTGCATATTTTCGTTAGGGAAGTGCGCGTGTGCAATTACTCAAATTCGCCTTTGCACTCCTTTTAAACAAAGCAAAAAAAATAAACTTTGGCAAATGATAAAGTCTACAAAACTTATTCCACTCTGTTCATAACAGATTGTAGTTTTGGGAACATAACACTGTATTGAGATCCAGAATATTTGCAGAATTTCGGCCAAAATCCATCTCCTTCCATCTTCTATCACTGCCGGCCACTAGGCTTTCTTTTGGTACCATATTTGGTAGTGAGTGAAACCACCAAGCGGATGCTTCACATTTATACATCCGGTGAAATATCTGGCTCATTGTCACTGTGACGTGGCTGCTAGCTAACGCGCTAGCTGACTAATCTCTCGTGGACAGAACAGAGTATGGTTGCCGAGATAGATAACTAACTAGCTGACGTAGCAGTTAGTTTTGCTGCTATAGTAGCTGATACAATTTTTTTTACAGATCATGTTGTCTGTATAAGTAACGTTAACTGTTACACAAGAGTGAACCCAAGAAAAAGATGCCTCACAAGAAAAACGGGATACCGGACAGGTAAATATGTACTGTAAACTGGTAGCTAGCTAATGCTGGACTTCAACTGGCAACGGGACAGGGCTATAGACTGACTCTCTGTCATATTGATGTCCTGCTCTCCCATACAGATGGGAAGACTACCAGGCAGTAGGGAAAAGGATACCTGGGACACGGTTCATCTCGTTTAAAGTCCCTCTGAAACAGGTACGGCTAACTAAGTCAGAGTGTTTGTGTGTGTTCAGTAGTTCTTGAGGGGTTGTGTAAAATGGGTATTGGAGTGTTAGTAGTTAGTAACACTGTGTGTGTGTGTGTGTGTGTGTGTGTGTGTGTGTGTGTGTGTGTGTGTGTGTGTGTGTGTGTGTGTGTGTGTGTGTGTGTGTGTGTGTGTTTCCAGTCCCTGTGTCGTCGTGTGGAGCGTTCTGAGGTGTTTGGTCCGTGGGAGCTGATGCAGATTCTGGAGAAAGACGGACAGGAACTGGGACTGATCATAGACCTCACTTTTACAACACGCTACTACAATCCTGAGGTATACACACAAGCAAACCCCCCCCTCCCCCCCACACACACTGACTGTGTATAGTGTAGTATCTGATCTGATGTGTGTGTGTGTGTGTGTGTGTGTGTGTGTGTAGGACCTTCCAGACTCTGTGTTCTACCTGAAAATCTTCACAGCAGGTCATGAAGTTCCCAGCGATCCCACAATCCTTAGCTTCAAACGTGCCGTCTGCAGGTTCCTACAAGACAACGTACACAATGGTCAGTCATTTACATTTTAGTCATTTAGCAGATGTTCTTATCCAGCGACTTAACAGTTTGTGTGCATTAATACTGTAGCTAGGTGGGACAGCCACATATCACAGTCATTGTAAGTACATTTTTTCCTCAAAGTAGCTATCAGCAAAGTCAGAGCTAGTAAGCGGGAAGAAAGTCAAATGTGAGTGTTAGTTCATGAAAGGGATTATTTAAGATGGTCTTCGACGAGGTAGGGTTTCAGATGTTTTCGGATGATGGGCAGGGACTCTGCTGTCCTAGCTTCAGGGGGAAGCTGGTTCCACCATTGGGCTGCCAGGACAGAGAAAAGCTTGAACTTGGCAGAACTCGGGTTGGGGTGTAAGGCTTGAGCATAGCCTGAAGGTAGGGAGGTGCAGTTCCTCTTGTTGCTCCGTAGGCTAGCACCATGGTCTTGTAGTGGAGGTAAGCTTCGACTGGAAGCCATTGGAGTGTGCGGAGGAGCGGGGTGACATGGGAGAACTTGGGAAGGTGTGACACACACAGCCACCCTCACAGGTGATTAGTGTAACTGATTAGTTCATCATCAACACATCAGCAGGAAGGCAAGATTATGTTAAAAACGTTTTTATTATCTTTCTCTTTCACAGATAAGCTGATCGGAGTGCACTGTACTCATGGTCTCAACAGGACAGGCTACTTGGTCTGTAGGTAAGGAGTGTTTAGCAGATTTTGTGGAGTTTCTGGTAGATTCTAGTAGATGTGGTAGATGTGCTTACAGTATAAAACCGGCCTCTCTTTTCAAATCAAATTTTATTGGTCACATACACATATTTAGCAGATGTTATTGCGGGTGTAGAGAAATGCTTGTGTTCCAAGCTCCAACAGTTCAGTAGTATCTAACAATTCACAACAATACACAAATGTAAAAGTAAAATAATGGAATTAAGAAATACAGTACCAGTCAAAAGTCTGGAGACACCTACTCAAAATATATTTTATATTTGAGATTCTTCAAAGTAACCACCCTTTGCCTTGATGACAGCTTTGCACACTCTTGGCATTCTCTCAAACAGCTTCATGAGGTAGTCACCTAGAATGCATTTCAATTAACAGGTGTGCCTTCTTAAAAGTTCATTTGTGGAATTTCTTTCCTTAATGCATTTGAGCCAATCAGTTGTGCTGTGACAAGGTAGGGTTGGTATACAGAAGATAGCCCTATTTGGTAAAAGACCAAGACCATATTATGGCAAGAACAGCTCAATTAAGCAAAGAGAAACGACAGTCCATCATTACTTTAAGACATGAAGGTCAGTCAAACCGGAAAATTTTAAGAACTTTGAACGTTTCTTCAAGTGCAGTCGCAAAAACCATCAAGTGCTATGATGAAACTGGCTCTCATGAGGACCGCCACAGGAAAGGAAGACCCAGAGTTACCTCTGCTGCAGAGAATAAGTTCATTAGAGTTACCAGCCTCAGATTGCAGCCCAAATAAATGATTCACAGAGTTCAAGAAACAGCCACATCTCTTAACATCAACTGTTCAGAGGGGACCGTGTGAATCAGGCCTTCATGGTCGAATTTCTGCAAAGAAACCACTACTAAAGGACATCAATAATAAGAAGAGATGCTTGGGCCAAGAAACACGAGCAATGGACATTAGACCGGTGGAAATCTGTCCTTTGGTCTGATGAGTCCAAATTTGAGATTTTTGGTTCCAACCGCCTTGTCTTTGTGAGACGCAGAGTAGGTGAACGGATGATCTCTGCATGTGTGGTTCCCACCATGAAGCATGAAGCATGGAGGAGGAGGTGTGGGGGTGCTTTGCTGGTGACACTGTCTGAGATTTATTTAGAATTGAAGGCACACTTAACCAACATGGCTACCACAGCATTCTGCAGCGATACGCCATCCCATCTGGTTTGCACTTAATGGGACTATAATTTGTTTTTCAACAGGACAATGACCCAACACACCTCCAGGCTGTGTAAGGGCTATTTGACCAAGAAGGAGAGTGATGGAGTGCTGCATCAGATGACCTGGCCTCGACATTCACCTGACTTCAACCCAATTGAGATGGTTTGGGATGAGTTGGACCGCAGAGTGAAGGAGAAGCAGCCAACAAGTGCTCAGCATATGTGGGAACTCCTTCAAGACTGTTGGAAAATCATTCCAGGTGAAGCTGGTTGAGACAATGCCAAGAGTGTGCAAAGCTGTCATCAAGGCAAAGGGTGGCTACTTTGAAGAATCTCAAATAAAAAATTTGTTTATACCGTTTTTTGGTTACTACATGATTCCATATGTGTTATTGTGTTATTCCATATGTGTTTTTCTTTATTTAAAAATAAAGAAAAACCCTTGAATGAGTAGGTGTGTCCAAACTTTTGACTGGTACTGTACATAAATATTAAGACGAGCAATGTCGTAGTGGCATTGACTAAAATACAGTAGAATAGAATACAGTATATACACATGAGATGAGTAAAGCAGTATGTAAACATTATTAAAGTGACTAGTGTTCCATTATTAAAGTTGTCAGTGATGTGTACGCCGAGGAACTTGAAGCTTTCCACCTTTTCTACTGCGGTTCCGTTGATGTGGATAGGGGCGTGCTCCCTCTGCTGTTTCCTGAAGTCCATGATCATCTCCTTCGTTTTGTTGACGTTGTCCTCTCTCTTCCTCTTCCTCCCTTTCTCTCACTTCTTTCCTCCTACTTCTCTTTTCCTCCTCTCTTACTCTCTCTTCTCTTCAGGTACCTGATAGATGTAGATGGGATGGATCCTAAAGAGGCTGTAGAGTGTGAGTACTTAACCTCCTTTTAAGAATTGTGTGTGTGCACTTACCCATGGGTGTGTAATGTTCTCTCCCTGTGTTATTCCAGTGTTTAACTCTTCGCGTGGCCACTCCATAGAGAGAGCGAACTACCTGAAAGACCTACAGACTGGGCCAAAGAGAAGGTCATCTGTCTCTGTCTGTCTGTGTGTGTGTTGGTCAGTCGTTCTTTATATCTCTATCGTTGTCTCAGTCCATCAATACTTTATTGTATCCATCCCTCTCTCCCTCCTTCTGCAGTAACTATGGGATGGAGAAGTCGGAGCAGGAGCCAATCAGAGGCCGCTCTGCCAGTCGGCATGAAGATATTCCGGATGGTCCTGCCTACCACCATGACAGACATTATGACAGGCATTACGACCACAACCACTCTGTGTAAGCACCCTGACCTCTAACTAGAGCTGGCCGATATGGACAAAAATCCATAACGATAAATGTAACAAGTTTATAACAACATAACTGTACACCACAGTTTTTTTTTATATTACCCTTAACATTTCTACTACTACTTTGAATGTTGTAGCTAACAACTGTCCCATTAACAGTCACCCATATTAGCAAACTTATTTCATTTGAAACTTCACATTTCTCTAATAGAGCCCTATAGGTTATTTATCGTAATGAACAATATCAGCAAAATATTTTTGGTCTATCGTCCCAGCTCTACCTTTAACCCCTATATACAAAGCCTCTAGCTATATATTTAAGTAATAAGGCCCGAGGGGGTGTGGTATATTGCCAGTATACTATGGCTTAGGGCTGTTCTTAGGTACGACGCAACGTGGTATATTTGCCATATACCACAAACCCCAGAGGTGCCTTATTGCTATTATAAACAGGTTACCAATGTAATTAGAACAGTAAACAAGTAGTTTTGCGTCATACCCGTGTTATTTTGTCTCATATACCTCGGCTTTCAGCGAATCAGCATCCAGGAGCCAAACTACCCAGTAGTAGACTTTTATGACTTTTGGAACTTAAGTGAACATCATAAGTGTGTTTGTGTGTGTTACACCCCCCCCTTTTCCCCTCAGAACAGCGTCAATTTGTCGGGGCATGGACTCTACAAGGTGTCGAAAGCGTTCCACAGGGATACTGGCCTATGTTGACTCCAATGCTTCCCACAGTTGTGTCAAGTTGGCTGGATATCCTTCGGGTGGTGGACCATTCTTGATAGACACGGGAAACTGTTGAGCGTGAAAAACCCAGCAGCATTGCAGTTCACCTACTACCATACCCCGTTCAAAGGCACTTACATCTTTTGTCTTGCCCATTCAACCTCTGAATGGCACATATACACAATCCATGTCTCAATTGTCTCAAGGCTTAAAAATTCTTATTTAACCTGTCTTCTCCCCTTCATCTACACTGATTGAAGTAGATTTAACAAATGACATCGATAAGGGGTCATAGCTTTCACCTGGATTCACCTGGTCAGGTGTCCTTAATGAGCAAGTGTCCTTAATGATTTGTACACTCAGTGTATATAATCTGTGTGTAAGGACCCTGACCCTTGACCTCTAACCCCTATATACATATATACTATGTCTCTATATATCTGTATTGTTGGGTGTCTGTTTGAAGGTTCTCTCACTCTCTCCAGGCCTCTCCACCAGAGAGGTATGAACTACCAGACTCACGGCCACGGTCTGCTCCCTCCTTCTCTGCCTCCTTACGGCATGTGGCCCTCCCACCCAAACCTTTTCCCGCCTCGTCCCCCTCACTTCAACAACTACCAGTGGAGACCCCCTCAGCCACAGAACAACTGGAGGATGCCCTACTTCCCAGAGGAAGACCGTAGGAGAGAGGAGAACTGGAGATCATCCCACCATCACGAGGACGAGAGGAGGAGAAGTCGCTATCCCCCCCGGCCCTCCCCCTTCCCCCGTTCTTCCCCATTACTCCCTCGAGGGGTGGACTAATGAGCCTGAGGGGCCCACGTCCTCCCTCCCCTCTGAAGAATGGCCCACAGAGGAGAGTCTACCCACGACACCGACACACACGCAGAAGAGACTGTACCTAATGGGGAGAGGAGGAGAGAGGGAAGGAAAGAGAGGGGGAGTGCAGTTGGTGTATTCTTTGTAACTTTTTAAAATGAAATATGAAGCTTACTGGGTGTGTTTGACTGGTACAGTTCCATGTGGGCTGAATAGTTTGATTTTCTTTTAAAAACAGGTTTTAGGTTTTTATCGAGAGATGACATGTTTTGAGAGCGAAGCCTTAGTTCACTTACATAATGTGCCTGACTGACTGACTGTTTACTGACTGACTGACTTTTGATTGACTGACTTAATGACTGTTGGCTGACTGACTTGTTTCAGATAGACATGAGTTGCAAATGCCCTCTCTCAGTTCCATGTATGGATCAAGTATGACACGGCAGGTCAGAGGTCACTATGTTGTGTCAGACTATGTCTTGCTCTGCTCTGAGTGTTTTTGATCAAAGCTAATAAAGAAAATTGGGAGTTGGAACAACCTCTGGACTCATGAGTTTATGTCCACTATGTCTTATAACTCCATGGTCTGTTCCAACTGTAAATGCTACACTAAGAATGAAACAATACATTTTGAACTGCTGTGAAGACTTCTAAAGTCTTCTGGGCCCAGTTTTTCAAAAGTTATCTATCCGGATTTCGGCTATCGGATAGGATTAAATGCATACAAATCGAATGAATAGAACGGATGCCCCCATTTGAGCCAATGATTAGTCTGTTCTATTCTTTCTATTTCTGTGCATTTAATCATATCCTATAGGCGAAATACAGAGAACTTTTGAAAAACCGGGCCCTGGTGATTTTCATAATCAGATTACATATTAAAAGGCTCCAACAAAATAACGTTTCTGGTCGCTGTCATGAACACTTGAAAAGCAACATATGTGATATGTCCTGCCACACCTAAGACTAATTTTAAGACAAACAGACATTCCTGCCAATAGATAGATACAGTGCCTTCAGAAAGTATTCACACCCCTTGAGTTTTCCACATTTGTTGTATAACAAAGTGTGATTCAAATGGATTTAATTGCCATTTTTTTGTCAACGATCTACACAAAATACTCTGGAATGTCAAAGTGTAAGAAAAATTCGGAGGAAAAAACACTTGATTAGATAAGTATTCAACCCCCTGAGTCAATACATATTAGAATCACCTTTGGCAGCGAATACAGCTGTGAGTGTTTCTGGGTAAGTCTCTCAAAGCTCTCCACACCTGGATTGTGCAACATTTGACCATTACTCTTTTCAAAATTCTTCAAGCTCTGTCAAATTGGTTGTTGATCATTGCTAAACAACCATTTTCAGGTCTTGCCATACCCTTTTAAGCAGATTTAAGTCAAAACTGTAACTCGTCCTCAGGAAAATTCACTGTCTTCTTGGTAAGCAACTCCAGTGTAGATTTTGCCTTGTCTTTTAGGTTATTGTCCTGCTGAAAGGTGAATTAATCTCCCAGTGTCTGGTGGAAAGCAGACAACCAGGATTTCCTTGAGGATTTTGCCTGTGCTTAGTTCCATTCCGTTTCTTTTTTATCCTGAAAAACTCCCCAGACCTTAACGATTACAAGCCTACCACTATGGAGAGTGGTACTCAGTAGGGTTGATTATTTTCCCGGTATTTTACAAATGTTCCATCCCGAGAATACATCACTTTTCTCCCGGGTAACGCGGTATTTCCCGCCAAAACCGGAAGTGTAATTCAAAAGCATTATAAAGCATATAAATGGGCCTATGTCTGGATTTGATTAGAGCGTATATATATATTTCTTTTTTTACCCCCTTTTCATCCCCAATTTCGTGACATCCAATTGGTAGTTACGATCTTGTCTCATCGCTGCAACTCCCTAACGGACTCGGGAGAGATGAAGGTCAAGAGCCATGAGTCCTCCGAAACATGACCTGCCAAGCCGCAGTGCTTCTTGACACACTACTTGCTTAACCCGGAAGCCACCCACACCAATGTGTCGGGGGAAACACCGTCCAACTGACGACCGATACATACATATATGATATAGGCTACTGCACATTATGCATGACAGAAAAACATAAAAGCCCATAGATGTAGCTAGCTATATGCTCTCTTGGGTAAATAAATGAAACTAGCTCCAGTAGGCTAATCTATTTGAGTGTGGACTGTATTACTGTAGTGTGTTGTATTATACTGGATTATATGACTGGAATTATGCACATAATTCAAACCATGATAAAGCAGGGAGAGAACATGCGATTCTGGTGCAGCACATGCGGCCTACAAAGTTCCAAGTATAGGCTAGCGAATTTGATTTTGAAATATAAATGGGGCCTATTTCTATGATTAGTAGGCTGACGCATATATAAATATACCTTTCATAATATTTCCCCTAATGTTATTAGCCTACCTCCTCTTTCTCTCTCTATTGTTGCTTCATTCCTTCCTCGCTTTCAACAGTTAAATGAAATAAGTTTTGTTGTCCTTATCTTCAACATTCTAATGACATCCTTGAATAATAAATCCTTGAATAATATAGGACTAGAATTAGATGCAAAAGGCTTTCACTTCTCTTCACGAAGATTGAATGGTTATGGGTCTGAATTAATAACTAACTGCTAAAGCTTACCACTATCGCGCGTTCACTTGCCTTTCAAACTACTTGTGAGTTCTATTGGCTACTGTATTTAACATTCAGCAAACGAGCTTGCGTCCCTCTTCGAACAGTCTATTGGTACTGTATAAGAAATGCTAAAGAAAATAATGGCTATAAGTTAGAAGCTTATTATGCATAACCCATCCTTAATTAGCTGAATATAGGGCTAATACTGCATTGAATTTATTACATGAAAGAGGTAGGCTAGGACATCTATGAAGTGCCTTCGGAAAGTACTCAGACCCCTTGACTTTTTCCACATTTTGTTACGTTACAGCCTTATTCTAAAATGGATTAAATAAATAAAAATCCTCAGCAATCTACACACAATACCCCAGAATGACAAAGCGAAAACAGATTTTAGAAATAACCCCCCCCCCGAAATACCTTATTTACATAAGTATTCAGCCCCTTTGCTATGAGACTCAAAATTGAGCTCAGGTGCATCCTGTTTCCATTGATCATTCTTGAGATGTTTCTACAACTTGATTTGAGTCCACCTGTGGTAAATTAAATTGATTGGACATGATTTGGAAAGGCACACACCTGTCTATATAAGGTCCCACAGTTGACAGTGCATGTCAGAGCAAAAACCACGCCATGAGGTCGAAGGAATTGTCTGAAGACTGTGTTGAGGCACAGATCTGGGGAAGGGTACCAAAAAATGTCTGCAGCATTAAAGGTCCCCAAGAACACAGTGGCCTCCATCATTCTTAAATGGAAGAAGTTTGGAACCACCAAGATGGTCACTCTAACAGAGCTCTAGAGTTCCTCTGTGGAGATGGGAGAACCTTCCAGAAGGGCAACCATCTATGCAGCACTCCACCAATCAGGGATTCATGGTAGACCAGACGAAAGCCACTCCTCAGTAAAAGCCACATGACAGCCTGCTTTGAGTTTGCCAAAAGGCACCTAAAGACTCTAAGACCATGAGAAACAAGATTCTCAGGTCTGATGAAACCAAGATTGAACACTTTGGCCTGAATGCCAAGAGTCGCGTCTGGAGTAAACCTGGCATTTGTTTTAAATTAGCAATAATTTAGATAAACCTGTTTTTGCTTTGTCGTTATTGGGTATTGTGTGTAGATTGATGAGGGGAAAAAACAATTTAATCAATTTTAGAATAAGGCTGTAACCTAACAAAATGTGGAAAGAGTCAATGTGTCTGAATACTTTCTGAAGGCACTGTATAGGGCTATATATCAATCTAGAACATGATTATCTATTTTGAATGCAATCTGAATGGAGTTGATGGAGAGAGAGAAGGATTGCTAGAGTGCTCGCATGTGCACTGATTTACAGCAATGATATTCGAGTGATAGGCTGTTTTAAAACTCTGCAGCTGCAATAAATAAAAAAATCTTTACAATTGAAAGATAAGGTGACACCCGAAAGCCAGATGGAGATGGGTAAATTAGACGCGCATTCTGTCTTTATATTACTGTAGCATAGGCTACCTGTCATGAGATGATAGGTCTACATGCATTGTGAACTGCGCTCCATACTGAGATGGGCTGTCTGTCTCTCCCAATAGGTGACATTCATTAATGATTCATCATGCAGAGGACATAGAGAAGCCAGATTTAGACATCACATATAATTTAACAGTTCTATTTCACGCCATGCTGTTCATATCAATAATTTATTATAATTTACCGGTTTCTCACAATTATTTATCCCGGGAAAAGGGAGGGGTTTTGGCCGTTAAATCCTGGTAAGTGTCGCCATTCAACCCGTACTCAGTAATGTGTTATATTAGAGTTGTCCCAAACATAACACTTGTATTCAGGAAAAAAAAGTATTGCTTTGCCACATTTTTTGCAGTATTACTTTAGTGGCTTGTTGCAAACAGGATGCATGTTTTGAAATATTTGAAATAACTGTTTTAAAGTCACCATTGGCGTGGTTAAATCCCTGAGCGGTTTCCTTCCTCTCCGGCAACTGAGTTAGGAAGGTCTCCTGTATCTTTGTAGTGACTGCGTGTATTGATACCCCATCCAAAGTGTAATTAATAACTTCACCATGCTCAAAGGGATATCCAATGTCTGCTTTTTATTTTACCCATCTACAGTGAGGGAAAAAAGTATTTGATCCCCAGCTGATTTTGTACGTTTGCCCACTGACAAAGAAATGATCAGTCTATAATTTTAATGGTAGGTTTATTTGAACAGTGAGAGACAGAATAACAACAAAAAAATCCAGAAAAACGCATGTCAAAAATGTTATAAATTGATTTGCATTTTAATGAGGGAAATAAGTATTTGACCCCCTCTCAATCAGAAAGATTTCTGGCTTCCAGGTGTCTTTTATACAGGTAACGAGCTGAGATTAGGAGCACACTCTTAAAGGGAGCGCTCCTAATCTCAGCTTGTTACCTGTATAAAAGACACCTGTCCACAGAAGCAATCAATCAATCAGATTCCAAACTCTCCACCATGGCCAAGACCAAAGAGCTCTGCAAGGATGTCAGGGACAAGATTGTAGACCTAAAAAAGGCTGGAATGGGCTACAAGACCATCTCCAAGCAGCTTGGTGAGAAGGTGACAACAGTTGGTGCGATTATTCGCAAATGGAAGAAACACAAAATAACTTTCAATCTCCCTCGGCCTGGGGCTCCATGCAAGATCTCACCTCGTGGGGTTGCAATGATCATGAGAACGGTGAGGAATCAGCCCAGAACTACACGGGAGGATCTTGTCAATGATCTCAAGGCAGCTGGGACCATAGTCACCAAGAAAACAATTGGTAACACACTACGCCATGAAGGACTGAACTCCTGCAGCGCCCGCAAGGTCCCCCTGCTCAAGAAAGCACATATACAGGCCCGTCTGAAGTTTGCCAATGAACATCTGAATGATTCAGAGGAGAACTGGGTGAAAGTGTTGTGGTCAGATGAGACCAAAATCGAGCTCTTTGGCATCAACTCAACTCGCCGTGTTTGGAGGAGGAGGAATGCTGCCTATGACCCCAAGAACACCATCCCCACCGTCAAACATGGAGGTGGAAACATTATGCTTTGGGGGTGTTTTTCTGCTAAGGGGACAGGACAACTTCACCGCATCAAAGGGATGATGGACAGGGCCATGTACTGTCAAATCTTGGGTGAGAACCTCCTTCCCTCAGCCAGGGCATTGAAAATGGGTCGTGGATGGGTATTCCAGCATGACAATGACCCAAAACACACGGCCAAGGCAACAGAGGAGTGGCTCAAGAAGAAGCACATTAAGGTCCTGGAGTGGCCTAGCCAGTCTCCAGACCTTAATCCCATAGAAAATCTGTGGAGGGAGCTGAAGGTTCGAGTTGCCAAACGTCAGTCTCGAAACCTTAATGACTTGGAGAAGATCTGCAAAGAGGAGTGGGACAAAATCCCTCCTGAGATGTGTGCAAACCTGGTGGCCAACTACAAGAAACATCTGACCTCTGTGATTGCCAACAAGGGTTTTGCCACCAAGTACTAAGTCATGTTTTGCAGAGGGGTCAAATACTTATTTCCCTCATTAAAATGCATTTTTGACATGCGTTTTTCTGGATTTTGTTGTTGTTATTCTGTCTCTCACTGTTCAAATAAACCTACCATTAAATTATAGACTGATCATGTCTTTGTCAGTGGGCAACCGTACAAAATCAGCAGGGGATCAAATACTTTTTTCCCTCACTGTACCAATAGGTGCCATTCTTTGCGAGGTATTGGAAAACCTCCATGGTCTTTGTGGTTGAATCTGTGTTTGAAATACACTGCTTGACTGAGGGACCTTACAGATCATTGTATGTGTGATGTACAAAGATGTGGTAGTCATTCAGAAATCATGTTAAACACTATTATTGCACAAGGAGTGAGTCCATGCAACTTATTTTGTGACTTGTTAAGTAATCTTTTACTCCTGAACTTATTTAGGCATGTCATAACAAATGGGTTGAATACTTATTGACTCAAGACATTTCAGCTTTTCATTTTTAATTAATTTGTTTTAAAAAATCGAAAAACATAATTCCACTTTGACATTATGAGGTATTATGTGTAGTAGGCCAATGACAAAAATGTGGAAATGTGGAAAAGTCAAGAGGTGTGAATACTTTCTGAAGGCACTGTATATCTCACCAAGAGCTTTCTGTTGATGTGTAATAGTCGTTTTAGACCAAAATATCAGTTACAGTTACCCTTGAAATAATAAAACATCTCGACAAAATCAGCACCTTGGTCAGTTCCTCTTCGTAGCTACCTCGCATGCGCAGTCCTGCTGTCACGACTTGTCTTCTCCAACTCCAATCTAGAGGTAAACATGGCGTTGAATGTGTTGAAGGGGACGGTGAGCGAAGCTGTTAACGAGCTCTCCTCAGCCGTTACCGGCGGCAACAAAACGGCTTCCTCCCGGAAGCACGTCCTGGCCCTTAATCGCGACTATATCTCCCATCCGCGCCTGAGTGAGTTATTACAGTGTCTGTCGGGGCAGTAGCCACAGCCCGATAGGAGATAACGTTGGGCAGTCTGCGGCAAGTGATGATGACTAGTATTCAGGGACGTCGATTCCTATTGAAACTAATTGTTATAATTGCTGTAAAATATAAGTTTCTCATAGCCTAATGATTTCAAATAAATCTTATTTCACCATCACCACCCCTCAAAGTGTTTTTCAGGAGTTGCATGAATTGCTGCTTCTTACTACAAGGGGTGGGGGCAGTGTGCGAGTAACTCTGTTTTCTGTCTGTACTGTAGCTTATAAGACAGTATCTGGAGTCAACGGGCCTCTGGTGATTCTGGATCAGGTGAAGGTGAACGATCACAGATGAGTACATCTCCAAACCAACATGCTGTATTAAACACAGCCAGTCTCTGATCTGCAGCGATGTTGTCCAGTACCCCTGTTGTGGTGAATTCATCCTCCTGACCCTGTGTGTGTGTGATAGTTCCCCAGGTATGCAGAGATCGTCCACCTGACCCTGCCAGATGGAACCAAGAGGAGCGGCCAGGTGTTGGAGGTTACAGGTCTAAAGCTGTGGTGCAGGTCAGTTTGTGTATGTGTGTGTGTGTTTGAGGGGACATCAGGGACATCTTAGTCGAAGCAGTGCCACAAAACACAACGCGTTATATTTTAGCGCGAACGCTGAGCCTTCGCTAGCCGATGCAGCTGATAGTGGGCGCTAGAGCTGGACTATCGTCTAGCATCGAAAAACTGGAAAAATATGTGTACTGTCTTAATAAAACACAATTTTCCACCACCATTTTCAGATTTCCGGACAACTTAAAATGTTGCACACCAAGTTCAGCCAAGGGTGTGCAACATCCTAAATCCTGCCGAAACCCGTTTAAACCTGTCTGAAGGCTGTAGGCTAAAAACAGCCTTGTAGCCTTATTATAGTAATATTTCCAGTGGCAATTTGGCATTTCAATCTTGGCTGGGCAAACTCTTTTTACAATTTTTTATGCAAGCCAGCAAAGCCACAACACAACACTAAATATTACATTAATTGCACTATAACGGTGACAAATGGTTCCCACAAACTGTTTGGGCCTACATAAAGCTGTCCCAACAGCAGAGCTTTCTTTTCAGCACCATGGAGTGAATCCTTACCACTGCGACACCTGGCTATCAGCGGAGCCTTGTCTGGCAGCGAAACAGTTCATTCAGCCTAATTTACTGCCTTTTTAAAAAACATAGCTGATATGGATAACTTGTTTAACAAATGTGGTTTCTACTGACAATTGAGATGTACAAACTATGGCATAAGGGAACAATGAGCGAATAAGAAGTAATCCGTAATTTCGATTAAGACACTAATGAGTGAGCTAAGATGGACGTAGTCAATATAACTATTTGTTCAGCACCTTTGAAATGTACAGCGACAGAATTCAGAACAAGGCCCGTTCTTACAGTATTCTCCCTGTTCACCAAGTCAGAACCGTAGGATAAATAAAGGAGGCATATAAGCAGACAATGAAAGCTCTTACAATATTCGATGAAGACATTTCTCTAAAACAGGCTATAGGCTACATGTGCACCACCAAGTCAGCACAGTAGGCTAAGTTATGAGGGGGAAGGGACCAAATTATTAGGGTGAGGCACACGGCTACAAACAGCTTACTACACAACATACACTTAGTATTACTTTTTTAGCTACAGTATACATATCTCCCTGGCATATTACATCATTTATACAGAAGCATACAATACATTTTTGGACTCACTTTGTTGTGCTGTAGTCATTTGAATAGGAAGGTGGCGCGGCGGTCCTTCTTGTGGTCAAATTCTGTCATCAAACTTTGTCATCAAAGTCTGGCATTCTCGGGATTTATGGTGCTTTCAAGACAACTGGGAACTCTGAAAAAAACAAGGTTCCCGAGTTCCTGATTTGGAATTCCGAGTTGGATGACCGTTCAAAACGTATTTTCTCAGTTGGAGCTAGTTTCTTTCAGAGTTCCCAGTTGTCATGAACTCACTGAAGTCTGAGATTTCCCAGTTCCGAGTTTCCAGTTGTTTTGAACGCGGCAGAAGTCATGTTGAATTGACAGCATGGCGAATATATTCAACATTTTCTGGCCCATGGTGTTGCATGTGAATGTTTATCATTTTAAGCTTGGGAAAGAGACCCTTAAACCCAGACTTGGACCACACGCCCTCTCCACTGAATAGCAGGCTAGTGATTGTTTTGTAACGCTTGCAGTTAGCCACTAATTCCTTCCAAACCACTCATTGTTGAATTTGCGATTTCCAACTTGTAATGTTTATGTCCAATGGCCGATTTGCACCGATACGTTTTATCTATAGTTTCTCTTCATATGACAAGGATTGAAAAGGATCTGCCAGTAGATTATCGACTTGATTCAGGATGATGACTGCTTGTCTAGCTTGCTAGCTAAGATTTTGAAAGTATGACGTTGACATGATCAGTCTAATCAAAGCTATATGATGTGATTTGACGTAATCTTATCTGTGGCCAATGACCTTGAGCCTTCTTAGATGGGCACTTCTAATGTAAATCTATGGCAGCACCGAAGGGGCTAGAATTTTCAAGCTCTCCCCGTAGAGTTTGTGGTGAGTAGTGTCCCCATGAGTAACAGAACACTGAGCCAATCACGGCGCAACTAGAGAACATTACCAACCCCGACACTCTGTATTTTGCGCAGGCTGCCCTACCACCACAGAAAGCACTGAGCTAGGCTGAAACACCTGCATTTTGGAGCTGCCTTACTCAAGAAAGCAAAAAAGAGACCATGTTTGGATGCGGCTTTATTAACTCAATGATTATTTGTTTTAACATCGTTTGCAAACTGATATGTGACACATATGAATGCCAAAATAACATGCAAAACAGGCAAAAAATATATATACAGTCAAAAGTTTGGACACACCTACTCATTCAAGGGTTTTTCTTTATTTTCACTATTTTCTACATTGGAGAATAATAGTAAAGACATAAAAACTATGAAATAACACACATGGAATCATGTGGTAACCAAAAAAGTGTTAAACAAATCAAAATATATGTTATATTTGAGATTCTTCAAAGTAGCCACCCTTTGCCTTGATGACATCTTTGCACACTCTTCAAATCAAATCAAATCAAAATGTATTTGTCACATGCGCCAAATACAACAGGTGTAGATCTTACAGTTAAATGCTTACGTACAAGCCCTTAACCAATAATGCAGTTTTAAGAAAGAATACCAAAAAAATCACAAAAAAATACAATATAAAATAATAAGAAATAAAGTAACAAATAATTAAAGAGCAGCAGTAAAAATATCAATAGCGAGGCTATATACAGGGGGTACCGGTACCAAGTCAATCTGCGGGGCCACCGGTTAGTCGAGGTAATTGGGGTAATATGTTCATGTAGGTACAGTTATTAAAGTGACTATGCATAGATAATAAACAGAGAGTAGCAGCAGCGTAAAAGAGGGGTGGGGGGGCAATGCAAAAATGAGAATGGGTGCGTGCTCAGTCCTCTTCTTTTTCCTGTAGTCCACAATCATCTCCTTTGTCTTGATCACGTTGAGGGAGAGGTTGTTGTCCTGGCACCACATGGCCAGGACTCTGACCTCCTCCCTATAGGCTGTCTCGTCATTGTCGGTGATCAGGCCTACCACTGTTGTGTCATCGGCAAACTTAATGATGGTGTTGGAGTCGTGCCTGGCCATGCAGTCATGAGTGAACAGGGAGTACAGGAGGGGACTGAGCGCGCACCCCTGAGGGGCCCCCGTGTTGAGGATCAGCGTGGCGGATGTGTTGTTACCTACCCTTACCACCTGGGGGCGGTCCGTCAGGAAGTCCAGGATCCAATTGCAGAGGGAGGTGTTTAGTCCCAGGGTCCTTAGCTTAGTGATGAGCTTTGAGGGCACTATGGTGTTGAATGCTGAGCTGCAGTCAATGAATAGCATTCTCACATACAGTGGGGAAAAAAAGTATTTAGTCAGCCACCAATTGTGCAAGTTCTCCCACTTAAAAAGATGAGAGAGGCCTGTAATATTCATCATAGGTACACGTCAACTATGACAGACAAAATGAGAAAATAAAATCCAGAAAATCACATTGTAGGATTTTTAATGAATTGATTTGCAAATAAATAAGTATTTGGTCAATAACAAAAGTTACTCAATACTTTGTCATATACCCTTTGTTGGCAATGACACAGGTCAAACGTTTTCTGTAAGTCTTCACAAGGTTTTCACACACTGTTGCTGGTATTTTGGCCCATTCCTCCATGTAGATCTCCTCTAGAGCAGTGATGTTTTGGGGCTGTCGCTGGGCAACACAGACTTTCAACTCCCTCCAAAGATTTTCTATGGGGTTGAGATCTGGAGACTGGCTAGGCCACTCCAGGACCTTGAAATGCTTCTTACGAAGCCACTCCTTCATTGCCCGGGCAGTGTGTTTGGGATCATTGTCATGCTGAAAGACCCAGCCACGTTTCATCTTCAATACCCTTGCTGATGGAAGGAGGTTTTCACTCAAAATCTCACGATACATGGCCCCATTCATTCTTTCCTTTACACGGATCAGTCGTCCTGGTCCCTTTGCAGAAAAACAGCCCCAAAGCATGATGTTTCCACCCCCATGCTTCACAGTAGGTATGGTGTTCTTTGGATGCAACTCAGCATTCTTTGTCCTCCAAACACGACAAGTTGAGTTTTTACCAAAAAGTTCTATTTTGGTTTCATCTGACCATATGACATTCTCCCAATCCTCTTCTGGATCATCCAAATGCACTCTAGTAAACTTCAGACGGGCCTGGACATGTACTGGCTTAAGCAGGGGGACACGTCTGGCACTGCAGGATTTGAGTCGCTGGCGGCGTAGTGTGTTACTGATGGTAGGCTTTGTTACTTTGGTCCCAGCTCTCTGCAGGTCATTCACTAGGTCCCCCTGTGTGGTTCTGGGATTTTTGCTCACCGTTCTTGTGATCATTTTGACCCCACGGGGTGAGATCTTGCATGGAGCCCCAGATCGAGGGAGATTATCAGTGGTCTTGTATGTCTTCCATTTCCTAATAATTGCTCCCACAGTTGATTTCTTCAAACCAAGCTGCTTACCTATTGCAGATTCAGTCTTCCCAGCCTGGTGCAGGTCTACAATTTTGTTTCTGGTGTCCTTTGACAGCTCTTTGGTCTTGGCCATAGTGGAGTTTGGAGTGTGACTGTTTGAGGTTGTGGACAGGTGTCTTTTATACTGATAACAAGTTCAAACAGGTGCCATTAATACAGGTAACGAGTGGAGGACAGAGGAGCCTCTTAAAGAAGAAGTTACAGGTCTGTGAGAGCCAGAAATCTTGCTTTTTTGTAGGTGACCAAATACTTATTTTCCACCATAATTTGCAAATAAATTCATGAAAAATCCTACAATCTGATTTTCAGGATTTTCTTTTCTCAATTTGTCTGTCATAGTTGACGTGTACCTATGATGAAAATTACAGGCCTCTATCATCTTTTTAAGTGGGAGAACTTGCACAATTGGTGGCTGACTAAATACTTTTTTTCCCCACTGTAGGTGTTCCTTTTGTCCAGGCATTCTCTCAACCAGCTTCATGAGGTAGTCACCTGTAATGCATTTCAATTAACAGGTGTGCCTTCTTAAAAGTTAATTTGTGGAATTTCTTTCCTTCTTAATGCATTTGAGCCAATCAGACCTTACAGTGAAATGCTTACTTACAAACCCTTAACCAACAATGCAGTTTTAAGAAAAATACGTTTTAAGAAAGTATTTACTAAAATAAACTGAAGTAAAAAATAGATAAGTAAAAAATGATGTGGAAACAATGTTAATTCAACCAGTGTCTGCCTAGTAGGAGGTGTGTTGACTGTGATAAAGGCATTGGATTATGAGCAGTCTTGTTTGCTAAATTAACAAATGAAGTAGGCAGTGGCATGGTGCACATAGCCATAGAAGCACAGTGAAATATGCCTCAATGCTGTCATATTCGTGGCTTATTGGGGTTGTGTTTTTCAGTTAGTTGTTTTTGGCCACTTATCCCATGAAAGTGAAGGTCATTCCAATTAATTTGAATGTCATTCCAGTGCTCTGCTTGCTATGAATTCTATCTGATGGTGTTTACATGTTTAGGTAAAAAGACAAATAATATCCCGTTTGGAACACTGAGAAGTAGAGAGCATTTATTTTAGCTCAATCTAATTGGGTGGGCCTGGCACCCGAATGGGTGGGCCCAGACCCATCCAGGCCCACCCATGCCTATGCGGCTGCGTGAAAACCGTTTTAATGGGCACACAAATCCAAAATGATGTACAGTATGTGATTACAAAATCAAATGCTTCTAACAAAAAGAGTCGCCTAACGCCAGGAAATGTTTTTCTGAATGACAATTACAGTGCCTTGCAAAAGTATTCATCCCCCTTGGCGTTTTTCCTATTTTGTTGCATTACAACCTGTAATTTAAATGGATTTTTATTTGGATTTCATGTAATGGACACACACAAAATAGTCCAAATTGGTGAAATGAAATGAAAAAAATAACATGTTAAAATAAATTATACAAAATAAATAACTGAAAAGAGGTGCGTGCATATGTATTCACCCCCTTTGCTAAGAAGCCCCTAAATAAGATCTGGTGCAACCAATTACCTTCAGAAGTCACATAATTAGTTAAATAAAGTCCACCTGTGTGCAATCTAAGTGTCACATGATCTGTCACATGATCTCAGTATATATACACCTGTTCTGAAAGGCCCCAGAGTCTGCAACACCACTAAGCAAGGGGCACCACCAAGCAAGAGGCACCATGAAGACCAAGGAGCTCTCCAAACAGGTCAGAGACAAAGTTGTGTAGAAGTACAGATCAGGGTTTGGTTAAAAAAATGTATCAGAAACTTTGTACATCCCACGGAGCACCATTAAATCCATTATTAAAAAATTGAAAGAATATGGCACCACAACAAACCTGCCAAGAGAGGGCCGCCCACCAAAACTCACGGACTAGGCAAGCAGGGCATTAATCAGAGAGGCAACAAAGAGACCAAAGATAACCCTGAAGGAGCTGCAAAGCTCCACAGTGGAGATTGGAGTATCTGTCCATAAGACCACTTTAAGCCGTACACTCCACAGAGCTGGGCTTTACGGAAGAGTGGCCAGAAAAAAGCCATTGCTTAATGAAAAAAATAAGCTAACGCGTTTGGTGTTCGCCAAAAGGCATGTGGGAGACTCCCCAAACATATGGAAGAAGGTACTCTGGTCAGATGAGACTAAAATTGAGCTAAAATATGCACGCTCAAGTTTTCTGTTTTCTTGTCTTATTTCTTGTTTGTTTCACAATTACAAATATTTTGCATCTTCAAAGTGGTAGGCATGTTGTGTAAGTCAAATGATACAAACCCCCCAAAAATCAATTTTAATTCCAGGTTGTAAGGCAACAAAATAGGAGGGATGAATACTTTCGTAAGCCAATGTACCTGGATGTTGTGATATAGCATGCCATGCAAAAACAGCCAAAGTGCGGGGAAACAGTGTTCGGATGAATGTCCAGAATATTTTGATGTCTCGTTTGTTGCGCCAGTGAAGACAGTTGTTGTCCACTTTGGATTCAATCCAATACACCTACATTTATGTTGATGATCTGCTATTGTCAGCTTGATTTACACAGCGCAGTACCTTCCACAAAAGGTTTTGCTTGACACGTAAGCCATCGTAGTATTGATGTTAATTGTTTGTAACTTTCTCATCAGGTCTCAAAAACACACATCTAACAATTCTCCTGGTGCGTGTGTGTGTAGATGTTTGAGGGGACATCAGGTCCCGTGTAGCTCAGTCGATAGAGCATGGCGCTTGCAACGCCATGGTTGTGGGTTCGATTCCCACGGGGGCCCAGTATGAAAATGTATGCACTCACTAACTAAGTCGCTCTGGATAAGAGCGTCTGCTAAATGACTAAAATGTAAAAATATAAATGTATTGATACTAAGAAGACCAGCTGTGAGTTTACAGGAGACATCCTACGCACACCTGTCTCTGAAGATATGCTGGGTAGGAATGTAATACTTTTTACACACATACAGTAACACACGTCTCTGAAGACTATCAATCTGAATGTGTGTATGTGTATATATGCATTTCTGTTTGCAGGTCGTGTGTTTAATGGATCAGGCAAGCCCATCGATAAAGGCTCCGCAGTAATGGCAGAGGACTACCTGGACATCATGGGTACACATCTACTGATATAGATTGAGAGAAATGTATGTAAAGATAGTGTTGTTCCTACCCAGAGGAGATGATTGTGTGTGTGTGTGTGTGTGTGTGTGTGTGTCCAGGCCAGCCTATCAACCCTCAGTGTCGTATCTACCCGCAGGAGATGATCCAGACAGGGATCTCTGCAATAGACGGCATGAACAGCATCGTTAAAGGGCAGAAAATACCATCTTCTCTGCTGCAGGACTGCCACACAACGAGGTACACACACGCACACATACACACACACAAACACACACAAACACACACACACACACAGTGTACCTCCCTCAACCCCCATCTTTAGCATTAAGAGCTGTGTGAATGGCCTGGTAATCTGTGTGAAGGTATTAAAGCAGCACATCCAAAGGGTCTAGTACTGATTAAACCTACTAATGAAATTGATTCATTCATTTGTATCATTTCCTTTTAATTAGTTCAGTTTGATGAAATGGGGAAATGAGCTTTGAGCTTTTCATATCCTGCAGCGTGTGTATATTTTACTATCTCTCTTTCTCTCTCTCTGTCTCTCTCTCGTGCTCTCTCTCTCTCTCTCTTGCTTTCTCTTTCAATTCAAATGGGCTTTATTGGCCTGTGGAAACGTGTTTACATTGCCAAAGCAAGTGAAATTAACAATAAACAAAAGTGAGAAGACACAAAACAATATCAACTAAAAACAATTAGAAATTAACAGTAAACATTGCAGTCATTAAGGTTTGAAAAATATAGACATTTCAAGTGCTATATTATCAGCTACAGTGCATTCAGAAAGTATTCAGACCCCTTGACTTTTTCCACATTTTGTTACGTTACAGCCTTATTCTAAAATTCATGAAATATTTTTTTCCCTCACATAATAACCCATAATGACAAAGCAAAAAACGTTTGTATTTCTAATTTTGCAGATTTACATTAAAAAAAAACATAAATACCTTATTTCCAAAAGTATTCAGACCCTTTCCTAGGAGACTCAAAATTGAGCTCAGGTGCATCCTGTTTCTATTTATCATCCTTGAGATGTTTCTACAACTTGATTGGAGTCCACCTGTGGTAAATTCAATTGTTTGGACATGATTTGGGGAAAAAACACACCTGTCTATATATGGTCCCACAGTTGACAGTGCATGTCAGAGGAAAAACCAAGCCATGAGGTCGAAGGAATTGTCCGTAGAGCTCCGAGACAGGATTGTGTCGAGGCACAGATCTGGGGAAGGGTACCAAAACATGTCTGAAGTATTGAAGGTCCCCAAGAACACAGTGGCCTCCATCATTCTTAAATGGAAGAACTTTGGAACCACCAAGAGTCTTCCTAGAGCTGGCTGCCTGGCCAAACTGAGCAATTGGGGGAGAAGGGCCTTGGTCAGGGAGGTGAACAAGAACCCAATGGTCACTCTGACAGAGCTCCAGGTTTCCTCTGTGGAGATGGGAGAACCTTCCAGAAGGACAACCATCTCTGCAGCACTCCACCAATCAGGCCTTTATGGTAGAGTGGCCAGACGGAAGCGACTCCTCAGTAAAAGGCACATGACATCCTGCTTGGAGTTTGCCAAAAGGCACCTAAAGACTCCCAGACCATGAGAACCAAGATTCTCTGGTCTGATGAAACCAAGATTGAAATCTTTGGCCTGAATGCCAAGCATCACGTCTGGAGGAAACCTGGCACCATCCCTACGGTGAAGCATGGTGGTGGCAGCATCATGCTGTGGGGATGTTTTTCAGTGGCAGGGACTGAGAGACTAGTCAGGATTGAGGAAAAGATGAACGGAGCAAAGTACAGAGAGAAACTTGATGAAAACCTGCTCCAGAGTGCTCAGGACCTCAGACTGGGGTGAAGGTTTACCTTCCAACAGGACAACGACCCTAAGCACACAGCCAAGACAACGCAGGAGTGGCTTCGGGACAACTTTCTGAATATCCTTGAGTGGCCCAGCCAGAGCCCGGACTTGAGCCCGGTCATACCCAAGAAGACTCGAGGCTGTAATCGCTGCCAAAGGTGCTTCAACAAAGTACTGAGTAAATGGTCTGAATACTTATGTAAATGTCATATTTCAGTTTTTATTTTATTGATACAATTTCTACAAATCTGTTTTTGCTTTGTCATTATGTGTAGATTGATGAGGGAATAAACGATTTAATCAATTTTAGAATAAGGCTGTAACTGTACTTTCCGAATGCACTTTATCTACAGTTTTTAGCAATGTGCAAATAGTTGTTGTACGAATAGTAGGGGAAGATAAATAAACAGATAAATATTGGTGGTATTTACAATGTTGTTTGTGCTGCACTGGTTGCCCTTTTCTCATGGCAACTGGCCACAAATCTTGCTGCTGTGATTGCAGACTTCGGTATTTTGCCTAACACATATGGGAGTTTATCAATGTTGGATTTGTTTTCAAACTCTTTGTGGGTCCGTATGATCTGTGGGAAATATGTATCTCTAAGGTGTTCATACATTTGGCAGGAGGTTAGGAGGTGCAGCTCAGTTTCCACCTCATTTTGTGGGCAGTGTTCACATAGCCTGTCTTCTCTTGAGAGCAAGGTCTGCCTATGGCGTTCTCTCTCAATAGCAAGGCTATGCTCACTGAGTCTGTACATATTTGTATTTATTATGGATCCCCATTAGCTGCTGCCATCTACTCTTTCTTGTGTCCAGCAAAATTAACATTTACATTTACATTTACGTCATTTAGCAGACGCTCTTATCCAGAGCGACTTACAAATAGGTGCATTCACCTTATAGCCAGTGGGATAACCAATATTTTTTTGTTCGTTTTTATTATTTTTTATATTTTATTATTTTTTCAACAAAAAAATTTTTTGGGGGTGGGGGTGGGTAGAATGATTACTTTATCCTATCCCAGGTATTCCTTAAAGAGGTGGGGTTTCAAATGTCTCCGGAAGGTGGTGAGTGACTCCGCTGTCCTGGCGTCGTGAGGGAGCTTGTTCCACCATTGGGGTGCCAGAGCAGCGAACAATTTTGACTGGGCTGAGCGGGAACTATGCTTCCGCAGAGGTAGGGGAGCCAGCAGGCCAGAGGTGGATGAACGCAATGCCCTCGTTTGGATGTAGGGACTGATCAGAGCCTGAAGGTACGGAGGTGCCGTTCCCCTCACAGCTCCGTAGGCAAGCACCATGGTCTTGTAGCAGATGCGAGCTTCAACTGGAAGCCAGTGGAGTGTGCGGAGGAGCGGGGGTGACGTGAGAGAACTTGGGAAGGTTGAACACCAGACGGGCTGCGGCATTCTGGATGAGTTGTAGGGGTTTAATGGCACAGGCAGGGAGCCCAGCCAACAGCGAGTTGCAGTAATCCAGACGGGAGATGACAAGTGCCTGGATTAGGACCTGTGCCGCTTCCTGTGTAAGGCAGGGTCGTACACTCCGAATGTTGTAGAGCATGAACCTACAGGATCGGGTCACCGCCTTGATGTTAGCGGAGAACGACAGGGTGTTGTCCAGGGTCACGCCAAGGCTCTTCGCACTCTGGGAGGAGGACACAACGGAGTTGTCAACCGTGATGGCGAGATCATGGAACAGGCAGTCCTTCCCCGGGAGGAAGAGCAGCTCCGTCTTGCCAAGGTTCAGCTTGAGGTGGTGATCCGTCATCCATACTGATATGTCTGCCAGACATGCAGAGATGCGATTCGCCACCTGGTTATCAGAAGGGGGGAAAGGAGAAGATTAGTTGTGTGTCGTCAGCGTAGCAATGATAGGAGAGGCCATGTGAGGATATGACAGAGCCAAGTGACTTGGTGTATAGCGAGAATAGGAGAGGGCCTAGAACTGAGCCCTGGGGGACACCAGTGGTGAGAGCACGTGGTGCGGAGACAGCTTCTCGCCACGCCACTTGGTAGGAGCGACCGGTCAGGTAGGACGCAATCCAAGAGTGAGCTGCGCCGGAGATGCCCAGCTCGGAGAGGGTGGAGAGGAGGATCTGATGGTTCACAGTATCAAAGGCAGCAGACAGGTCTAGAAGGACAAGAGCAGAGGAGAGAGAGTTAGCTTTAGCAGTGCGGAGAGCCTCCGTGACACAGAGAAGAGCAGTCTCAGTTGAATGACCAGTCTTGAAACCTGACTGGTTTGGATCAAGAAGGTCATTCTGAGAGAGATGGCAAGAGAGTTGGCTAAAGACGGCACGCTCAATAGTTTTGGAGAGAAAATAAAGAAGGGATACTGGTCTGTAGTTGTTGACATCGGAGGGATCGAGTGTTGGTTTTTTGAGAAGGGGTGCAACTCTCGCTCTCTTGTAGACGGAAGGGACATAGCCAGCGGTCAAGGATGAGTTGATCAGCGAGGTGAGGTAAGGGTGAAGGTCACCGGAGATGGTCTGGAGAAGAGAGGAGGGGATAGGGTCAAGCGGGCAGGTTGTTGGGCGGCCTGCCGTCACAAGTCGCAAGATTTTATCTGGAGAGAGAGGGGAGAAAGAAGTCAAAGCATAGGGTAGGGCAGTGTGAGGCAGTTATATACAATTAAAAACATTAAATTACATTTCACAAAAGATTTCACAACACATTAAGTGTGTGTTCTCAGTCCACTAATCTACTCCCACATATCTACAACATAAAATCTATGTGTGTGTATGCGTGTGTCTGTGCCTGTGTGTGTGGCTCTTTACAGTCCCCGCTGTTCGATATGGTGTATTTTAATGCTTGTGTGAGTTACTTGATGTGAAATAGAGTTCCATGTAGTCATGGCTCTATGTAGTACTGTGCACCCCCCATAGTCTGGGGACTGTGAAGTTGGGGACTGTGAAGAGACCTCTAGTTGCATGTTTTGTGGGGTATGCATGAGTGTCTGAGCTGTGTGCTTGTAGTTTAAACATGTCAAAACCTCTCACAAATATAAGTAATGATGAAGTCAATCTCACTTCTAATTTGAGATTGACATGCATATTTTTAATGTTAGCTTTCCTTGTAGATTTAAGGGCCAGACGTGCTTTCCTGTTCTGGGCCAACAGTCAAGGATTTTCTTAATTTTGGGTCTGTCACCGTGGTCAGGTATTCTGCCACTGTGTACTCTCTGTTTAGGCATTCCAATTTCCAGATATAATATAAAATATGCCATTTAGCAGACGCTTTTATCCAAAGCGACTTACAGTCATGCGTGCATACATTTTTGTGTATGGGTGGTCCTGGGGATCGAACCCACTACCTTGGCGTTACAAGTGCCGTGCTCTACCAGCTGAGCTACAGAGGACCACAGATGTGTGTGATTGACAAGACAAGACAAGACAAATGGAGTGATGATAAATTGAGCGGTAGTGGCTAGTAAGCCGGTGACGATGAACGCCGAAACCTGCCTGAGCAAGGAGGAGGGGCAGCCTCAGCTGAATTCGTGACAAAAGTATGCGGGCCAAGATAGCAGGGGGGCCACTGGTGCTAATCTTAGGAGGAGTACGTGATGGAATATCCTTACTAGGGTGCAACAAAATACCATATAGGGTGATCCTTTTCTGGTGAGGAGTGACACTCAATAATGGATGGCAACTGTTGGATAGAATTAGCTTGAAAACAAATATATAAGCTAAGAGATTTCCTTTGTTCAGTGAGTTCGGATGACAAGAGGCAAAGCACGTGCCGTTTGTTATGCGAACCCGGTACCGTATCTATTAAATAATTTGCATCAATTCTCCATCTAAGTGTTAAATATCTTCTTGCATCATGAATTACTTGATTACAGAGAAACTTGTCATAACAAGTTCATTTAAGGAAATCAGTCAATTGAAATAAATTCATTAGGCCCTAATCTATGGATTTCACATGACTGAGAATACAGATATGCATCTGTTGGTCACAGATACCTTTAAAAAAAGGTAGGGGCGTGGATCAGAAAACCAGTCAGTATCTGGTGTGACCACCATTTGCCTCATGCAGCGCAACACATCTCATTTGCATAGAGTTGATCAGGCTGTTGATTATGGCCTGTGGAATGTTGTCCCACTCTTCTTCAATGGCTGTGCGAAGCTGCTGGATATTGGTGGTACTGGAACACGCTGTCGTACACGTCAATCCAGAGCAGCCCAAACATGCTCAAAGGGTGACATGTCTGGTGAGTATGCAGGCCATGGAAGAACTGGGAAATGTTCAGCTTCCAGGAATTGTGTAAAGATTCTTGTGACATGGGGCCGTGCATTATCATGTGGCGGATGAATAGCATGTCAATGGGCCTCAGGATCTCGTCACAGTATCTCTGTGCATTCAAATTGCCATCGATAAGATGCAATTGTGTTCGTTGTCCGTAGCTTATGCCTGCCCATGCCATACATGCTGTCTGCCATCTGCTGGGTACAGTTGAAACCCAGATTCATCCGTGAAGAGCACACTTCTCCAGCGTGCCAGTTGCCATCGAAGGTGAGCATTTGCCCAGTGAAGTCAGTTACAACGCCGAACTGCAGTCAGATCAAGACCCTGGTGAGGACGACGAGCATGCAGAAGAGCTTCCCTGAGATGGTTTCTCACAGTTTGTGCTGAAATTCTTTGGTTGTGCAAACCCACAGTTTCATCAGCTGTCCGGGTGGCTGGTCTCAGACGATCCCACTGGTGAAGAAGCAGGATGTGGAGGTCCTGGGCTGGCGTGGTTACATGTGATCTGCGGTTGTGAGGCCGGTTGGACGTACTGCCAAATTCTCTAGAGAGATGAACATTCAATTATCTGGCAGCAGCTCTGGTGGACATTCCTGCAGTTAACATTCCAAGTGCACGCTCCCTCTAAACTTGAGACATCTGTGGCATTGTATTGTGTGACAAAACTGCACATTTTAGAGTGGCCTTTTATTGTCCCCAGCACAAGGTTCACCTGTGTAATGATCATGCTGTTTAATCAGCTTCTTGATATGCCACACCTTTCAGGTGGATGGATTATCTTGGCAAAGGAGAAATGCTCACTAACAGGAATGTAAACAAATTTGTGCACAACATTTGAGAGAAATAAGCTTTTTGTGTTTATGGAAAATGTCTGGGATCTTTTATTTCAGCTCATGAAACATGGGACCAACACTTTAAATGTTGCGTTTATTATTTTGTTGAGTATAGTTATCTATTTGCTTTCTCATAATTTGGTTGGGTCTAATTGTGTTGCTGTCCTGGGGCTCTGTGGGGTCTGTTTTGTGTTTGAGAACGGAGCCCCAGAACCAGCTGGCTGAGGTAACGCTTCTCTAGGTTAATCTCTCTGTAGGTGGAATGTGTAGGCATCGCTTCCTTTTAGGTGGTTGTAGAATTTAACAGCTCTTTTCTGGATATTGATAACTAGCAAGTTTTAAGATTTATGTTGCACACAAAGTATTTGTTTTTGCAGAATTCTGCGTGCAGGGTCTCATTTGGTTGTTTGTCCCATTTTGTGAATTGTTGGTTGTTGAGTGGACCCCAGACCTCACGACCATAGAGGGCAATGGATTCTATAACTTATTGAAGTATTTTTAGCCAGATCCTAATTGGGATTTTGAGTTTTATGTTCCTTTTGATAGCGTAGAAGGCCCTTCTTGCCTTGTCTCTCAGATCGTTCACAGCCTTGTGGAAGTTACCTGTGGTGTTGATGTTTAGGCCGAGGTACGTATAATTCTTGGTGTTCTCTAGGGCAACGGTGTCTAGATATAATTTGTATTTGTTGTCCTGGCTACTGGACCTTTTTTGGAACACCATTATTTTTGTCTTACTGAGATTCACTGTCAGGGCCCAAGTCTGACAGAATATGTGCAGAAGGTCTAGGTGCTGCTGTAGGCCCTACTTGGTTGGGGATAGAAGCACCAGATCATCTGCAAACAGTAGACGTTTGATTTATGAGTTCAGTAGGGTGAGGCCGGGTGCTGCAGACTGTTCTAGTGCCAATGCCAATTCAATGATATAAAGGTTGAATAGGGTGGGGCTCAAGCTGCATCCCTGTCTCATCCCACAGCTCTGAGGATAGAAATCTGTGTGTTTATTGCCAATTTTAACCATTGATTTTATAATGTGATATGTTTTCCCCCAACACTGCTTTCCATCAATTTGTATAGCAGACCCTCATTCCAAATTGTGTCAAAAGCTTTTTTGAAATCAACAAAGCATGAGAAGGCTTTGCTTTTGTTTTGTTTTGTTTGCCAATAGGGATGTGCAGGGTGTGTACATGGTTTGTAGTACGGTATTTTGGTAGAAAGCCAATTGACATTTTCTCTCTCTCTCTCTCTCTCTCTCTCTCTCTCTCTCTCTCTCTCTCTCTCTCTCTCTCTCTCTCTCTCTCTCTCTAGATAGTGGCTCAGATCTGTCGTCAGGCAGGCCTCGTGAGGAAGTCTAAAGACGTGATGGATTACAGTGATGACAACTTTGCTATCGTCTTCGCCGCAATGGGGGTGAGACACACGCGCAGACACATTGTCCCTTAACCCTTGACCACTAACCCCTGACCGCAGGTCAACATGGAGACAGCTCTGTTCTTCAAGTCAGACTTTGAGGAGAATGGTTCCATGGACAACGTCTGTCTGTTCCTCAACCTTGCCAACGACCACATATACACTACCAGTCAAAAGTTTGGACACACCTACTCATTCAAGGGTTTTTCTTTATTTTTGCAGAATAATAGTGAAGACATCAAAACTATGAAATAACACATGGAATCATGTAGTAACCAAAAAAGTGTCCAAACTTATGACTGGTGCTGTAGATGTAGTGTAGATCAGTGATGATGCAGTGATCATGCAGTGATAATGCATGTATATGACAGATGCGATTACGCCCAACAGCACATTTCACTCAGTGATTGTTTACATTTTCAATGGTATTTTGTTATGACCAGAATGTTGCCTGTGTGTTGTTGCTGCTGGTATGTTTTGCACAGATCAGTGCTGTTTTTGCACTATGTCAATCCAAATGCTTAAACTTACTTTCGTATTTGAACTAAAATACGCAACTCACAAACTACACAGATGCCTATTGTTATTCCTGCCGATTTACGTATATGTGCCATCTATATATTTCTCTATATTGTGTATGATATTGTAGCTGCTCCTTCAACACACACGCTGTGGTTTAGTAATGACAATGTCTTGTTATTTACATGGAAGACCTGTAGAATAGATGGATATACAGTGAGGGAAAAAAGTATTTGATCCCCTGCTGATTTTGTACGTTTGCCCACTGACAAAGAAATGATCAGTCTATAATCTTAATGGTAGGTTTATTTGAACAGTGAGAGACAGAATAACAACAACAAAATCATGTCAAAAATGTTATAAATTGATTCGCATTTTAATGAGGGAAATAAGTATTTGACCCCTTCTCAATCAGAAAGATTTCTGGCTCCCAGGTGTCTTTTATACAGGTAACGAGCTGAGATTAGGAGCACACTCTTAAAGGGAGTGCTCCTAATCTCAGCTTGTTACCTGTATAAAAGACACCTGTCCACAGAAGCAATCAATCAATCAGATTCCAAACTCTCCACCATGGCCAAGACCAAAGACCTCTCCAAGGATGTCAGGGACAAGATTGTAGACCTACACAAGGCTGGAATGGGCTACAAGACCATCGCCAAGCAGCTTGGTGAGAAGGTGACAACAGTTGGTGCGATTATTCGCAAATGGAAGAAACACAAAATAACTGACTATTTTCCCTTGGCCTGGGGCTCCATGCAAGATCTCACCTCGTGGAGTTGCAATGATCATGAGAACGGTGAGGAATCAGCCCAGAACTACACGGGAGGATCTTGTCAATGATCTCAAGGCAGCTGGGACCATAGTCGAATCGAGCTCTTTGGCATCAACTCAACTCGCCGTGTTTGGAGGAGGAGGAATGCTGCCTCGACCCCAAGAACACCATCCCCACCGTCAAACATGGAGGTGGAAACATTATGCTTTGGGGGTGTTTTTCTGCTAAGGGGACAGGACAACTTCACTGCATCAAAGGGACGATGGACGGGGCCATGTACCATCAAGTCTTGGGTGAGAACCTCCTTCCCTCAGCCAGGGCATTGAAAATGGGTCGTGGATGGGTATTCCAGCATGACAATGACCCAAAACACACAGCCAAGGCAACAAAGGAGTGGCTCAAGAAGAAGCACATTAAGGTCCTGGAATGGCCTAGCCAGTCTCCAGACCTTAATCCCATAGAAAATCTGTGGAGGGAGCTGAATGTTCGAGTTGCCAAACGTCAGCCTCGAAACCTTAATGACTTGGAGAAGATCTGCAAAGAGGGGTGGAACAAAATCCCTCCTGAGATGTGTGCAAATCTGGTGGCCAACTACAAGAAACGTCTGACCTCTGTGATTGCCAACAAGGGTTTTGCCACCAAGTACTAAGTCATGTTTTGCAGAGGGGTCAAATACTTATTTCCCTCATTAAAATGCAAATCAATTTATAACATTTTTGACATGCGTTTTTCTGAATTGTTTTGTTGTTATTCTGTCTCTCACTGTTCAAATAAACCTACCATTAATATGATAGACTGATCATGTCTTTGTCAGTGGGCAAACGTACAAAATCAGCAGGGGATCAAATACTTTTTTCCCTCACTGTATTTCTATATTTGTTTCTCTATATTCTTTGGTATATATTTAGGTACAGTAGCTTGCGAAAGTATTCATCCCCCTTGGCATTTTTCCTATTTTATTGCCTTACAACCTGGAATTAAAATTGAGTTTTGGGGGGTTTGTATTATTTGATTTACACAACATGCGTACCACTTTGAAGATGCAAAATATGTTTTATTGTGAAACAAACAAGAAATAAGTAAAAAAAACAGAACACTTGAGCGTGCATAACTATTCACCCCCCCCCCCCCCCCAAAGTCAATACTTTGTAGAGCCACCTTCTGCAGCAATTACAGATGCAAGTCTCTTGGGGTATGTCTCTATAAGCTTGGCACATCTAGCCACTGGGATTTATGCCAATTTTTCAAGGCAAAACTGCTCCAGCTCCTTCAAGTTGGATGGGTTCCGCTGGTGTACCGCAATCTTTAAGTCATACCACAGATTCTCAAATTGATTGAGGTCTGGGCTTTGACTAGGCCATTCCACTTGAGTGTTGCTTTAGCAGTATGCTTAGGGTCATTGTCCTGCTGGAAGGTGAACCTCCGTCCCAGTCTCAAATCTCTGGAAGACTGAAACAGGTTTCCCTCAAGAATTTCCCAGTATTTAGCACCATCATTCCTTCAATTCTGACCAGTTTTCTAGTCCCTGCCGATGGAAAACATCCCCACAGCATGATGCTGCAACCACCATGCTTCACTGTGGGGATGGTGTTCTCGGGGTGATGAGAGGTGTTGGGTTTGCGCCAGACATAGAATTTTCCTTGATGGACAAAAATGTTAGTCTCATCTGACCAGAGTACCTTCTTCCATATGTTTGGGGAGTCTCCCACATGTGTTTTGGTGAACACCAAACGTGTTTGCTTATTTTTTTCTTTAAGCAATGGCTTTTTTTCTGGCCACTCTTCGGTAAAGCCCAGCTCTGTGGAGTGTATGGCTTAAAGTGGTCCTATGGACAGATACTCCAATCTCCGCTTTGCAGCTCCTTCAGGGTTATCTTTGGTCTCTTTGATGCCTCTCTGATTAATGCCCTCCTTGCCTGGTCCGTGAGTTTTGGTGGATGGCCCTCTCTTGGCAGGTTTGTTGTGGTGCCATATTCTTTCCATTTTTTAATAATGGATTTAATGGTGCTCCGTGGGATGTTCAAAGTTTCTGATATTTTTTATAACCCAACCCTGATCTGTATTTCTCCACAACTTCGTCCCTGACCTGTTTGGAGAGCCCCTTGATCTTCATGGTGCTGCTTGCTTGGTGGTGCCCCTTGCTTAGTGGTGTTGCAGACTCTGGGGCCTTTCAGAACAGGTGTGAATATATACTGAGATCATGTGACAGATCATGTGACACTTAGATTGCACACAGGTGGACTTTATTTAACTCATTATGTGTCTTCTGAAGGTAATTGGTTGCACCAGATCTTATTTAGGGGCTTCATCGCAAAGGGGTGAATACATATGCACGCACCACTTTTCCGTTAGTTATTTTTTTCATTTCACTTCACCAATTTGGACTATTTTGTGTATGTCCATTACATGAAATCCAAATAAAAATCCATTTAAATGACAGGTTGTAATGCAACAAAATAGGAAAAACGCCAAGGGGGATGAATACTTTTGCAAGGCACTGTATATTTCTCAGTTTCAGTATGGTTGGTTAGTGTAGTGTTGGTCTAAATGCACGAATGACTGCTCAGCTTTTTGGAGTGTGTCTGTGCAATAAAGAAAAAAAACGCTGCTCGCCCTCTAATGCCATACAGATATTTTGTGTCTGAAAATGATTGAGCCAATGGTTTTTCCATGGAAGTCTTCCATTGATGGACAATGCAATGAAGATGATTGTCTGACAAAAAACACACAGATTGTCAGTCCATTTATCTTAACTGAGCTACACAGGCCCTTTGTAGCTCAGTTGTTAGAGCATGGCACTTGCAACACCACGGTTGTGGGTTCGATTCCCACTGGGGGCCAGTATGAAAAAAAAAGTATGTACTCACTAACTTTAAGTCGCTCTGGATAAGAGCGTCTGCTAAATGACTAAAAATGTTAAAATATACAACTCATCAGAAAATAGTTGACTTGAGTTTTACTTTTGATGAATGCGTCATGCAATTTCATGTCTTCATACGTCTTCATGTTCTCTGTGTGGCCATAGCTGCAATGTACACACACACACACACACACAGAGTTACAGGCAGACACAGTCCTCTGTGACAGCAAAGCAGATGCAGTGCAGTATAAGGCCACAGGGTGGTGCGGTTGGTCTGTGTAATAATGGATGCGATAAACCTCTCTTCAATCAGTACACCTACACCTAACAGGTAGACTGTCTGTAAGTCGTGACAACTGCTACTGAATACGTGCTGAGAAACAAGCTGGTTTGATCTCCAATTTTACTGAGAACTGATAGGATAGGGGTTAATGTTGATGTTTAGGAAGGTAGCGAGGAGAAAAGGGGAGTGAGAGAGGAGAGTGCTGTGTGTTCCACGGTGTCCACATACACACAGACATTTTGCTCTCTCTCTCTCTCTCTCTCTCTATCTCTCTATCTATCTATCTAATCTAATCTAATCTAATCTATTGGTCTCTCTCTCACTTTCCTCCCTGCTCTGCCAGACTCACACCTTTACTAAACACCTCTCTGTGGAGCGGGAATGGGCTGTATCCTCCCTGGTGTGTCTGGGTGTGCGTGTGTGTGTGTTTGTGTGTGTGTGTGTGTGTGCGTGCATGTGTCCACGTAGGTGCATGTGTGTAGGGGGGTCAGTTGAGTCCTAGAGGGAGCTGAATTACTGCATGGAAATCGGCCATACCAGCTGAGAAGAAGAGACACACACTCACACACACACGTACACAGACAGAAACAGACCTACACACACACAGCTTGGCACAAGGGTAAGTCTTAGCGTGGGGTGGCTTTTTTAGAGGGCATGTGTGTTTATCATTCTTCAAAGCCTCAATGTGTCTGCCATGATGACACACTGTCACATCTCATAGATCACAACACACACACACACACACACAAATGACTGTTTGTGAGCAGTGTTATTATGCGGAGTGTCACATGCTGTGAGATTCTCCTCCATTCTGTCACTCGTATCTTTCTATTAATCAGACGTATGTGTTAGTGTTTGTGTGTGTGTGCGTGTGTGTGTGTCAATAAGTGTTTTTCAGGGTAAATAAACTCTTATGGTTTCTCCACATGCATGGAATTATTCATGAGCTGTCTGCATGCGATGAAAAAATGATAACACATATAATTAAAGTAATGATGATAACATAGTGTCATGACTCTCCTGGGTGAGGATCAAAGGCCTCAGATCATCTTGGCAAATGGCTGACAACAACCAGACCCCTCCTACCCACAGAAGAGGGGAGGGGGGGGGGGGGGGGGGCTGGGCCGGTTTTGACACCTTAACACTCAGTCGTAAATTAGGCAGGAGGGGAATGTCTCCCTTGCTCTTCAGTATTGGTAAAGGAATGTGCTTTGTCTCCAGAATACTTTTGCCGCCAAAACTGGATCAATATTTCCAACATCAGAATGTGGGGAATGGTCAGTGGGGATCTAAAGAATAATCATGTCATATTGTTTATTATTTTGTGATGTCATTAAGGATGGTATCAAGAACATACTGTAATTTGGAAAGTATACACATTATATCTGTCAAGTCTTCATCCAATACGTTGTGTATAAGAAATGAACAATGATGAAAGTATTTTTGTTAAGATTGGAATGTGATTTTAGTTTCCTAATGAGGTCATTGTTTTTCATTTAAACTATGCACAGTAAGTAGCCACGCCCCAAGTGAGCTCAGAGATCGTGTCAGCAAGTAGGAACGCCCCTTTTACCAAGAGGGCATAAAGGCTTGAATGACAAATTCACATCAGACCAGAAAGCGTGGAGACGGTAGTCCACATGTTTGAAATGGTTAGAACATTGAATCTCAACACGAGGTGAAGAAGATAAACTCAATAGACCAGAAAATTGCCAGTCTGCAGCTGTGCGTGTAAAGGGATCTAGAACTTTGACTAAAGACATGAGGTGGGAAGAAGAAAATCCCATCTCAGACAATCATTGGAATGCATCTGAGTATCTGTTCTATTTAGAACACTCCACTCCAAGCCAGGATAACTAAGAAGAAGGACATTGTGACGTCTGGTGGAAAAGCAGAGCCTTACACTGAAACGGGACACTAAAACCGACCCCTTCCCATAGAAGGATTGATTGGTTTCAAAGGAGAGATGACAAACAAAGACATCTACACGTAAATACATGCATGACTTCTTACCCAAACGGGCAGTGGTTTGTGAGCAAAGTATTATGATTACTTTGAGGGTAGCTTCCAAATGTATCAACGATAAGTTTGACTCTCTCTTTGCCTCTCCCTCTCCCTATCTACCCCTCCCTCTTTTGATAACCAAGCAGTCATGCTGTTGTTAGTCCGCTAGGGACTGTTTCTCATGTATTAAGTATGTATGTATTCAGTGTTATTATTTGGTTAGCTAGTAAATAAATAATTAAGCCAATTTGTGTAGTGCTGAATCATAAGTAAAGCTGGGGTTCTAGCGGATCCAAGAATTCTGCGACCATTCAGAATGATGACTGATAAGAGGTAATGATTAATACGTTGACTGTTTTATACATATTGATAGGTAAAGACCTTTAAGAGTTTAAGTCGGTAATGGTAACTTATTCCGTGGTGCCCCCAATCCTAATGAGTTAATTGTTACATGATTAATTTAATCGTGTAACAATTAAACATAGTTAGTTGTTTCGATAAATAACAGTCATCATATTAATGAAAGTCACGTCACACACACACCACTAAAATGGCAAAACGTGACAGAGCAGTAGTGTGAATGGTAATAGTCAGACGACTATTATTATTATTATCTATTTAATCAATATTCAATTGAGTCAACCTTAACCCTTTTCACAGTCTCTATGGGTTTTTCACTGTATTGAAGGGGAGACATCATGTGCTGCACAAGAACAGAGGAGTGAAGAGGAGGGTGGAGGAGAGGAAATGAGAGGAGAGAAGACCGGAATAGAGGAAATTTGAGGAGATGAGAGCGGAGGAGAGTAGATGAAAGAGGAGAAGAGGCAAAAAAGGAGAGGAGATGAGTGGATAAGAGAGTGATGGTGTTTTTCTGGGGTGTCTGTGTATAGCAGGGTGTGTGTGTGTTAGTGTCTGAGTGACCTGTTTTTGAACTGTGAGTGCTGAACGAGCAGGGTTCAAACCTCCAAAGAGAGTGTCACTGGAAGCCCTCATGGATGTACAGTGCCTTGCAAAAGTATTCATCCCCCTTGGCGTTATTCCTATTTTGTTGCATTACAACCTGTAATTGACATACACAAAATAGTCCAAATTGGTGAAGTGAAATGAAAAAGAAATATCCCGGAAAAGTGGTGCATGCATATGTATTCACCCCCTTTGCTATGAAGCCCCTAAATAAGATCTGGTGCAACCAATTACCTTCAGAAGTCACATAATGAGTTAAATAAAGTCCACCTGTGTGCAATCTAAGTGTCACATGATCTGTCACATGATCTCAGTATATATACACCTGTTCTGAAAGGCCCCAGAGTCTGCAACACCACTAAGCAAGGGGCACCACCAAGCAAGTGGCACCATGAAGATCAAGGGGCTCTCCAAACAGGTCAGGGACAAAGTTGTGGAGAAGTACAGATCAGGGTTGGGTTATAAAAAATATCAGAAACTTTGAACATCCCACGGAGCACCATTAAATCCATTATTAAAAAATTGAAAGAATATGGCACCACAACAAACCTGCCAAGAGAGGGCCGCCCACCAAAACTCACGGACCAGGCAAGGACGGCATTAATCAGAGAGAAAACAAAGAGACAAAAGATAACCCTGAAGGAGCTGCAAAGCTCCACAGCGGAGATTGGAGTATCTGTCCATAGGACCACTTTAAGCCGTACACTCCACAGAGCTGGGCTTTACGGAACAGTGGCCAGAAAAAAGCCTTTGCTTAATGAAAAAAATAAGCAAACACGTTTGGTGTTGGGAGTGTTGGGAGACTCCCCAAACATATGGAAGAAGGTACTCTGATCAGATGAGACTAAAATTGAGCTTTTTGGCCATCAAGGAAAATTCTATGTCTGGTGCAAACCCAACACCTCTCATCACCCCGAGAACACCATCCCCACAGTGAAGCATGGTGGTGGCAGCATCATGCTGTGAGGATGTTTTTCATCGGCAGGGACTGGGAAACTGGTCAGAATTGAAGGAATGATGGATGGCGCTAAATACAGGGAAATTCTTGAGGGAAACCTTTTTCAGTCTTCCAGAGATTTGAGACTGGGACGGAGGTTCACCTTCCAGCAGGACAATGACCCTAAGCATACTGCTAAAGCAACACTTGAGTGGTTTAAGGGGAAACATTTAAATGTCTTGGAATGGCCTAGTCAAAGCCCAGACCTCAATCCATTTGAGAATCTGTGGTATGACTTGAAAAGATTGCTGTACACCAGCAGAACCCATCCAACTTGTAGGAGCTGGAGCAGTTTTGCCTTGAAAAATTGGCAAAAATCCCAGTGGCTAGATGTACCAAGCTTATAGAGACATACCCCAAGAGACTTGCAGCTGTAATTGCTGCAGAAGGTGGCTCTACAAAGTATTGACTTTGGGGGGGGTGAATAGTTATGCACGCTCAAGTGTTCTGTTTTTTTTACTTATTTCTTGTTTGTTTCACAATAAAAAATAGTTTGCATCTTCAACGTGGTAGGCATGTTGTGTAAATCAAATGATACAAGCTCCCCAAAAATCAATATTAATTCCAGGTTGTAAGGCAACAAAATAGGAAAAATGCCAAGGGGGGTGAATACTTTCGCAAGCCACTGTATGTCCTCAGGGATGTATGTACACACACACACAAACACACACACTCTAAGTAATGTATTATCTGTCCTGATTCCTTCAATTATGTAAATAGGATTCGTCTTCTCCTTGGGGATGATAGTGTTGAATAAGGCCTTGTTAGGAGGGTAAACGACAAGAAATGAACAGATTGGAGAGGAAAGAGTGAGAGGGCGAGTTCGCACATCTCCCTCACTGCATGACAAGTAGGCCCTGGACAAAGAGAGTGAGCGAGTTTGTGTGTCTGTGTGTGTGTGTGTGTATGTGTGTGTGTGTATGTGTGTGTGTGTGTGTGTGTGTGTGTGTGTGTGTGTGTGTGTGTGTGTGTGTGTGTGTGTGTGTGTGTGTGTGTGTGAGAGGGAGGGAGGGAGAGAGAGAGAGAGCGCGAGATAGAGCTAGAAAGCAGTGACGGAGGCAGCGAATGTGTACAATAAACTCTATGGCATGTGTAGATATGGAAACATGTCCCTTAGTTCAAGTTGTGTTTGTACCTTAACAATATTTATTTATTTTCTCTCTATCACAATAATTCTCTCTCTCTCTATCCATGTATATTATTACCACTGTGACTTGACCAGAGTTTTATTTCTCCTGACGCCCGCCCACAGCACATTATTGGTGAATCATTTCTGACCTACCTTTCCACTTATTGCTCTTTCAATTTCCCTCCATTCATTCTGTCTCTATCTGGTGACTCATCTGATAATCAGGTCTTTCCTTTTCACCCAGGACGACCAATCAGAGAAGAGCAGTTAAGTGGCTTTAGAGAAATCATATTTATCTCTGGCCCCGCTGTCTTTGTGTGTTCTTCTCTGTGTTTACTGTCCAGAACTCATGTTTTGCTGCTGCTTTATCACATTTAACTAATATAAAGAGAACAAGAGAGTTAGAGGAAAGGAGAGGACAGTGTAGAGAAGTGCAAGTGGAGAGGTGGAGTTCACATAAGCTGTAAGCAGAAAAGTAAGCGACAGTAGGACTGATACCTGACACTCTTTTTCCTGCCTCACACCCACTCTATCCTTCCACAGATGGACATATATTTATTTATCTCTTAGCTCTCTCTCCCCTCCTTCATTCTCTTCTCTCTCTCTCTCTCTCTCTCTCTCTCTCTCTCTCTCTCTCTCTCTCTCTCTCTCTCTCTCTCTCTCTCACTCTCTCTCTCTCTCTCTCTCTCTCTCTTACTCTGAGAGGTTGAATTCAGGAAAGGTTTGGTGACATTTACAGCTTCATCATAACTGTAGAGTTGAGCATCGCTCAGGTGGTCTACTGAAAATGGAAAATGTTTGTATGAGTCAGTAGCAATTAGTGTCTGTATGTCCATTAGTGGTTATTTTATGTTCACTGAGAGAGAGGGGGAGAGAGTCAGAGAGAGAGAGAGAGAGAGAGAGAGAGAGAGAGAGAGAGAGAGAGAGAGAGACAGATGAATGTAGAGATAGAGAGGAGGAGAGAGAGAGACAGAGAGAGAGAGAGAGAGAGAGAGAGAGAGAAATAAAGAGATAGTGATATAAGCAGAGATGACAGCATCCCTTTACTGCCGGTGTAAGACAAAGCATGCTGGAAGCCATGCTGACACACACACAGCACTGCTCTTCTGTTGACTAATTAACAACCATTTAGTGCGATGAGTTAGAGTCAATGGAGACAGTAATGACTGACACATTACCAATACAGCTGTGACATCACAAATCACAGCATAATTTTTACAGGGTTCTAGCACGATGTAATATGGATATCTTCCATACAGGGTTCTAGCACGATGTAATATGAATATCTTCCATACAGGGTTCTAGCACGATGTAATATGGATATCTTCCATACAGGGTTCTAGCACGATGTAATATGGATATCTTCCATACAGGGTTCTAGCACGATGCGCCCAGAAGAGTGTACCGCTACTACATCGAGTCACTATAAGTCGATACTTGTATAAATGTCCATACTTTAATGTCCATACTGTCAAACTGCGCCCCATAATCCACAGTTTTTCAATGGAGTAGGAACTTACGACTTCAAGCGTTCAAGTGTGCACTACCACTCGATACTATCCATTATTTAACGCTAACTGTGTACCTGTGCGTATCCTGAGTGCTATAGAGTTGCCAGTTGGATTTGGAATCCATAATCTTTTATAAAAACGTTCATTTTATGCATCCCCTGCCCAAACAAAACAATCTGTTGCGCAATGACAGGCTGCTTCTTCTCCATTAATAAACAACGGCTCCCTTGACCGAGGTTGTGTATAATGCTACCTTTATAAAAGACGACGGATTTCAGCACCCAAAGAAAATCTCGCAGTTACACAGGACAAGCATAAGTACAAGGAAAGCATTAAAGAATGGACATTTCTACAAGTATCAACTGATGGGGACTCGATGCAGTCGGAGGTACAGTCCGCCCACACTCATTGCAACTCAATTCCATTGAGATGTATAGCTATATCGTGGAGTTTAGTCAGCTACCCCAATACCAAACTGATTCTGAATCTGAGATCTCCATAAGCTTACCAGATACCAGCTTATAGCCCATACATAGAAGATACCAAAGGCAGGTAAGTAGGCCTAAGTCACATGATTACAGATTTAAATATACATTTTTGAATATAATTTTTTAAAATAGAAGTGCTGATCATAGGTTTTAACACTGGCAATATATAGATACCACCAAAAGATACCATCCTTTCCAAGGACAAGATATCACCGCTCTCCAAGGACAAGATACCACCGCTCTCTAAGGACAAGATACCACCGCTCTCCAAGGACAAGATACCACCGCTCTCCAAGGACAAGATACCACCGCTCTCCAAGGACAATATACCACCGCTCTCCAAGGACAAGATACCACGCTCTCCAAGGACAAGATACCACCGCTCTCCAAGGACAGAGTAGTGCCTGCGCAGTGAAAAGGTGCTCAGTTAAGCTTGCACATTCTTTCTGGAATGGTGCCCCACTGGCCCCAGTAGGATTGATCAGAATTGATCAGGCTCCGTGCATTTCATTTACTACTAAAATGTTTGAAACTTTTTTGACAAAACAAACAAAACAATAGCTTAAACCGTGAAGCTAACCAACCTTTACCGTGGCTACCACTAATTAGAACAATGCAGGCATAAATGTTTGTGAAATGTATAGGCCTATTCAGTGGAGGAGCGCTATGTGCTTCTCCACACACAACTAACTTCATTCTATCGTCAACATTCTATCGTCAACAACATTCTATCGTCAACAAGCTCTCACAGTCTCACTGCAGAATCCGATGTTTGTCCATAAACCTCAATCTTTGAATGTTAACAGAGTCGATTTCCATAGGCCCACTGAAATCGAATTAGCATAATGATAAAAAATGCCATCAAAATCCGTCAGTTTACGCTAGAGATGTCTGTTTTTTTGCATTGGATGTGTCTCAATCCCCTGATGTCACACTTCCGCATTTGCGATGAAAGGTGGCAGAGCTAGAGCGGTGTTTGTCAGACCATGAGACATCCCGAGAATCGGTCTTCTCACAAAATCGTCTGTAGCGTCTGAACGGTTTTGCCTACAAACTATTATGATGAGACTCTCACCAACACGATGGTGTTCTCCGTTTTGCTCTACAACCTCCCACAAGCATCTTGTGACTCGTCTGAAGTTGGGACAGCCGATCTGCCAACATCTGTCTGTAGCGTCCGAAGTGTTTGGGCTACACCCTCTGTGCAAAGGTGAGTATCTCACAAACACGTACATGTCGGTTGTTTTACTATAGGACACCCACAAGCCTCACAAGACTTGTTTAAAGGTCCCCTGGTACCAGTTAAAAACATGAATGGAGGTATACAGTCGTGGCCCAAAATATTGGCACCCTTGCACTTTTTTCAAATAATGCACAATTTCTTCCAGAAAACTGTTGAAATCAAAAAATATTTTGGTAGCCACATATGTATGTCATCGGTGTGCAGTTGAACAAAACAAAAAAATCTGAATAATTATTCCACAAAGAAATCCTAATATGGCCAGGATAATATTATTGGCACCTTCTAGAAGTAGTCAGAAATAATTAGATTTCAAGCAGGCGATTCTCCTGTACTTTGGAATTGAACTCATCTTTGGTGAGTTGCAGGTGGCTGCAATATAAAAATGACTAATTCAACCAGTTTGAATAGAGAAAAGGACTCATTCTCCTGTTTTGTGTCACTGTGTGTACCGCAATGAGCATGGAAAATATAAAGAAAACTAGATAATTATCTGAGGAGGTCAGACACAAGATTGTAGCCAAGCATGGACAATCTCAAGGCTACAAGACTTTGATGTTCCTGTTTCCACCATATGTAATGTTATCAAGAAGTTTAAGGCCCATGCCACAACCTTTCTGGAAGTGGCCGCAAGAGAAAACGTGATGGAAGATTGCAGCAAAGGATTGTTCGAATGGTGGAGAAAACACCTCAGTCAACTACCACACAGATTCAAGCTGACCTTCAGACACAAGGTACAACAGTTTCAACTCGCACAATCTGTCGCCACCTCAATGAAAGGGGTTTATATGGTAGGAGACCCAGGAGGACCCCACTGCTGAGCAATTTTCCAAAACACACCTGAACATACAAAAATCATTTTGGGAGAATGTCATGTCGACAGATGAGACCAAATTAGAGCTTTTTGGTAAAGCACACCGTCTCTATGTTTACAGAAAACAAAATGAAGCCTTCAACGAAAATAACATCGTCCCTACAGTCAAACATGGAGGAGGTTCAGTGATGTTTTAGGGTTGCTTTGCTGACTCTGGCACTGGGTGCCTTGAAAGTGTGCATGGCATCATGAAATCTGGAGAATACCAACGCATTTTGGAGCGCAATGTCAGACCCAGTGTCAGAAAGTTGGGTCTCTGTCGAAGGTCATGGGTCTTCCAGCAGGACAATGACTCCAAACACACTTCAAAGAACACCCAGGAATGGTTCAAGACAAAACACTGGACTGGTCTGAAGTGGCCAGCAATGAGTCCAGATCTAAATCCCATTGAAAACTTGTGGAGAGATCTGAAAACAGCACTTGGGAGAAGGCACCCTTCAAATCTGGGAAAACTGGAGCAGTTTGCACAAGAGGAGTGGGCATAACTGCCAGTATAGAGGTACAGGAAGCTCATCGATGGCTATAGGAAGCGCTTGATTGCAGTTATTCTTACCAAAGGATGTGCTACCAAATGTGACTGACTGGCTCGATTCGGTCTTATGTAGCAACATTTGAAATTGTGTTTTTTACATTGGATAAAAGTAGAGACTCAGAGCTAGAAAATGGTATACAAATACACTACAGTTGAAGAACAATGGGAAAGTAATTCTGCTTTGAAAGTTGATAAACTTGTAACCTCACTTTTGAGAAAATGGCCCTTCAATGTTTTGGTAAACCTACTGGAGACCTCTTCTTTATCTACACCCATTCAGCATCATTCACACCCTCTTAAGCCTTAGCCCCACCCATCTCTTTAAGGATTCACATGTGAGGCCATGTACTAAACAACCAAAGATTTCAAGACTAAAGGCTGGTTTATACTACGGGTGTGTTAAATCTGGAGCGCCAGAGTGCGCTCTGGGTGTTCGTAAACTCAGAGCGTTCTCAGATTGTCCGTTCACAAGAGCGTTTCACTCTCGGAGCGTTCAGAGTGCACACTGGACGCTCTGGCCGAGGAGTAGGGTTGATCCGAGCGTTCTGACCTAACAAGTCAAGCACCCAAGGTAACTGGCTAACGTTGGCTAGCTTGCTAGCTACATCCAGACACAAATGAGAGAACAGCTCACTCTGACCATTTTACTCGCCCTAGCAGAGCTGGTTAGGCAGTTTTTATGTTATCCAGAGCATTGGTGACTGTATCTGTGCTGCTGGCAACAATTTAATTATGCTTTTTTGCCATTGTTTATTGACACTGGCCATATTCAACGGGTGTTGAGCGTTCGTAAATTCATCAGTTATTCTGTGATCTGGCACAATGACGAGATTGCTCTGAAATCGGAGTAGATAGCCAGAGCGAATTTACCAGCTATGTCTATCGACAGTTGTCGCAGTGAACATTCTATTGAAATGGTTACTTTCATAGTGGAGTCTTATTTAGACATGTAGCTAGCTAGCTAGCTAAACAATAAACCATAATCCCAACTCATAACGTTACTACCCTGCATGAGTATGCAGGTAACTAATCAACCAGGTTCAATGTTAGCTAGCAAGCTAACATTAGGCTATAACTAGCAATGCAAATGGATTTGAGATACAAATAATATTACTACACAGATCATACACGTAATGTTAGCTAGCGAGCCATCCAGCTAACGTTAGCTAGCTAACAGTACACTTTAACTTGAAATGAAAACGACTTTCTGACAAAATCTGAAATGTGTAATATCTGAAAGTGTAGCTAGGTAGACAGTCTTACCCATATACATGAATGGACACTTCTCCCTCTCTGTCACGGATGCCATGGTTGCCCTTAGTTTGAAGATGTAATCCGGAAACAGGTGTTTTATACAACAGCCTTCTGTGTGTTCTCTTTTCGACTCCCTCTGCATATTTCCAATCAAACGCAATAATTTTCTCCATCTCAGCTATCATACTCTAATTCCACCGGGCATTCCACTGATTTCAAAACTCGGTCCTCCAGAAAGTGGAGAGCAACACTTTTGCAGTTCTACTATGTGATAACTTTCAAAAACGCTGCATTAGAAAGGATTACCTACACATACTGACCAGCTCATGTTATTGACAGAAGCATGCTACATGGCAGACCAATCCAAACTCTTCTCTCGGCATGTCCAGTCCACCCATTATCTCAGTCAATCATGGCTAGCGGGAACGTTCCTGTCTTTTTCCATGGCTAAACTAACTAGACTTGTAATTTAACTATTTTATTCGTATTTACAGATGGAATACAAGTTTGTTATTAAGGCACATGAAAGTTCACATTCCAGAAGGCATTTCTGCAAAAAAACACATTAAAAGATACATTTAAAAAAGTTTACGTTCAAATGGCTCTCCTGTGAAGTAGTGATGCGTGACATGCTCCTGGTTTCCTGAAACGAGTCAGAATTAAGTCTAGGGTGTCAATAATTTTGTCAATGCCATTTCGGTGTATTTTCTGATTTAAATGGATATATTCTGTAATATTAACAGTGAAATAAATAATTGTGGAGACCAAATAATCAATTTCATCTTATTTTGGGGAAAATCGTGTTACTTGAAAAAAGTGCAAGGATGCCAATATTTTTGGCCACGACTGTATATGGAGATCTGTATATGGAGATCAAATCAAATAGGTAAATTATCCTTGGTATGAACTTCTTAATTATTGGTATGACACCACCCCACCCTCGCTTAGACTCTAGAGGATTAAGTGGGCATTCATTCTGAATGGTTAAGTTAAGGGTTAAGGTTTGGGATAGGGTTCAAACAAAAACAACTTCACGGTTAAATTTAGGCATTAATTCTGAATGGGTTAAGGTAAGGGTTAAGGTTTCGGATAGGGTAAACATTTTTTTTATAAAAAAACGACTGCCTAGCACTGGGTTTGAACATGCGACCCTCAGAGCCGGAGCTTGCGGCGACCCTCGGAGCCGGAGCACGCGGCTTACGCCCATCTGCCATCCCTGTCCACCATGCCCTAGCAAACCCCAAGCCTACTTGGTAATAGCACTCGCCGTTGCCCCTAGTGGCCGGTTTAGAAGTAATCTCCTGACATTCCTGCTTACCTGGACAGACGTCAAATTTCACAGTGGATCTTGAGGGACCTGGCTGCTATAGTAGGCTAATATATGTTATTTGACTGCTGCAAACCATTTGAATTGCACATTCAAATTCAAAAAAAAAAATTAAGAAACATTGATTGAAAGTGACTGGTGAAGAAATTGTACTGATTTGAAGCTTGTGTTCTCTTCTCACTCTGCCAATTTACCAATCAATTCATGTTTATTACTGTCAATAAATGTTACTGATTGGCCAGATTACTCAGTCGTCATGTTCAGTAGGCACGAAACGGCAGAAAACATTTAGAAAAAGAAGGAAATACATGAAGTTGATCAATAAGAACAGAGATAGTTTTGTTCTGTGTTGCTCTGCTACAGTGTGCTCTACTGAACCCAACCCAGGTTTCCCTCAGGTGTTGTCTTGTCTGGAGTCTGCAGGTCCTAGTTCAAACACACATTTATATACACAATGTTTGCTGAGGGAAAGAGATTCAGGCCTTTTCTGACTGTCTGGAACATAAAATAGCAGTAGACCAATCCAGATCCTGTGTGTCACCTTGTTTGTGTGTCTGGTTATTTTAGGTGGTTTGGACAGTTCTGTCTTCCAGAGTGGATTCTGTTTGGACGACCTTCCTTCCGTCTGTCCTCAGGCTGGCTCTCTATATCTGGATGAAGACCTTCTCAAGGACAACAGAGGAGGACTGATGACTGTGTGTGTGTGTGTGTGTGTGTGTGTGTGTGTCTGTGTGTGTGTGTGTGTGTGTGTGTGTGTGTGTGTGTATGTGTGTGTGTGTGTGTGTGTGTGTGTGTGTGTGTGTGTGTGTGTGTGTGTGTGTGTGTGTGTGTGTGTGTGTGTGTGTGTGTGTGTGTGTGTGTGTGTGTGTGTGTGTGTGTGCACGCTTGTGTCACGTTCGCACTTGTGTGAGGCCATCACATGCACTGTAAAAATAAACCATTTGATTCAACTAATTATTATTAAGTAACTGGTTCCACATTAATTCCACAAATTAATATTAGGGTATCTTACCTAAAAAAGGCTGTGGAACAATGTAGTTACACACACAGAGCTTTTTACATGCAATGTTTTCAACGTCTATATATGACGCATGTTGACAGACATGATTACATTGTGCATGTTAATTTATACATTCATTATTATTCAACATGTCCTCACCTGGGATTTGAACTCCTAGGTGAGGACAACCATTTCTGTGTCAATTATCAGTTAATCTGACTATTCTCTCAATCATTCATTTGATTTTCTTATTTCAGCAATTGTCTAATGTTGGTGGGGCATATTAGTCTGTTTTAATGTTACTCCTTAATCCCTATGATATATAAAACAGTTTTTATTGAGTGTACTTTTAACAGAGCTGAGATTTACTTTGATGTGTGAAATGTAGCAATACATGTAAAATCAGTCATTGACACTGACAAGGTGGCGTAGCAGGAAGATTGGACTGCCGCGAACCTAAGAGGTTGTGAGTTCAAATCCCAGGTGAGGACATGTTGAATATTAATTACTGTATGAATGTAATACAATGTAATAATGTATTTCAATAATGTATGTGTCAAATATGTAAGTTGAAAACATAGTATGTTAAAAGCACTGTGCGTGTGTAAATAGTTCTACAGCCATTTTTAGGTAAGATGCCCAAATATTAATTTCCAGCTGAATTAACATTTGAGCAAACATATCACATTAAGTTCAGGTAACACTTGCACCGAAAAGTTGAATAAACAAAAAAAGGCTGTGGAACCAGTTACTTAATAATAATTAGTTGCATGCACACAGACACACACCTCAGCAGGTCTCACCCCTGACAAGGTAAAGAGACAGTTTAAAGACTCTAATCAGTGGAGCTGTTTAACCTGTCTGAACTCTTACCTGATTCTAATCATAGGTTTCTGTCACCCCCCTCGTTCTCTCCTATCTCTCTCTCTCTCTCTTCCCCCTCTCTCTCTCTCTCTCTCTCTCTCTCTCTCTCTCTCTCTCTCTCTCTCTCTGTCTCTCTCTCTCTCTCTCTCTCCCTCTCTCTCTCTCTCTCCCTCTCTCTCTCTGTCTCTCTCTCTCTCTCTCTCTCTCTCTCTCTCTCTCTCTCTCTCTCTCTCTCTCTCTCTCTCTCTCTCTCTCTCTCTCTCTCTCTCTCTCTCTCTCTCTCTGTCGCTCTCTCTTTGTCTGTTTGTGTGTGTGTGATTGTGCGTGCATGCGTGTGGCTGTAATCACAGCTGCTGGATTTAAACCTGATGATAATTAACCACGAGCTTGACACTGAAATTATCAGCTGAAAGGAAAGTGTCACAACACCGGCTATAACTTCCCTCTGTGCAACAGGCCTAGTCACAACACCTGAGCACAGCACCTGGTTCAGAGATGCACAGAGCAGGTAAAAATGACTAATCTCCACATGTTGTTATCTTACTGTCTTACCTCAGAACACAGCGCTGTTTATAACTGCTCTCTGTGTGTGTGTGTGTGCATGTGTGCTTGCGTGTACGTGTGTGTGCATGTGTGTGTGTGTGCGTGTGAGTGTGCGCGTGTGTTCGTATGACTGTGTGTGTTTTATTTGACACATGCACAAGTACAGTGAAATGCTTAACTTGCAAGCCCTACCCAACAGTGCAGTATTCTAATTATAGTATAACAAAAAAAAAATTTAAACAGAGAAATAAGGAATAAGAGAGGAAGCTATATACAGGGTCCGTGCCGGTATCAAATGTACAATGTGCAGGGATACTGGAGTATTTGAGGTAGATATGTACATGTAGGCTGGGGATTAGGAGAAAGTGACTGGTAGCAGGATAAATAATAATAATAATAATAATAATAATAATAAATGGTATAGCAGCAGCAGAAGTGGTGGGTGTGTGTAAGTGTGAGTGTGAGTGTGAGTGTGAGTGTGAGTGTGAGTGTGAGTGTGAGTGTGTTAGTGTGAGTGTGAGTGTGTTAGTGTGAGTGTGTTAGTGTAAGTGTGAGTGTGAGTGCGTTAGTGTGAGTGTGTTAGTGTGAGTGTGTAAGTGTGAGTGTGTTCATGTGAGTGTGTAAGTGTGAGTGTGTTCATGTGAGTGTGTTAGTGTGAGTGTGTAAGTGTGAGTGTGTTAGTGTAAGTGTGAGTGTATTGGTGTGAGTGTGTAAGTGTGAGTGTGTGAGTGTGTTAGTGTGAGCGTGTTAGTGTGAGTTTGTAAGTGTGAGTGTGTTAGTGTGAGTGTGTTAGTGTGAGTGTGTTAGTGTGAGTGTGTAAGTGTTAGTGTGAGTGTGTTAGTGTGAGTGTGTTAGTGTGAGTGTGAGTGTGTTAGTGTGAGTGTGTTAGTGTGAGTGTAATAGTGTGAGTGTGTAAGTGTGAGTGTGTTAGTGTGAGTGTGTTAGTGTGAGTGTGAGTGTGTTAGTGTGAGTGTGTTAGTGTGAGTGTGTTAGTGTGAGTGTAATAGTGTGAGTGTGTAAGTGTGAGTGTGTTAGTGTGAGTGTGTTAGTGTGAGTGTGAGTGTGTTAGTGTGAGTGTGTTAGTGTGAGTGTGTTAGTGTGAGTGTAATAGTGTGAGTGTGTAAGTGTGAGTGTGTTAGTGTGAGTGTGTTAGTGTGAGTGTGAGTGTGTTAGTGTGAGTGTGTTAGTGTGAGTGTGTGTGAGTGTCAGTGTAGGCGTGATAGGCCGATATACATGTAAGCTGGGCTGAAAAGTGACTGGTAGCAGGAATATATAAATACTTATGGTAATATACTAATGGTAATATATACAGTACATGTAAACAGGAGTAATAGTGACCAGTAGCATAATAAATAGAAAGATACGAATGGTAATGGAAATCAATAATCAATGAACAGCAGCGTAGTGGTAGTAATAAATCTAATCAATAATAATTTTTGCAGCAGCGTAGGTGTGAGGGGGAGCAGTAGTTGTTAGCCATTTAACAGTCTTATGGTCAGGAGATAAAAGCTGTTTAGGAGTCTTTTGGTCTGTGCATTGATGCACCGGTACCGCCTGCCTGACGTGAGCATGGAGAACAGTCCATGTTTAGGGTGGCTGGAGTCAATTGCAGTTTTTCGGGCCTTTCTCAGACACCGCCTGGCATGTACGTCCTGGATGGCCTGGAGCTCACCCCCAGTGATGCGCTGGGCCATCAGCACCTTCTGTTGGGCCTTCCGGTCGAGGGTGGTGTAGTTGCCATACCAGACGGTGATACAACCAGTCAGGATGCTCTCGATGGTGCAGCTGTAAAAGTTCCTAAGGATCTGAGGGACCATGCCAAATAGTTTCAGCCTCCTGAGGGAGAGGCCGTGCCTTCTTCACGACTGTGCTGGTGTGAGAGGACCATGATGTGGACACAGAGGAATTTAAAGCTCTTGACCCTTTCCATTGCGGCCAAGTCAATGTGGATGGGGGTGTGCAACTGCCCCTGTTTCATTTAGTCCAGGAGGGGGCTAAGCACACACCCATGGGGGGCACCGGTGTTGAGGGTCAGTGTGGTGGAGGTGTTGTTACCTACTCTTACCACCTGGGAAGTCAGTCAGGAAGTCCAGGATACAGTTGCAGAAGGAGGTGTTCAGTCCCAGGGTCCCAAGCTTGGTGACGAGCTTGGAGGGCACTATGGTGTTTAATGCTGAGCTGTAGTCAATGAACAGCATCCTCACATAGGTATTGCTATTTGTTAGGTGGGAGAGGGCAGAGTGGAGAGCAATTGAGATTGCGTCGTCTGTGGATCAGTTGGTGCAGTATGCAAATTGGAGTGGGTCCAGGGTGTCTGGGATGATAGAGTTGACGTGTGCCATGACCAGCCTTTCAAAGCACTTCATTATTACATATGTGATTACAGTTTGTGTGTGTGTGTGTTTGTGCATTTGTTAGTGTGTGTGTATGCTTGTTGCTGTGAGGTCCAGAGCTTTAGCTGTTTTATGGTCTCAGTCGGAGCCTCATAGCTCAGCTTAGACGGATTTACAACAAGACTACACACACACACACACACACACACACACACACACACACACACACACACACACACACACACACACACACACACACACAAATACAAACACACCCACTCACACACACACACACTCTCTCTCTCCCTCTCTCTCTAATCCCACTAAGCCAACAAAAGTCACGTTCATAAAACCAGCTCAGATGTGGCCAAGCAAAAAACCTGCAGCTTTGTACTCCTGTGTGTATGTGCTCTATCTACAGCTGTATCAATCTGCATGTGATGGATCTCTAGGCTTTTTGTTGTATTAATATGGGCTTTGACTGCTCAGAGATTCTGCTCAGATAAAGACAGATAGAGAGATCCCCTTATTTTCTCTCTCTCTGTGTGTCAGTGATCTGAACTCCTTTAGCATAAGTGTTCCTCACCTTACAGAGCTAGTTGTAGTTGTACTGCTGCATCACCTTCAGTCAAACACATCATCAATGTTTTAGCACCACTGTACTCTATCTGTCTCCCAGCCTCTGTGTGTGTGTGTGTGTGTGTGTGTGTGTGTGTGTGTTTGTGTCTGTGTGTGTGTGAGGCAGAGCTGTCAAACAGACCGTGAAGAGCTCCAATGGATTTGTGCTCATAACCTCAAATGACAGGGAAACACCTGCAGAGTGTGTGTGCGTGCATGTGAGCGTGCATGTGAGCATGTGAGCTAAGAATAATAAAGGAAACACTGTGGCACTGGTATGTCACATCTGATCCCAGTTCTACCTTTAACATGATCATACCAGATACACACACTTCATTAGCATAATTATAGACACTCGCACATCATACTAGACACAACTGGACTTTCTAGTCAACGTGTGAGTGAAAGTTTAACAGTGTGAGTGTTAAAGACATGCACTGGCCGTGTCCGTAACCCGGCTTGTCTTCTACCTATTTAAACTACATACTATGTACTAATCGTACTACATACTATTTAGGACATACTGTTTAGTGTGAACGAATGCAGTAAACAACAAATATCAACATACTAGGTTCATCCTACTGAGAATGCCTCATCAAATGCACAATTGCATTCATTCCCGCCATTGGTTCATTTTGGTACAGCACGTCCCCTCAGCTGATTATTAGCTGTTATCAGACACACGTGGGTCTCGAAAGACGAGCGTGTGTGTGAGAGAGAAAGAGAGAGGGTGTGCGTATGTGTTCATGTGTTTGTGTTAATATGTGTGTGCTTAACCGTGTGTCCATCCCTCCCTACTCCCCAGACCTAGGCAGTCAGGGAGGGTAAAACACTTTGAGGCTATTTGGTTGATTATCTGTAGAATAATGTTTCACACAATGTCCTTGTCAATGACTGCAGCACTTACCCTGGTATGTGTGTGTGTGTGTGTGTGTGTGTGTGTGACCTTGGTAGAGCTTCTATCTGAGATTGATGGGTCAGACAATGGGCCTGTCTGCTATTCAAGACAATCACACACCATTTAACTCTCCCTCTATTTCCCGCTCTCTCTCTCCCTCCTTCTTTCTTTTCCCCCTTTCTCTGTCTTTGTCTCTTCATCCCTTCTCTCCTCTACCATTTATTTTCTCACCCTCTCCCTTCTTAGCCACCAACTCCTCTCCCCCTTTCCCCACCACCTCATCTCCCTCTCCTTCCTGCCTCTCCCTTCTACAAATAACTTTTTCCACATCTCAACTCCCCTCTCCTATCCTTCTCTTATCCCTCCCTCTCTCCTGCTCTCTAGTTAGGTCTGACAGTTGGACAGGTTTCCAAGCCGGCAGTGTTCTTGTCTCTGAATGTGGCCCACTTATACCTACGACTGCTTATAATGACTTATAATGGACACTTAGACCATTCCGCTCTGAGGAAATTGAGAGGGATTAGTCCTGTCACTTGAGGGAGAGAAATAGAGGTGTGTGTGGTATGGAATGTATATGTGTGTGTCCGTACGTGTGTACGTGTGTGCTTGTGTGTGCGCATATGTGCATGCTTGTGTGTGTGTGGACATACTTCTCCAGGCTCTGTCGTAGCCGGCCGTGACCGGGAGACCCATGGGGCGGCGCACAATTGGCCCAGCGTCGTCCAGGGTAGGGGATGTTGGTAGAGCATGGCGTTTGCAACGCCAGGGTTGTGGGTTCGATTCCCGCGGGGGGCCAGTATGATTTTTTTTTTGAAAATATGTATGCACTCACTAACTGTAAGTCGCTCTGGATAAGAGCGTCTGCTAAATGACTTAAAAATGTAAAAAAAAAAAAAATGTAAGAGTGAGAGCATCGTAGTTCAGAATTAGCGATTAGTTAAGATGATTGTCTCTCCGGCTGTGTGTGTGCGTATGAGTGTGTGTGTTAGCAAAGATTATGGTTTGTCTCTCTAGATGACACTGTCCTGTGTTCTTGCAGCTACAAACAGACAGACCCGGTTGCTATAGAGACTACACTGGAACCGTAGCATATCTGTGTTTTGAACATTGGTCAGCCACAGTTAAAACGCTCCCACTATAATCAATGAGACATGCCAGAGAACACTGGTCACAGAAACAGCACATCAGTGGAACAGCACATCCGTGAAGTAGCTGTCTTTTTATGCTTCAAGTCTATTTTCAAGAGATCATGAGTCTGTAAAGTGTAAACAACTGATATAAATATCCTGTGCTTCCATGTTTTTGCAGTCAAAACAGAACACTCCTGGAACGCACACAGAACACTCACCAAACACATGCAACCCACATTTGCTGTGTAGTTTTGGGTTCGGGGCCAGGGCCAATATTACTAAACGTTGTGTCAGGTGTGTTTTTCTGCAGAAGAAACAGGTCAAATAAAGGTGAACACAGGAAAAGGACATGCAGTAAGTGTTAAAGTTGTGCTTGCAGCTACACTGAACACAAATATAAACATAACATGTAAAGTGTTGGTCTCATGTTTCATGAGCTGAAATAAAAGATCCCAGAAATTATCCATATGCACAAAAATGCTTATTTCTCTTATTTCTCTCTTATTTCTATCAAATGCACAAATTTGTTTCCATCCCTTTTAGTGAGCATTTCTCCTTTTCCAAGACAATCCATCCACCCAACAGGTGTGGCATATCAAGTAGCTCATTAAATAGCATGATCATTACACAGGTGCACTTTGCGCTGCAGGGACAATAAAAAGCCACTCTAAAATGTGCAGTTTTGTCACACAACACAATTCCACAGATGTCTCAAGTTTTGAGGGAGCGTGCAATTGGCATGCTAACTGCAGGAATGTCCACCAGAGCTGTTGCCAGATAATTTAATGTTAATTTCTCTACCATAAGCCACCTCCACAATTTAGAGAATTTATCAGTACTTCCAACTGGCCTCACAACTGCAGACCACGTGTAAACACGCCAGCCCAGGACCTCCACATACGGCTTCTTCACCTGCAGGATCGTCTGAGACCAACCACACAGACAGCTGATGAAACTGTGGGTTTGCACAACCAAAGAATTTTTGCACAAAATGTCAGAAACTGTCTCAGGGAAGCTCATCTGGGTGCTTGTTGTCCTCATCAGGGTCTTGACCTGACTGCAATTCGGTTTCGTAACCCACTTCAGTGGGCAAATGCTCACCTTCGATAGCCACTGGCACGCTGGAGAAGTGTGCTCTTCACGGATGAATGCCGGTTTCAACTGTACCCGGCAGATGGCAGACAGCGTGTATGGTGTCGTGTGGGCAATCGGATTACTGATGTCAACGTTGTGTTACGAACCGGCTAGTAGCCCGTAACAAAGAGTGAGATAACGCGGAGATAAAGAAATAACCAAAATATATTTATTAAATAAAGTAACCTATATACAAGTAACAACAGTGTGTGTGTAGTCAGTAGTGTAAGTGAGTGGCTGCATGCATAGATTGTGCTAATGAGGGGTGTTGAGAGGTGCCAAACAAACTAACACAAAGAAGTCCCAAAATGCCACAACAAAAAACCAACAGTGTGTCTGCGTGGAGAGTGTCTCCTCCATGTACGGGGGGAAGGTGTATTTATCCCCGGGACACACCTCGCTTCGCTGACGACCCTCCCAGCTCCGCCCACCGACATCCTATTAAGGAAAACAAGACCAGAGAGAAAGAATTCTGCCTATAGAGTGGGAGGGTCGTCACGGTTGTGAACAACCCAAGGTGGCGATGGGTTATGGTATGGGAAGGCATAAGCTACGGACAACAAGCACAATTGCATTTTACCGATGTCAATTTGAATGCACATTTTATCGATGTCAATTTGTTGTGCCATTCATCCGCCGCAATCACCTCATGTGATGATAATGTATGGCCCCATGTCGCAAGGATCTGTACACAATTCCTGGAAGCTGAAAATGTCCCAGTTCTTCCATGGCCTGCATATTCACCAGACATGTCACCCATTGAGCATGTTTGGGATACTCTGGATCGACGTGTATGACGGCGTGTTCCAGTTACTGCCAATATCCATCAACTTTGCACAGCCATTAAAGAGGAGTTGGACAACATTCCACAGGCCACAATCAACAGCCTGATCAACTCTATGCGAAGGAGATGTGTCGCGCTGCATGAGGCAAATGTTGGTCACTCCAGATACTGAATGGTTTTCTGATCCACGCCCCTACCTTTTTTTTAAAGGTATCTGTGACCAACAGATGCATATCTGTATTCCCAATCATGTGTAACTGAGTAAAATCTTAGAAATTGTTTCATGTTGTGTTTATATTTTTGTTCAGTGTAAATCAAGGTCTGTATGGTCTTTGATGTTGGAGATTGCCAGGGTGATCACTCATCAACAATATTCTATGAGACTTATCAGGTAATACGTTCTTTAACACTGTTTTGTGACATTCTCTTCACAAGCTGTTGAAATGTAAATGCTACCCTGCCCCATCGCCTGAACTCTCTATTCTGTCTATCAGATCATTGTCTTTATCGTCAGAGGTGAGAGATCTGTGAGATAAAAACAGTTTCTACTGCATGAACAGAATCTCAGAGTCAGGCACACAAAATATTACAGATCACATTATAGCCACTACCTCTGGTAGAAGGAGACAAAGACAGTTTCATGTTATAGCTTTGTTGTTGGTGTTTCAACCCCTGGGGAAAAAAACTGGGTTCAGCTTAACACCTGGTTGGTTGTCTCTCCCTCTCTCCCTCTCACACATAGTCCCTTGCCAGCAGTCCCAGTAGGTTCTGTAATTAATGTGGCATTGGTTGTCCGGCTGTTACCTATTTAGCCATGGCACGCTTACTGATAGCAGTTTTAGTGTGTGTTTGTGTCAGCTCTGTGAGCGCAAGCCAAAGTAAGCTCATTATCCAGCCAGGCCGCTCAAGATCCACTGCGAAATTCAACATCCGTCCAGGTAAGCAGGACGTTGGGAGATTACTTAAAAAGTGGCCACTAGGGGCAACGGTGACCACTATTACCATCAAATAGGCTTGGTTTTTGCTGGGGTGTTGTGGACAGGGATGGCGGATGGGCGTAAGCCGCAAGCTCAGGCTCCGAGGGTCACTTGCCCTATTTCAAACCTTATCCCTTACCTTAACCATTCAGAATGAATGCTTTAACTTAACCTTTCGAAATTTGACATTTATGGACAAGAGCTTGTTGCATTATCATCACAAGTGCCAGGGCTGGAATTGACAAATTCATTAACTCAATGCTTTGCAGAGTCCTTGTTTTCCTGTCTGTGTGAGCATGAGTGGGAGTGTCCCTGTCTGTTTTTTTGTGTGCTCGTGGCTGTTTGCGCATGTTGATATGTCTGTGTGGGTTTTGTTTGCGTATGTGAGTCTGTGTGTGTTTGATGTGTTATGTGTCATTCCAAGCTGTCATCCCAAGCTCAGGCGTGCGTGATTCTCTCCAGGCTCTCACACACTACTCATACCTGTTCCTCCCCCTCCTGCCTCTCCTCCCCCTCCTGCCCCTCCTCCCCCTCCTTCCCATCCTGCCCCTCCTGCCCCTCCCATCCCTCCCGCCCCTCCTCCCCCTCCTTACCCTCCTGCCCCTCCTCCCCCTCCCCCTCCTTCCCCTCTTCCCCCTCCTCCCCCTCCTCCCCTCCTTCCCCTCCTGCCCCTCTTCCCCTTCCTCCCACTCCTGCCCCTCCTCCCCCTCCTTCCCCTCCTCTCCCTCCTGCCTCTTCTCCCCCTCCTCCCCCTCCTTCACTCCTGCCCCTCCTCCCCCTCCTACCCTTCCTGCCCCTCCTCTCCCTCCTGCACCTCCTCCCCCTCCTGCCCCTCCCACTCCTCCTGCCCCTCCCACCCCTCCTCCCCCTCCTTCCCCTCCTTCCCCTCCTCCCCCTCCTCCCCCTCCCTCCCCTCCTTCCCCTCCTGACCCTCCCACCCCTCCTGCCCCTCCTCCCCCTCCTCCCCGTCCTTTTCCCTCCCCTGTCGGCAGAATTAGAATGCTCCCCACCGTTCTGCTAAAGGTTTGAGTTCCGCTGCAATTTACTATTCAAAGGATCTGAGTCTGAGGATCCCAGCCACAATTATCGCTACAAAGGCATGGCCGACTGGGAGAGACGCCGTAATTGAGTTCAAATTTAGTTTCTGAATAGATCATTCTGTTAATTTCAGAATAAATATATTTCTCTACTATCAGACAATACTTGAGCTCAGGAAAGAGAGAGGAGAGATGATGAAAATGATGAAATCTCTCTTTTCAGTTCCTAGTATAATAAACACACACACACACACACACACACACACAGTCCCTTCAGTACTGCCACCCTGGATTCATACAACCCCGGGCAGCAGCACTGCAAACGTTTTCAGCACCAAGGACAGCAGCCACTGAAAAGTCATTCCTGCAGCATCACCCTTAACCTATTCAGTAACATGGACAGCAAACCCATAACTGTCATGCCCTGACTTATGGGACTCTTGTATGTTGAGTCAGGGTGTGGATATCTATGTTAGTATTTCTATGTTTTCATTCTAGGTTTGTGTTTCTATGTTTGGCCGGGTGTGATTCCCAATCAGAGGCAGCTGTCGCTCATTGTATCTGATTGGGGATCATACTTTTGTAGCCTATTGGCAATCATTAGTTGTGGGATCTTGTTCCGTGTGGAGGCTTGTACTTGTGTTTAGCCTGAGGACTTCACGTTACGTTGTTTTGTTGTTTTTGTTTGTGTGTTTATCTTTGAAATAAACATGTATGCATTTCACGCTGCGCCTTGGTCTGACCCGTCCTTCAACGTACGTGTGAGATGACGACGACGATGAGTTTCTGTTCCCTAACTTGTGGGGGCTCCCGGAGGAGTCCTCACTGGAGGAGGATTGCCGAGAGAGAGAAGGATCGGATCTGCAGGGTAAGAGAGGAGGCCACCACATTACGGGGGCTGATAGTGAGAATAGAGCGGGAGGGCTCCATTCAAGAGGAGGCACTGCAGGAGGCTTGTAGGGAGAAGGAGGAAGTAGATGCACGGAGAGAGGAGCTGGTTAGGCAACATAAAGAGCGTGGGTTAATTGACGAACCCATGTATGCGGAGATACGCACTGTATCGCCAGTGCGTATGCACAGCCCAGTGCGTTCTGTGCCAGTTCCTGCACCTCGCACCAGACCAGTGGTGCGTGTTCCCAGTCCGGCCCGGCCCGGTCCTGTTCCTCGCACCAAGCCAGTGGTGCGTGTTCCCAGTCCGGTACGGCCCGTGCTTGCTCCCCGCACCAAGCCAGTGGTGCGTGGCGCCAGTCCGGCCCGGCTCGTTCCTGCTCCTCGCACCAGACCAGTGGTGCGTGTTCCCAGTCCGGCCCGGCCCGTTCCTGTTCCTCGCACCAAGCCAGTGGTGCGTGTTCACAGTCCGGTACGGCCCGTGCCTGCTCCCCGCACCAAGCCAGTGGTGCGTGGCGCCAGTCCGGCCCGGCTCGTTCCTGCACCTCGCACCAGACCAGTGGTGCGTGTTCCCAGTCCGGCCCGGCCCATTCCTGTTCCTCGCACCAAGACAGTGGTGCGTGTCGCCAGCCCGGTACGCCCTGTACCTGCTCCCCACACCAAGCCTGTGGTGTTTGTCCCCAGTCCGGCCCGGCCCGTTCCTGCTCCTCTCACCAGACCAGTGGTGCGTGTTCCCAGTCCGGCCTGGCCCGTTCCTGTTCCTCGCACCAAGCCAGTGGTGCGTGTACCCATGTCCGGTACGGCCTGTGCCTGCTCCCCGCACCAAGCCAGTGGTGCGTGTCGCCAGTCCGGCCCAGCCCGTTCCTGCTCCTCGCACCAAGCCAGTGGTGCGTGTTCCTAGTCCGGTCCGGCCCGTGCCTGCTCCTCACACCAGACCAGTGATGCGTGTGTCCAGTCCGGCACGGCCCGTGTCCAGTCCAGCTCCGGTCAACGGTTCCACTCCAGAGCCAGAGCAGTCCGCTCCACCGGTGCCTGATCCAGCTCCGGTCGGTTGCTCCGCTCCGGAGCCAGAGCAGTCCACTCCACCGGTGCCCAAGCCAGCTCCGGTCAGCGGCTCCATTCTGGAGTCAGTGCATTCCCCTCCACCGGGATCCAGTCCAGCTCCGGTCAACGGCTCCAATCCGGAGCCAGAGCAGTCCGCTCCACTGGTGCCCAAGCCAGCTCCGGTCAGCGGCTCCACTCCGGAGCCAGAGTAGTCCGCTCCACCGGGGTCCAGTCCAGCTCCGGTCAGCTGCTCCACTCCGGAGCTAGAGCAGTCCGCTCCACCGGGGTCCAGTCCAGCTCCGGTCAGCAGCTCCACTCCGGAGCCAGAGCAGTCCGCTGCACCGGTGCACAGTCCAGCTCCGGTCAGCGGATCCACTCCGGAGCCAGAGCAGTCCACTCCACCGGTGCACAGTCCGGCACCGGTCAGCAGCTCCACTCCGGAGCCAGAGTAGTCCGCTGCACCGGTGCACAGTCCAGCTCCGGTCAGCAGCTCCACTCCGGAGCCAGAGCAGTCCGCTCCACCGGTGCCCAGTCCAGCTCCGGTCAGCAGCTCCAGTCCAGACCCAGACATCAGCCCCGCTCCAGGTTCGGGGTCTCCCACACCAGGGCCCAGACAGGGCTTGGTGCATCGCGGGAGGATTGCCGATCCAGGCCCAGATGTCAGCCCCTCTCCAGGTTCGGGGTCTCCCACACCAGGGTCCAGACAGGGCTTGGTGCATCGTGGGAGGAAGGAGAGGGGAAGCAGCGCGCCGAGGTCCAGACCAGACCAGGGGCGCAACGGGGAGGCTGAGAGAATGTGGTCGTCACGCCCGGAGCCGGATCCGCCGCCGAGGCGGAATGCCCACCCGGACCCTACCCTGTTATGTCAGGTTTGTGCGGTCGGAGTCCGCACCTTTGGTGGTGGTACTGTCACGCCCTGACTTATGGGACTCTTGTATGTTGAGTCAGGGTGTGGATATCTATGTTAGTATTTCTATGTTTTCATTCTAGGTTTGTGTTTCTATGTTTGGCCGGGTGTTCCCAATCAGAGGCAGCTGTCGCTCGTTGTCTCTGATTGGGGATCATACTTTAGTAGGCTATTGGCAATCATTAGTTGTGGGATCTTGTTCTGTGTGGAGGCTTGTACTTGTGTTTAGCCTGAGGACTTCACGTTACGTTGTTTTGTTGTTTTTGTTTGTGTGTTTATCTTTGTAATAAACATGTATGCATTTCACGCTGCGCCTTGGTCTGACCCGTCCTTCAACGTACGTGACAATAACATGGAACTAGCGCCCTCCACCCTCCATCCTTCATCCCGTTAATAAGGCATGTCCTTATAATCACACTTGAGACCAAGCAGTCAAGCAGTTTCAGGCAGCTGAGGCATCACCCTTGCAGTGATATAAGGCTGCCTCAGGCTCACTAGGAGCAGAGGTTATAAAGCCAGCAAAACCAAGCTATATACAACACCTTAACCTCTACTGGATTGGTATCCCTTATACGGGACGGTTGCTGCTCAATATGCGATATGTGATTAGAATGGTGTTGTAAACAACAGATTTCCGGGACATAGACATGTCTTATATGGGCAGAAAGCTTAAAGTATTTTTAATTGGGGAGGACGGGCTCATATTAATGGCTGGAATGTAATTCATGGAATGGTATCGACACATCAAACATCAAACACATGGTTTCCTTGTGTTTGATACCATTCCAGTCATTATTATGAGCTGTCTCCCTCTCACAAGCCTCCTGTGATATACAACTGCCCAGGTGCCATGTGTAACTGACGTGTATATAGGGACTGACCTGAAATCCCAGCCTTGGTTGTCCTACCTGACCTGCACCTATTGGTGCTCTGATGCCTTTTCATTTGGAGTCCAAAAACATGATGTGCTCCAGGGCTCAGCTGTACTTTGTGGTTGCCTTGTCATTTCTATTCCTGTCTGACTGGCACGAGGCCACGACTGCACACACACATGTACACACGCACACACACCTGCACCAACGACACTAGTGAGTGAGTTCAAGTCTGACTTAGAGTTGTTTGTTCTGAATTCACCATCTGTCTACTAGTCTAAACATTCACCACATACTCTGTCCTCCATATATTCCACTCTCTCCCTACTTTATATATCTCTGCTCTTCCTCTTTCCCTCTTTCTCTCTCTCTCTCTCTCTCTCTCTCTCTCTCTCTCTCTCTCTCTCTCTCTCTCTCTCTCTCTCTCTCTCTGCATTATTGTATAATGGGTTTGAGTCAGGCCTGCTCAGGATCCATTGACCTTACATAACATAAAGAACAATAGAGCCCCTGTGTGTGTGTGTGTGTGTTGATGGTTTGGTTTTACTATCCTTGTAGGGACCAGAAGTCCTCACAAGGATAGTAAAACAAGGAAAATATGGACAGGTGGGGACATTTCGCAGATCCCCACAATTTTAGGCTTAAGGCTTAGGTTTAGGGTTAGAGTTACAAATAGGGTTAGGGTAAGAATTAGGGTTAGGAGTTAGGGTTAGGTAACATTTTCGGGTTCGGTTTCAGGGTTAAGGTTAGGGTTAGGGTTAGGTTAAGGGTCAGGTTTAGGGTTAGGCATTAGGGAAAATAGGATTTTGAATGGGAATTCTTTTTTTGGTCCCCACAAGGATAGTAAAACAAATGTGTGTATGTGTGCATGTGCGTGTGCGTGTATGTGTGTGTGTAGAACTGTAGGTGACTAATGTTGTTTTTAGATGTCAGAGCCGAGAGGGAATCTGACACACTCAAATCTCTCTGCAGATATTCCAAAAATAAACAACAAAAACAAAGAACCAAAACCCTGAGTTTGTGTGTATGATGTAGTAGAATTTTTACATCAGCGGAAAACCTCTACCTAGGTCATTCGAGGCTAGTGAGGGGAGGACGGCTCATAATAATGGTTGGAATAGAGTGAATGGAATGGCATAAAACACATGGAAACCATGTGTTGGTTGGATGTGTTTGACACCATTCCACTGATTCCATTCCAACCATTACTGTGAGCCCGTCCTCCCCAATTAAGGTGCCACCAGCCTGTGCTAGGATTACACCACAAGATTCTCTCTCCCTCCCTCCCTCCCTCCCTCCCTCCCTCCCTCCCTCCCTCCCTCCCTCCCTCTCATCTACCTGCCTCTCTTATCAGCAGCTTCAAAGCTCCTCGGCAGGATATAAACTCTCCAACCGTCTCTCCTCTGTTCCTCTCCTCCTCTCTTTTCCTTTCTCTCCGTCAGACTTAGAGAGGATTCACCCTGACTAGTCTCTCACCATCATCAACCCATCAAACCTGTCTCTGTGTCATCTACACTATAGTACCTCTCTGCCACATCTATCTCTCTGTCACATCTAACTTTCTGTAACGTCTATCTCTCCCTGTAACGTCTGTCTCTGTTACGCCTATTCTCCTCTCTACTCTCTGTAACATCTATCCCTCCTCTCTACTCTCTCACATCTATCTCTCCTATCTTCTCTACTCTCTGTAACGTCTATCTCTCTCTGTAACGTCGCTCTCTCCTCTCTGTAACATCTATCCCTCCTCTCTACTCTCTCACATCTATCTCTCCTCTCTACTCTCTGTAACATCTATCCCTCCTCTCTACTCTCTCACATCTATCTCTCCTATCTTCTCTACTCTCTGTAACATCTATCTCTCTCTGTAACGTCGCTCTCTCCTCTCTGTAACATCTATCCCTCCTCTCTACTCTCTCACATCTATCTCTCCTCTCTACTCTCTGTAACATCTATCCCTCCTCTCTACTCTCACATCTATCTCTCCTATCTTCTCTACTCTCTGTAACGTCTATCTCTCTCTGTAACGTCACTCTCTCCTCTCTACTCTCTGTCACGTCTATCTCTCTCTGTAACATCTCTCTCCTCTCTACTCTCTGTAACGTCTGTCTCTCTCCGTAACGTCTATCTCTCCTCTCTACTCTCTGTCAAATATATCAATTCAATTTCAATTTGAAGGCTTTATTGGCATGGGAAACATATATTTACATTGCCAAAATAAGTGAAGTAGATTGTAAACAAAAGTGAAATAAACAATAAATATTAACAGTAAACATTACACTCAGAAGTTCCAAAAGAATAAAGACATTTCAAATGCCATATTATGTATATATACAGTGTTGTAACAATGTGCAAATAGTTCAAGTACAAATGGGAAAATAAATAAACATAAATATGGGTTGTATTTACAATGCTGTTTGTTCTTCACTGGTTGCCCTTTTCTTGTGGCAACAAGTCACAAATCTTGCTGCTGTGATGGCACACTGTGGTTTTTCACCGCGTAGATAAGGGAGTTTATCAGAATTGGGTTTGTTTTCAAATTCTTTGCGGATCTCTGTAATCTGAGGGATATGTGTGTCTCTAATATGGTCATACATTTGGCAGGAGGCCAGGAAGTGCAGCTCCGTTTCCACCTCATTTTGTGGGCAGTATGCACACTCTCTTGAGAGCCAGGTCTGCTTACGGCGGCCTTTCTCAATAGCAAGGCTATGCTCACTGAGTCTGTACATAGTCAAAGTTTTCCTTAAGTTTAGGTCAGTCACAGTGGTCAGGTATTCTGCCACTGTGTACTCTCTGTTTAGGCCAAATTGCATTCTAGTTTGCTCTGTTCTTTTTGTTAATTCTTTCCAATGTGTCAAGTAATTCTCTTTTTGTTTTGTCATGATTTGGTTGGGTCTAATTGTGTTGTTGTTGTTGTCCTGGGGCTCTTTGCGGTCTGTTTATGTTTGTGTCCAGAGCCCCAGGACCAGCTTACTTAGGGGACTCTTCTCCAAGTTCATCTCTCTGTAGGTGATGGCTTTGTTATGGAAGGTTTGGGAATCACTTCCTTTTAAGTGGTTGTAGAATTGAACGGCTCTTTTCTAGATTTTGATAATTAGCGGGTATCGGCCTAATTCTGCTCCGCATGCATTATTTGGTGTTTTATGTTGTCCACTGAGGATATTTTTGCAGAATTCTGCATGCAGAGTCTCAATTTGGTGTTTGTCCCATTTTGTGAATTCTTGGTTGGTGAGCGGAACCCAGACCTCACAACCATAAAGGGCAATGGGTTCTATAACTGATTCAAGTATTTTTAGCCAGATCCTAATTGGTATGTCAAATGTTATGTTCCTTTTGATGGCATAGAAGGCTCTTCTTGCCTTGTCTCTCAGATCGTTCACAGCTTTGTGGAAGTTACCTGTGGCGCTGATGTTTAGGCCGAGGTACGTATAGTTTTTTGTGTGTTCTAGGGCAACGATGTCTAGATGGAATTTGTATTTGTGGTCCTGGCAACTGGACCTTTTTAGGAACACCATTATTTTTGTCTTACTGAGATTTACTGTCAGGGCCCAGGTCTGACAGAATCTGTGCAGAAGATCTAGGTGCTGCTGTAGGCTCTCCTTGGTTGATGACAGAAGCACCAGATCACCAGCAAACAGTAGACATTTGACTTCAGATTCTAGTTGGGTGAGGCCGGGTGCTTCAGACTGTTCTAGTCCCCTCGCCAATTCGTTGATATACAGTGGGGAAAAAAAGTATTTAGTCAGCCACCAATTGTGCAAGTTCTCCCACTTAAAAAGATGAGAGAGGCCTGTCATTTTCATCATAGGTACACGTCAACTATGACAGACAAATTGAGAAAAAAAAATCCAGAAAATCACATTGTAGGATTTTTTATGATTTTTTTTGCAAATTATGGTGTAAAATAAGTATTTGGTCACCTACAAACAACCAAGATTTCTGGCTCTCACAGACCTGTAACTTCTTCTTTAAGAGGCTCCTCTGTCCTCCACTCGTTACCTGTATTAATGGCACCTGTTTGAACTTGTTATCAGTATAAAAGACACCTGTCCACAACCTCAAACAGTCACACTCCAAACTCCACTATGGTCAAGACCAAAGAGCTGTCAAAGGACACCAGAAACAAAATTGTAGACCTGCACCAGGCTGGGAAGACTGAATCTGCAATAGGTAAGCAGCTTGGTTTGAAGAAATCAACTGTGGGAGCAATTATTAGGAAATGGAAGACATACAAGACCACTGATAATCTCCCTCGATCTGGGGCTCCACGCAAAATCTCACCCCGTGGGGTCAAAATGATCACAAGAACGGTGAGCAAAAATCCCAGAACCACACGGGGGGACCTAGTGAATGACCTGCAGAGAGCTGGGACCAAAGTAACAAAGTCTACCATCAGTAACACACTACTCTGCCAGGGACTCAAATCCTGCATTGCCAGACGTGTCCCCCTGCTTAAGCCAGTACATGTCCAGGCCCGTCTGAAGTTTGCTAGAGTGCATTTGGATGATCCAGAAGAGGATTGGGAGAATGTCATATGGTCAGATGAAACCAAAATATAACTTTTTGGTAAAAACTCAACTCATCGTGTTTGGAGGACAAAGAATGCTGAGTTGCATCCGAAGAACACCATACCTACTGTGAAGCATGGGGGTGGAAACTTCATGCTTTGGGGCTGTTTTTCTGCAAAGGGACCAGGACGACTGATCCGTGTAAAGGAAAGAATGAATGGGGCCATGTATCATGAGATTTTGAGTGAAAACCTCCTTCCATCAGCAAGGGCATTGAAGATGAAACGTGGCTGGGTCTTTTAGCATGACAATGATCCCAAACACACCTCCCGGGCAACGAAGGAGTGGCTTCGTAAGAAGTATTTCAAGGTCCTGGAGTGGCCTAGGCAGTCTCCAGATCTCAACCCCATAGAAAATCTTTGGAGGGAGTTGAAAGTCTGTGTTGCCCAGCGACAGCCCCAAAACATCACTGCTCTAGAGGAGATCTGCATGGAGGAATGGGCCAAAATACCAGCAACAGTGTGTGAAAACCTTGTGAAGACTTACAGAAAACGTTTGACCTGTGTCATTGCCAACAAGGGGTATATAACAAAGTATTGAGAAACTTTTGTTATTGACCAAATACTTATTTTCCACCATAATTTGCAAATAAATTCATTAAAAATCCTACAATGTGATTTTCTGGATTGTTTTTTCTCATTTTGTCTGTCATAGTTGACATGTACCTATGATGAAAATTACAGGCCTCTCTCATCATTTTAAGTGGGAGAACTTGCACAATTGGTGGCTGACTAAATACTTTTTTTCCCCACTGTATATGTTAAAGAGGATGGGGCTTAGAGTGTACATACCCAGTGTGCGACAGAGCTGCAGGAGTTGTGACCCGTTTTTGTTGGTTATGTTGTCGTAGTTGTGCCTAGGGGGGCATATGGGGGAGGGAATGCTGTCACGTCTCTCTCTCCTCTCCACTCTCTGTAACGTCTCTCTCTCTTCTCTACTCTCTGTAACGTCTCTCTCTCTTCTCTACTCTCTGTAACGTCTCTCTCTCCTCTCTCCTCTCTGTAACGTCTCTCTCTCTCCTCTCTGCTCTCTGTAACGTCTCTCTCTCCTCTACTCTCTGTAACGTCTCTCTCTCCTCTCTCCTCTCTGTAACGTCTCTCTCTCCTCTCTACTCTCTGTAACGTCTCTCTCTCCTCTACTCTCTGTAACGTCTCTCTTTCCTCTCTCCTCTCTGTAACGTCTCTCTCTCCTCTCTACTCTCTGTAACGTCTCTCTCTCCTCTACTCTCTGTAACGTCTCTCTTTCCTCTCTCCTCTCTATAATGTATCTCTCTCCTCTCTGCTCTCTGTAACGTCTCTCTCTTCTCTACTCTCTGTAACATCTCTCTCTCCTCTCTCCTCTCTGTAACGTCTCTCTCTCCTCTCTCCTCTCTATAATGTCTCTCTCTCTTCTCTACTCTCTGTAACGTCTCTCTCTTCTCTCTCTTCTCTGTAACGTCTCTCTCCTCTCTCTCCTCTCTGTAACGTCTCTCTCTCCTCTCTACTCTCTGTAACGTCTCTCTCTTCTCTACTCTCTGTAACATCTCTCTCTCCTCTCTCTTCTCTGTAACGTCTCTCTTTCCTCTCTCCTCTCTATAATGTCTCTCTCTCCTCTCTACTCTCTGTAACGTCTCTCTCTCTTCTCTACTCTCTGTAACGTCTCTCTCTCCTCTCTCCTCTCTATAATGTCTCTCTCTCCTCTCTGCTCTCTGTAATGTCCTCTCTCCTCTCTATAATGTCTCTCTCTCCTCTCTCCTCTCTGTAACGTCTCTCTCTCCTCTCTGCTCTCTGTAACGTCTCTCTCTCCTCTACTCTCTGTAACGTCTCTCTCGCCTCTCTCCTCTCTGTAATACCTATCTCTCCTCTTTACTCTCTGCAACGTCTCTCCCTCCTCTCTACTCTCTGTAACGTCTCTCCTTCCTTTCTACTCTCTACTCTTTCTCTTAGTGTCTTCAGTCTCTGGTCTCTACTACTCACACTGTAGTCTGAGAGAGAGAGAGCGAGAGAGATATAGAGAGGGAGAGAGGAGGTGAGAGCGCGAGAGAGAGAGAGAGAGAGAGAGAGAGAGAGAGAGAGAGAGAGAGAGCGAGAGAGAGAGAAAGGGGGGAGGTGCAGGGAGCGAGACAGAGATAATGTGAGTGAGAGTTAGTACGTTGTTCATTTCTGCACTAAATGGTTTTGTACCAGGTATTCTCTTGACAATGTAAAATGTTATTGCTACATTTCTGTTTCTTGGTCACACACACACACATGCACACACAGTGATTCCCTGACATATGCATTTTTCCTAGCATTTCTTTGATGAGGGAGAGACTGGTGAGGACAAGAGAGAGATCGAACTCCTACCAGTAAAACTACAGCTATTACTCTATGCACCTGAGGATGGGAGGGAAGGAAGGAAGGGGGAGATAGAGGGAAATGTGAGAGGGAGAAAGTGAGAGAGAGGAGACAGAGGGAGGAAGAGAAGGAGAGTGTGGGGGAGAGGGAAGGAGAAGGAGGTGTGTGTGAATGCTTGTGTAAATGCATCAGGTTCCGCAGAACAGTAATTCTAAGCAGAACTGATTTGAATGAGTTTAGGGAGAGAGGGATTGTTCAGGTAATATGGTTTAATAAGATATAATTCACAGGGGGGGGTGTGTGTGTATATGAGTGGTGTGGTTATGAGTGTGTGTTTGTATACATTAATTAGTCTTTGCACGGCATATCTACCTGTGTGTGTATGTGACTGTAATAGGTTTTAATAAGATAGGATTCACATGGGGGAAATACTGGAATACTAGTTTATTTTTCATACAGCACAAGGGAGGTTGTGTGTGTGAGTGTGGGTGTGTGTGTGGGGGGGAGGCAGGGGATTACTTTTTCTTTGTTGTCAGAGGCTCTGTAAATGAATAATTGAATAATGGAGGGGGGTGATTAGAAAAACCCCTTCAGCTCTCTGCCTTTCCTCTCAGCACTTTGTTCAGATTTTTGTGTGTGGGTGTGTGTGTGTGTGTTTGTGTGTGGGTGTGTGTGTGTGTTTCCATTCGTGTGCATATATGATAGAACACATATGTGACAGAATAGAACACAATGTTTTGTAGGTTCTTTTACACTTTGGAAAAGGATGAAAAGAGGAAAGAGAGATATATTGAAGTCTTTCAGCTTCATCACATATTTCCCTCTTAGTTCAGAGAAGTGTGTGAGTGTGTATGTGTGTGTGTGCACCCTGCTAATGTCAGATTCAGTGGGAAGAAGCAATCATGTGATCTTAAGAAGCCCTAAGCAATGGAATAATTCATAAGGTGTGTGTGTGTGTGTGTGTCTCCTCTGTCACCAGGTTTGTACGACACTCCATAGAGTAGTCATCCCTGGTTCTCCTCTCTGCTTCTCCCCCTGGACCTTCCTGCCTCCACCTCCTACACAACAACTCGCCTCGCCTGAGACAGAAGCAGCATAGGGGAAAACCTGAGAGGACAGATGTGGGCTGTAGGAGAGGATCAACGTCAGGCTGAGCTGTTTAATGAAAATATACTAGACACAGGGTGGGATACTGCTCCTGAGACAAAACCAAGGGGCTGTTAACTCTCTCAAAGTGTGTGTGTGTGTGTGTGTGTGTGTGTGTGTGTGTGTGTGTGTGTGTGTGTCGTAACGTGATATGAACTGGGACATGTATATTTGTGCAGGACACTACTACTACTACTACTACTACTACTACTACAACACACACACACACACACACATACACACACACACACACACACACACAGACACACACACACACAGACACACACGATGAGTAAGATTCCTAAGAGCTGGCTAACAATATATTTTGGTGCCCAGACAATTGTTTCTGTCTTCTTTACTCTCAATTTGTCATTCCAACAGAGGAGATGAAGACATGTTTATAAGCATATAACTCACAGCAGTAGTCATGGATAGGGTTGCAAAATTCTGGTAATTTTCAATAAATTCCCGGGTTTTCCAGAAATCCTGGTTGGAGGATTTTGCTTATTCCATCCTGACCCCGGGAACTTCCAACCAGGATTTCGGGAAACCAGGGAATTTATTGAAAGTTCCAGGAATTTTACAACCCTATCCAGGACTACTGCTGTGAGTGATATGCTTATAAACATGTCTCGTCTCCTCTGTTGGAATGACAGATTGAGAGTAAAAATGACAGAAACAAATAATGAAATCAGACAGGATTGACTCTCCACAACAATACACGTCCACTCCCACATAGCACTCTGCCCTGTGTGGATACCTACAGTAGTACTTAACAATACACCCGATGCCATGTCACAGCAGACAGGTCACGTGTGATACAAGTCAGTATTCGATGTCCATCCAACCCTAGTCCTGGAGCCGGGATGACCACCAATATTTCTCCCGTTTCTGGATGGGTCTTGTAAACGCTGTTAGTCACGATGTGATACTCCTGTGGAGTGTCGTTTCTACAGCACTACTTAGAATTCAAGGGCTGTTTTTCCATGTGAAGATCTCACTGAAATGCAAGGACTGTTTTTCCATGTGAAGATCTCACTGAAATTCAAGGACTGTTTTCCATGTGAAGATATCACTGAAATTCAATGACTGTTTCTCCATGTGAAGATATCACTGAAATTCAAGTACTGTTTTCCATGTGAAGATATCACTGAAATTCAAGGACTGTTTTCCATGTGAAGATATCACTGAAATTCAAGGACTGTTTTCCATGTGAAGATATCACTGAAATTCAAGGACTGTTTTTTTCTTCATGTGAAGATATCACTGAATGCACTGTGGAATACCACTTGATTGTTTATGTTTTGTTAACTTTTTTTGTTAATTGAGGATTGTGAGGGTAATTGGTTGGAATGAAAGTAGTCACACACAGGGGGTCTCAGAGACCTAACACACACACACACACACACGCATGCATGCATGCATGCACACACACACACACACACACATACACACACGCACACACAGACACATTAATACACACACAGCTGGTCCAGCCTCCTCCCTGCAGCTATTATTCTGGCTGTTATCATCCGTATAAGCCCTCTCCTCTAGTGTGTGTGTGTGTGTGTGTGTGTGTGTGTGTGTGTGTGTGTGTGTGTGCGTGCGTGCGTGCGTGCGTGTGTGTGTGTGTGTGTGATAGATAATAGTATTATTATTATTTCTAGGGGGTTTAGGGTTAAGGTTAGTATTAGGGTTAGGGTTAGAATTAGGTTTAGGGTTAGGGTTAGGAGCTAGGGTTAGTTTTAAGGTTAGGGTTAGGATCTAGGCTTAGATTTAGGGTTAGGGTTAAGGTTAGGTTTCCAGGTTAAGGTTAGGGTTAAGGTTAAGGTTAAGGTTAGGGTTAGGGTTAGGGTTAGGGTTAGGGTTAATTTAAGGGTAAGGGTACGGGTTAGGTTTAGGTTTAGGGTAAAATAGGATTTTGAATTGGGACTGAATTGTGTGTCCACACAAGGTTAGTTGTACAAGACTGTGTGTGTGTCCTCCTCCCAGAGTGCAAAGAACCTTGGCGTGACCCTGGACAACACCCTGTCGTTCTCCGCTAACATCAAAGCGGTGACCCGATCCTGTAGGTTCATGCTCTACAACATTCGCAGAGTACGACCCTACCTTACACAGGAAGAGGCACAGGTCCTAATCCAGGCACTTGTCATCTCCCGTCTGGTTGTCCCACTGGCTATCATAAGGTGAATGCACCAATTTGTAAGTCGCTCTGGATAAGAGCGTCTGCTAAATGACGAAAATGTAAATGTGTGTGTGTTTGTGTGTTTGTGTGTGTGTGTGTGTGTGTGTGTGACGTTTTAGAACCAGAGCCCCACATCTCTGGTAAATATTCACACAATCCATTTGGTCTCATTTGTTAGATCACAGTTGTACTTGTCCGTATGTGTGTGTGCATGTGCGTGTCTGTGTGTGTGTCTCATTCTGTCTGACTGTGTGTGTGCACTGAGTTGTCATATCTGAATGCAAATGACTGGCTTGCCTGGGCAGCATTCAGCAGGACTAAGCTCCCACAGCCATCAGAAAACCCCACTGTGATTATCGCACTCTCACACAGACAGACAGATACACACACGCTCAAACGTACACACACACACACACACACACACACACACACACACACACACACACACACACACACACACACACACACACACACACACACACACACACTTGAGACAGTTGTTTATCCCTGTGTCTGAGCGTCAGCCATTTAGCGTCATTAAACTGCCAATGCTACCCCTCAGACACAGTGTGTGTGTGTGTATGTGTGTGTGTGTGTGTGTACATGTGTGTGTGTGTAAGTGAGTGTGTGTTCGTGTGTGTGTCTCTTGTGTCTCTTCCTGAACATGCAAGTGTTTCTGAACATGGATCTGAGCTAGTTTCCTGGTTCATTACATTCTGTTCATAAATACTAATGACTGGAGAGGCACTGTGTGTCTTTTTGTGTGTTTTTTTGTGTGTTTTCGTGGGTGTTTGTGGGTGTGCTTGCATGTGTGTGTTTGCGTGTGTGTTTGAGCTTGGAGCGCCAAGTGGCTGCTTACGTGTTTATGGAGAAAGGAGATGAAATTAATTTGCGAGCATTAGCCAGAGTAATAAGGTCATGTGTACTAAACTGTTTATTTCTTTATGACATAGTGTGTGTGTGGGAGAGGGGAGGGGAGGGGGGGTGTATAGGGTATGGAGAGAGAATGGAGAGAGAATGGAGAGAGAAAGGAGAAGGGAAGAGGAGAGAGGAAGGAGAGAGAGGTTTTACTATTCACTCTGAAGAAAGAGAGGGAGAGAGGGAGAGGGGGGAGAGAGGGAGCAGGAGAGTGGGGGGTAGGAGCGAGAGAAGAGGGAGAGAAGAGGGAGAGAAGGAGAGAGACTTGCAGGGAGTAGATGAATGATCCTGTATTTCTTATCATGTCGCTGCACATGGTGTGTGTGCGTATGAATGTGTGTATATGTATAGCTCTACAACCCGCCTTGCCTAATTCTCCCAGTAAGTCTGTTTCCTTCCCTGTTTTCATTCCTCTCTCTATCTTCTTCCATTTTCTCTCTCTCTCTCTCTCTCTCTCTCTCTCTCTCTCTCTCTCTCTCTCTCTCTCTCTCTCTCTCTCTCTCTCTCTCTCTCTCTCTCTCTCTCTCTCTCTCTCTCTCTCTCTCTCGATTCAATTTCAATTTAAGGGGCTTTATTGGCATGGGAAACATATGTTAACATTGCCAAAGCAAGTGAAATAGATAGTAAACAAAAGGGAAAATTAACATTAGACATTACACTCAGAAGTTCCAAAAGAATAAAGACATTGTCATATTATGTATATACAGTGTTGTAACAATGTGCAAATGGGAAAATAAATAAACATACATATAGGTTGTATTTACAATGGTGTTTGTTCTTCACTGGTTGCCCTTTTCTTGCGCCAACAGGTCACAAATATTGCTGCTGTGATGGCACACTGTGGTATTTCACCCAGTAGATATGGGAGTTTATCAAAATTGGGTTTGTTTTCGAATTCTTTGTGGATCTGTGTAATCTGAGGGAAACATGTGTCTCTAATATGGTCATACATTTGGCAGGAGGTTAGGAAGTGAAGCTCAGTTTCCACCTCATTTTGTGGGCAGTGTGCACATAGCCTGTCTTCTCTTGAGAGCCAGGTCTGCCTACAGCGGCCTTTCTCAATAGCAAGGCTATGCTCAATGAGTCTGTACATAGTCAAAGTTTTCCTTAAGTTTGGGTCAGTCACAGTGGTCAGGTATTCTGCCAGTATGAAAAATGTATGCACTCACTAACTGTAAGCCGCTCTGGATAAGAGCGTCTGCTAAATGACTAAAATGTAAATGTAAATGTGTACTCTCTGTTTAGGGCCAAATAGCATTCTAGTTTGCTCTGTTTTTTTTTGTTAATTCTTTCCAATGTGTCAAGTAATTCTTTTTTTGTTTTCTCGTGATTTGGTTGGGTCTAATTGTGTTGTTGTTGTTGTCCTGTGGCTCTGTAGGCTCTGTTTGTGTTTGTAAACAAATCCACAGGACCAGCTTACTTAGGGGACTCTTCTCCAAGTTCATCTCTCTGTATGTGATGGCTTTGTTATGGAAGGTTTGGGAATCGCTTCCTTTTAAGTGGTTATAGAATTTAACAGCTCTTTTCTGGATTTTGATAATTAGCGGGTATCGGCCTAATTCTGCTCTGCATGCATTATTTTGTGTTTTTCGTTGTACACTGAGTCTTAATTTGTTGTTTGTCCCATTTTGTAAATTCTTGGTTGGTGAGCGGACCCCAGACCTCACAACCATAAAGGGCAATGGGTTCTATAACTGATTCAAGTATTTTTAGCCAGATCCTAATTGGTGTGTCGAATTTTATGTTCCTTTTGATGGCATAGAAGGCCCTTCTTGCCTTGTCTCTCAGATCGTTCACAGCTTTTTGGAAGTTACCTGTGGCGCTGATGTTTAGGCTGAGGTATGTGTAGTTTTTTGTGTGCTCTAGGGCAACGATGTCTAGATGGAATTTGTATTTGTGGTCCTGGCAACTGGACCTTTTTTGGAACACCATTATTTTTGTCTTACAGAGATTTACTGCCTTGGTTGATGACAGAAGCACCAGATAACCAGCAAACAGTAGACATTTGACTTCAGATTCTAGTAGGGTGAGGCCGGGTTTTGTAGACTGTTCTAGTGCCCTCGCCAATTAGTTGATATGTTGAAGAGGGTGGGGCTTAAACTGCATCCCTGTCTCACCCCACGGCCCTGTGGAAATATTTTTTTTCTTATTTTCTCTCTCTCTCTCTGTTTCTTTCTGTGTCTTTCTGTCTGAGAGGCTTTTCTGGTTGTTCTATTGAATGGCCATTGTGCTCCATGGTAATATTTCTAACAAATTACAAGCTGAATGTCTGCTGTGCAAACTGTCTTTCTTAGGAAAATGGGATAGTAAAATAACAGAGTTAGACACTTTATTGAAATATTGAGTGTTGCGGTATATTGAAATACAGAGAGTATACAGTGGGGGAAAAAATTATTTAGTCAGCCACCAATTATGCAAGTTCTCCCACTTAAAAAGATGAGAGAGGCCTGTAATTTTCATCATAGGTACACGTCAACTATGACAGACAAAATGAGAAAATAAATTCCAGAAAATCACATTGTAGGATTTTTTATGAATTTATTTGCAAATTATGGTGGAAAATAAGTATTTGGTCAATAACAAAAGTTTCTCAATACTTTGTTATATACCCTTTTTTGGCAATGACACAGGTCAAACGTTTTCTGTAAGTCTTCACAAGGTTTTCACACACTGTTGCTGGTATTTTGGCCCATTCCTCCATGCAGATCTCCTCTAGAGCAGTGATGTTTTGGGGCTGTCGCTGGGCAACACGGACTTTCAACTCCCTCCAAAGATTTTCTATGGGGTTGAGATCTGGAGACTGGCTAGGCCACTCCAGGACCTTGAAATGCTTCTTACGAAGCCACTCCTTCGTTGCCCGGGAGGTGTGTTTGGGATCATTGTCATGCTGAAAGACCCAGCCACGTTTCATCTTCAATGCCCTTGCTGATGGAAGGAGGTTTTCACTCAAAATCTCATGACACATGGCCCCATTCATTCTTTCCTTTACACGGATCAGTCGTCCTGGTCCCTTTGCAGAAAAACAGCCCCAAAGCATGATGTTTCCACCCCCATGCTTCACAGTAGGTATGGTATTCTTTGGATGCAACACAGCATTCTTTGTCCTCCAAACACGACGAGTTGAGTTTTTACCAAAAAGTTATATTTTGGTTTCATCTGACAATATGACATTCTCCCAATCCTCTTCTGGATCATCCAAATGCACTCTAGCAAACTTAAGACGGGCTTGGACATGTACTGGCTTAAGCAGGGGGACACGTCTGGCACTGCAGGATTTGAGTCCCTGGCGGCGTAGTGTGTTACTGATGGTAGGCTTTGTTACTTTGGTCCCAGCTCTCTGCAGGTCATTCACTAGGTCCCCTTGTGTGGTTCTGGGATTTTTGCTCACCGTTCTTGTGATCATTTTGACCCCACGGGGTGAGACCTTGCATGGAGCCCCAGATCGAGGGAGATTATCAGTGGTCTTGTATGTCTTCCATTTCCTAATAATTGCTCCCACAGTTGATTTCTTCAAACCAAGCTGCTTACCTATTGCAGATTCAGTCTTCCCAGCCTGGTGCAGGTCTACAATTTTGTTTCTGGTGTCCTTTGACAGCTCTTTGGTCTTGGCCATAGTGGAGTTTGGAGTGTGACTGTTTGAGGTTGTGGACAGGTGTCTTTTATACTGATAACAAGTTCAAACAGGTGCCATTAATACAGGTAACGAGTGGAGGACAGAGGAGCCTCTTAAAGAAGAAGTTACAGGTCTGTGAGAGCCAGAAATCTTGCTTGTTTGTAGGTGACCAAATACTTATTTTCCACCATAATTTGCAAATAAATTCATTAAAAATCCTACAATGTGATTTTCTGGAGAAAAAAAATCTCAATTTGTCTGTCATAGTTGACATGTACCTATGATGAAAATTACAGGCCTCTCTCATCTTTTTAAGTGGGAGAACTTGCACAATTGGTGGCTGACTAAATACTTTTTTTCCCCCAGTGTATTTGTGGTTTGAAAAAAAAAAAAAAAAGCCAGTCAGTTGTGTTTGTAGAGAGAGACTATTTTCCATATGTGAGTATGGATACTGTGGTGTCCTGTGTTTTGTGTACTCACTCATTTGCTGGTTACTCTGTTTGGTAACTTTGTTGTGTGTTTCTGGGAAAAGGGACATTTAAGCAAGTTGCCCTTGGGCATACATTACCCATAGGAAGAAAACTGTCTAAAAACACTAGTTACACCTGAGCGGACCACCCACTGTAATTTTTGTATGATTAGCAGTAGGTCAGCGGTTCTTGAGGCAGGCAAGATCAGTTTAGGTTTTTTTTTTACACTATTGTTTCATTTCTTGGGTCCTGCTCAGCCCTTTTTCCCAAACCTTTACCGTGTGTTCAAAAATAAACATTTAATGTTTGACAGTAGTTTATGGTTGTCGTGTAGTTTTTGTTCTCACTGTTCCATGTCACGATTCTAATTTGCATGAATTATGTTACGGGTCTCTTGTCCATCCACCCTAGATGTTTAAAGCCACGGGGTTCGTAACATAATGTGGGGGCTCGTCTGGGATAATTCTCATTGATACCCATGCTACTCATGCAAATTAGTTAGTTTCTGGTTCAGTGTTGAGCTTGGCAGCTGTAACTAACTGGTTTTGTGTTCAGTATTTGTCGGCTTGTGTTGCTAGTTTAAGATGGCTACTTTTGAGTTGGATGCCTTTTTGGAAAACCCTACGTGGGAGGTTTTTGAGAATTGCCATAGAGTGGATCTACAGGCTTTGGCTGACCACTTTTCTGTACCCATATCAAGGGTTTTAGTGAAAGCAGAAGTTAGGAAAACAGTGTTAGAGATATTGTTGAACGAGCGAGTGCTTGAGTTACCGCTGCCTGAGTCTGCTGCTCCTTTAGGGGATGTGGCTGCTGCTCCTGTAAGCCCGTCGGTGTCTGAGGACGAGGCTAAGGCTCCAGCCACATTGCCCCGTTTTGACCCACTCTCCCCACTGTCCGACAGTGATGCCAGGATGGATGTCCGCTCGACACGGCTCCAAATGGAGGCGGAAGAGCGGGCACAAATCAGGCAAGACAAGCTGGAAATGCGTAAGCTAGAGGCAGAACAGGAGACGCGTAAGCTAGAGGCAGAACAGGAGACGCGTAAGCTAGAGGCAGAACTGGAGACGCGTAGGCTTGATCAAGAACTGGAGACGTGTAGACTGGAACTGGAGGCAGAAACCGCGAGGTTAGTCTCTGCTCATACTATGCCTGCTAGTGAACCATCCTCACCAGCTGTGTCATCTGCTACTTTTGATATTAGTAGACAGATCACCTTGGTACCTGTGTTTAAGGAGTCAGAGGTTGATTCCTATTTCAGTGTTTTTGAACGTGTAGCATTGAAATGGCCCAAAGAGGGATGGTGCCTATTACTTCAGTGTAAATTAACAGGTAAAGCCCAAGAGGTTCTGTCAGCGCTACCTCTTGAAGACAGCTTGAATTATGACGTGGGCAAAGCTACTGTTCTTCGTGCCTATGCGCTTGTTCCTGAGGCATATCGACAGAGATTTAGGTCTAATAAAAAGTATTCTACTCAGACTTATGTGGAGTTTGCTAGAGACAAAGGAAATCTGTTTGACAAATGGCACAGTGCTAGTAAGGTAACTGATTTTAACTCTCTACGGGAGTTAATCTTGTTAGAAGAGTTAAAAAATTGCTTACCCGAACGCATTGTAGTTTATCTGAACGAACAGAAAGTATCCTCACTGTCGGAAGCATCTGTATTGGCAGACGAGTTTGTGTTGACGCATAAGAGCGTGTTTTCGGCTCGTACGGAGAGCAGGGCCGCAGAGTTGCTAACTTTTAGTCCTAGTCGACCAGCAGTACTCCAGCACGCCCAAAAGATGTGCATCACTGTTTCTATTGTCATAAGGTGGGACATATGGTTAATGATTGCTTTCTGCTAAAACGCAAACAGGGGATGCCTCAGCACGCCAGGCCGACAACGGGTGTTGGGCTGATTCGTACGGTTGTAAGGCCGGAATCAAGACAGAGGCCTCATAGTGAATGTGGTTTGAAAGTCACAGTCCCAGATCACAGTTATGAACTGTTCATTTTTGAGGGGTTTGTTTCCATATCAGATGACGAAGCGTCTCAGCGCCCGGTTAGAATCCTCAGAGATACTGGTGCGGCGCAGTCGTTCATACTATCTGATGTGTTGCCCTTGTCCAATAATACATATTGTGGTTCCAGTGTGTTAGTACAAGGAATTGAAATGGGATTCGTCCCAGTGCCATTGCACTTTGTGAACGTACACTCGGAGTTAGTCAGTGGATTGTTCAGAGTTGGAGTACGTCCTATGTTGCCAGTAAAAGGTGTGACATTTATAATGGGCAACGATATTGCTGGAGGAAAGGTGATACCCGTATTGGAGGTATTGGATAAAAGTGACCAGTCTCTCTCCGAGGAGCTGGCACAGGGTTATACAGATGTGTTCCCCGCTTGTGCTGTCAAACGTGCTCAAGCACGACAAGTGAGGTGACCAAGTTCTTGTATTGTTGCCTGTGCCAGGAGCGTCATAGTCAGCATGTTTCTCTGGTCCTTATATAATTGAAAAGAAACTAAGTGAAACTGACTACGTGATACAGACTCCTGATAGAAAACGCCAATCTCGTGTGTGCCACATTAACATGTTGAAGACATACCACACCAGACGCGTCACTCAGATAGACAGTCCAGAGAAACTGGCCGAGTTGGCTGTCTCTATTGCTGCTGCGGCTGTAGTGGGAAGTCATGTTAATGATGTGGACGGAGATGGTTTGGAGTTGCGCAATACTCAGCAGCAGTGTGCTAGATTGCCCAATTCAGAGATGCTGCTGTCTCACCCGTCAAGCCTGATTAATTTAATGGACGGACAGTCAGATGATATTGTGAGACTATTACACAGCTTTCCATGTCTTTTTAATGATGTTCCTACATGCACAAATGTGTTAGAATATGACATTAATGTTGGAAACGCTGCACCCCTATCAAGCAACATGCTTATCGTGTCAACGTCTCTAAAAGAAAGATAATGAGGGATGAGGTCGGTTATTTGCTGGAGAATAACCTGGCTATGCCAAGTTCAAGTCCATGGAGTTCTCCGTGCATTCTGGTTCGTAAACCTGATGGGACATCCAGGTTATGCACGGACTATCAGAAGGTAAATGCTGTCACAGTGCCCGACTCGTTCCCGTTACCCAGACTGGATGACTGTATTGATACTGTTGGTAACCAAACTAGATCTTCTGAAAGGTTACTGGCAGGTGCCGTTAACCTCACGTGCCTCCGACATCTCTGCCTTTGTGACCCCAGATCACTTCCTACAATATGCTGTCATGGCATTTGGGATGTGGAACGCACCAGCCACTTTCCAACGCCTGGTTAACACAGTATTGGCTGGAGTTCCTAATTGTAGTGCTTACCTTGATGATCTGGTAATTTATTCATCTGAGTGGTCTGATCATGTTAACACTCTAAGGGTAGTGTGTGAGCGTCTAGCAGCCGCTTCTCTAACCCTGAACTTAGCAAAGTGCGAGTTTGGGAAGGCCACTGTTACTTATCTCGGTGAACAGGTCGGCCATGGTCAGGTGCGCCCTGTAGATGCCAAGGTCTCAGCTATAAATGCATTTCCTGCACCTACCACCAGAAGAGAGCTACGCCGCTTTTTAGGGATGGTTGGCTACTACCGTAGTTTCTGTAAAAATGTCTCTGCGGTAGTTGCTCCATTATCGGATTTGCTCAGTCCGGCGAGAACATTTGTATGGTCTGAAGATTGTTGTACTGCTTTCAACACTGCTAAAGCACTCTTATGTAGTACTCCTGTTCTTGCCGCGCCAGATTTTGAACGACCGTTTAAACTGGAGGTTGATGCAAGTGCCAGAGGTGCTGGTGCTGTTCTACTGCAGCAGGACCAGAGTGGAGTGGACCATCCTGTCTGTTATTTTTCACGGAAATTTAACAAATGTCAGACAAACTATTCCACCATTGAACAAGAAGCTCTAGCTTTGTTGTTAGCTCTGCAGTACTTTGAAGTTTATGTTGGTTCCAGTGCATTACCAGTGATAGTGTATACTAACCATAACCCCTTAGTTTTTCTCCACCGGATGTACAACCAGAACCAACGCCTTATGCGTTGGGCACTTGTAGTGCAACATTATAATTTGGAGATCCGCCACAAAAAGGGGTCGGATAATGTGTTGGCAGATGCTTTGTCTCGTGTTTAAAGAACTAGGTTTTTTGTTATCCCGTCAGGATGCGGTTGATCTTTGAATTTTGGGTGTTGTGATGGTACGTGTGTCGCAAACCATTGTGGTTTGCTCTTTTAAGGGTGGGAGTATTACGGATACAGGTATCCTGTGTCTTTTTGTGTTTTTCCTTTCCTTCTGCCCTAATCAAAGGTGTCCTGTATGTTCCTGATTGGTGGTCGTTTGGGTGTCTGCTGATTGCTGAGGTGGACCAATCAGTGGACATTCCACTGCATTGCACCACCTGTTTCTGGTTTTTCAATCACACATCCCATTGTTTAAAAGCCAGTCAGTTGTGTTTGTAGAGAGAGACTATTTTCCGTATGTGAGTATGGATACTGTGGTGTCCTGTGTTCTCACTCATTTGCTGGTTACTCTGTTTGGTAACTTTGTTTTGTGTTTCTGGGAAACGGGAAATTTAAGTAAGTTGCCCTTGGGCATACATTACCCATAGGAAGAAAACTGTCTAAAAACACTAGTTAGACCTGAGCACCCACTGTAATTTTTGTATGATTAGCAGTAGCTCAGTGGTTCTTCAGGCAGGCAAGATCTTTTTTTTTTTTTTTTTTACACTATTGTTTCATTTCTTGGGTCCTGCTCAGCCCTTTTTCCCAAACCTTTACCGTGTGTTCAAAAATAAACATTTTATGTTTGACAGTAGTTTATGGTTGTCGTGTAGTTTTTGTTCTCACTGTTCCATGTCACGATTCTAATTTGCATGAATTATGTTACGGGTCTCTTGTCCATCCACCCTAGACGTTTAAAGCCATGGGGTTCGTAACATTAAGGTTAGAATTAGTGTTAGGGTAAGAATATGGGTTAGGGTTAGGGGTTAGGGAAAATAGGATTTTGAATGGGACTGAATTGTGTGTCCCCAGAAGGTTAGCTGTATAAGACTGTGTGTGTGTGTGTGTGTGGTCATGTATAACATGCTCCAATCTAGTCTCATCCACACAGTGTTCAGACAGGACAATCATAATGACATAATTTGTTCCTGGTGACTGCACTGAGAGGAGACAGAATGTTCTAGAAATAAAACTGTTGAATGTAAATAAGTGCTTTTATCATTTAGTAGTTAGGATGAATGCAACTCAAAGAGCTAGAACTGACACAACTGATTCATTTACTTGTTCTAGTTGAGATGAAACGAATACATTTTGTCAATCTGACATAATCATTTATAATGATTATTTCTCAATTCAATAGTGTTTCAATAACACAATTCAATTAAGTAGATCTGTATTAATAATTTCATGTAAAAATAACCTGTTTCCATTAGGTGTAACTACCGTCCAAAATTGAATTAAGTAGATCCAAATACTTTTTTTGGAGTGTACACTAGAGTGTTCTAACAGGTTGGAGAATGTTCTAGACTACAGTGTCAGCAGGTTAGAGTGCTGTAGGATAATGTTTTAGAATGTCTTAGCAGGTTAGAGAATGGAGGAATGTTAAAACATAGGGGTATTCCAACCCTCCCCTTTGAGAGCTTCTAGGAGTTCTGGCATTTGCTCGAGCCCTGCTCTAACACACCTGTGCTGATTTTACTAATCAGCTGTTCCTCAGAACCGTGTTGAGCCGAGTCCCTGTAGGGGCTGGGTGTGTGACTGGCCTGGGGTTTGGGTCAGGCTCTGATCACAGATGTAACACACCTCTCCCTCTCTTTCTCTACCTTTATCTGCAGACTGCAGCTCCCTCAATTCTCCTTTCCTCTCCCTCAGGATTCTCTCTACTCTCCTTTCATCAAGGAGCAGCTTATTCCTGCATCCACACTTCTCTCTCTAGCCCTGTTTATACCTGGTTCTAACATGCTTTCTTTGTCTTGATCTTGATCATTCTGATTGGGCCCACATATTTTGACAGGTGTAGACAATCAAACGACACACTGTGATCAGATTATCCCACCTCCAGAGTTAGTCAGACACGCATTGTGTCTGGATATCTTACAAGTGTAGACAGATCTGGACAGAGAAACCATTTAAATCATAATTATTCCACCCTCTAAAATCATTGACAGGTGGCACCATTGACTTAAGGCGTCAGCATGCTTTAGATCGTCTGGCACCTAGCCGAACTCGGCTAGCCGAACCGAACGAGTGCGCTCACATACTCCCTTAAAAGACCTTTGCTTGAAAAAAAATAAAAAATTGGCAATAGTACTGTTTGTCCGTAGCCTCAAAATAGTCAGAATTAATCTAATTAATTTTGACGTTTTTGCAGAAGAGATCTTAGTCGCTCAATTTTACATCTAACTAAGATGTTTGGTGCAGTCTTTTTCAATGATAAAATGTGCATGAAAACTAGTCGTCTCTCGTTGAATGACAACAAAGACTTTATTGAAGAATCCCTGCTGTTGACCAATCACCGACGAAGGGGCGTAGACTTCGGCTTGCCTCCAGACATTTTTTTGTGTGCGCGAAGAACCGGAAAAACCCTCACCGAAATCCAAAACTAACAAAAATGTCACAAAATGTCGTCATTATACACGCACAAACTCTACCGAACTGTTTCGGCTGGGAAGCATGCGGAGGCCTTCATGGCATCAATATGTGTCTTAAAATAAATAAATACATATTCTTTTGAAACAATAGCTGTCAAATAATTTGCATACAGGGAGGGAACATGAAATGTGGTCACAATGCGGGCACAGTGGACGGATATGAGACACATTTTAATACCATGTGTAGATATATTTCTGAAAATGTGGGCACAATCAGAATGTGGACAAGATCAGGACAAGGATGCATGTTAGCGCCAGGTATAAACTAGGCTTCTCTCTCACCCCCTATCTCTCTCCATGGTAACACTGCTCCTTTCACCAGGTTGAATTCCATTACTGTGTGTGTTTGCTCTTAGGCAGTGACGGAGATGAAAAGGGTCAGTGCTTTTTAAGCCTTTTCACAGCGTTCCTCCATTAACGCAGAGAGAGTAGGGGGAGAGAGGGATGGAGAGAGGGATGGAGAGAGAAAGGGATGCAGAGACACATGGACGGAGAGAGCATTAGAGAGATAGAGGGATGGAGAGAAAGGAATGTAAAACATATATAGATGGAGAGAAAGGGAGAACATAACAACAGGGAGAGAGATGGATAGATGGAAAAGAGGGATAGAGAGAGACGGCAGAGAGAGATAGAGAGAGAGAGAGACGGCAGAGAAAGAGACAGCAGAGAGAGACAGCAGAGAGAGCGACAGCAGAGAGAAGAAAAAGGAAGTGAGCAATAACAGTGACTCTTCACAGAGTAGTCTGGCTGTCTGTAATGAGTCGGCTGCCTCAGTCTCTTTCTCTCTCCCTTTCTTTTTATTCCTCTCTTTTTTTCTTTCTCTCCCTCTCTTTCAGTAAGCTACTATGTCCCCACAGAAACAACGTAAAATGTATCGCCCGTGAACCCTCTCTTTCCCTCCTCTCTCCCCCTCTTTCCCTCCTCTCTCCCCCTCTCTTCCCGTCTCTCCCCCTCTCTCCCCTTCACACCCTCTCTCCCCCTCACACCCTCCTCCCCCTCCTCCCCCTCTCTACCCCCTCCCTCCTCCCCCTCTCGCCTCCTCTCTCGTCATCCTCCCCCTCTCTCCCCATCTCGCCCTCCTCCCCTTCTTGCCCTCCTCCCCCTCTCTCCCCCTTACATCATCATCTCCCTCACACATCAGAGGCTGCAGGTTCAATTGACTGATCATGTAAAATGGTCTCAAACGCTCTTTACACCAAAGCTGGACCTTTAGTCACACACACTGGCACACACACACACACACAAAAACTGAAGCCCATGCACGTGGTCACACACACACACATGCACGCACACACACACACGCAAACGCTCTTTAGACCAAAGCCGGACCTTTAGCCAGCTCCAGGGAACATTTCTGTGTAAATGCTGATGTCACAGTCTCTCTTTGATGGCATCTACACTGATTGTAGTGTGTGTGTTTGTGTGTGTGTGTGTGTGCGTGCATGTGTACGTGCTTGTGTGTGGCCTATGATGGCATCTCTGCTGATTGTGTGTTGTGAAGCGTGGGAACTCTGTGCTGATTTAGCCAATTACAGCTCGGCTAACGAAAGGTCACCATATAATTACATAGTACACTGTCGCATGGGAGAGAGGGGGAGATGGAGGGAGAGAGAGATGGAGGGAAGGAGAGAGGAAGGAGGGAGGGAAAGAAAGTGAAAGTTGGAGGGAGAAATATGATGTGAGAGAGGGGGGAGACAGACATGGAGGGAAGGAGAGAGATGGAAGGAGGGAGAGAGATGGAAGAAGGGAGAGAGAAGCAGTGAGAGGGGTGAGATATGGAGGGAGAGATGGTGAGAGCGATATAGAGATGCAGGGAAGGAGAGGATGGAAGGTGGGGGAGAGATGGTGGGAGAGAGAGAGATGGAGGGAAGGAGAGAGGATGGAGGGAGGGACAGAGGGAGAGATGGATGAGGGACAGAGAAAGATGATGGGAGAGAGAGAGATGGAGGGAAGGAGAGAGGATGGAGGGGGGACAGGGAGGAAGAGATGGAGGAAGAGAGAGAGAGGGGGTGAGATATGGAGGGAGAGAGATGGTAAGTGATATAGAGATGCAGGGAAGGAGAGGGATGGAAGGAGGGAGAGAGGAGTGAGAGATGGAGGGAGAGAGATGGTGAGAGAGAGAGAGATGAGGGAAGAAGAGAGGATGGAGGGAGGGAAAAAGGGAGAGATGGATGGAGGGACGGAGAAAGATGATGGGAGAGAGAGATGGAGGGAGAGAGAGATGAGGGAAGGAGAGAGGATGGAGGGAGGGAAAGAGGGAGAGATGGATGAGGGACGGAGAAAGATGAGAGAGAGAGATGGAGGGAAGGAGAGTGGATGGAGGGGGAGACAGGGAGAAAGATGGAGGAAGAGAGCGAGAGGGGGTGAGATATGGAGGGAGTGAAATGGTGAGAGCGATATAGAGATGCAGGGAAGGAGAGAGGATGAGCGAGGAAGAGAGAGAGGGAGAGTTAGTTGGAGGGAGAGAGGGAAGAAGAGAGGGATGGGGAGAAAGGGCAGAGAGACTGGTCAAGTGAAGTAAACAGGTAGGGAGGCCGAGAAAGAGAAAAATAAAAAGGTAGAGGGTGAAAAAAGAGAGAGAGAGGGATGGTGACAGAGAGAAAGGAGGTATTTGTGGAAGCTGTCTGATCCCCTGAGAGCTTTGTCCTGTCTGCTGTTTTTGAAGGTTTAGGGGATCTCTCTCAGAACGACTTCTATAAGGAAATATTATTCCAACAGGAAAATAACTTTAAAAGCTTTATACATATGATTATTGAGTCTATGAACAAATGGCTGGACGACCTAACTAAAGATAATAAGCTACTATAAGCTTATATATAAGCCGAACTGAGCAAATCCGTTGGCTATCGCCAAGGAACAGTGAGAACAAAATACGCCAACAACCAAATGCTACCGTCAAACACAAAATGTTTATTTTAAAACTAACGGTAAATGCTTTGGGGAAAGGGGGCTTAGCTGGACCCAAGGAATGAAACAATAAAGTCAAAAAACCCTAAAATGATCTTGCCTGCCTCAAGAACTACTAAGCTTACTGCTAACCATACAAAAACACAGTGGGTGGTCCGCTCAGGTTTTCCTACGGGTAGTGTATGCCCAAGGGCGACTTTCTAAATCCCCCTTTTCCCAGGCACAAACAAACAATATAGGTATCATACGGACTAAACAGTTAACGAGTGAGTACACAAAAGCAAAACACCACCGTATACATACTCACAAACAAAAATAGTTTCTGTCAGCAAACACAACTGACTAGCTTTTAACACAAGGGGATGTGTGATATGATTGGGTAAGAAAACAGAAACAGGTGGTGCAATCAGGAGAAATGTCCACTGATTGGTCCACCTCAGTAATCAGCCGATTAACTGATGACTGACAGGTGGGACACACCAACGACCTCCAATCAGGAACACCAAGGACACCTGTGATTAGGGCAGAAGGAGAGGAAAAACACAAAAACATATACAGGATACCTGTATCCGTAACACTCCAACCCTTAAAAGAGCAAACCACAATGGTTTGCGACACACATACTATCACAACACACGAGACAAAGCATCTGCCAACACATTATCCGAACCCTTTTTGTGGCGGATCTCCAAATTATAATTTTGCACAACAAGTGCCCAACTCATAAGGTGTTGGTTCTGGTTGTACATTCGGTGGAGAAAAACTAAGGGGTTATGGTCAGTATAAACTATCACTGGTAGTGCACTGGAACCAACATAGACTTCGAAGTACTGCAGAGTCAATGGTTGAATAGTTAGTTTGACATTTGTTAAATTTCCGCAAAAAATAACAGACAGGATGGTCCACTCCACTCTGGTCCGGTTGCAGTAGAACAGCACCAGCACCTCTGGCACTTACATCTACCTCCAGTTTAAACGGCCGTTCAAAATCTGGCGCAGCAAGAACAGGGGTACTACATAAGAGTGCTTTGGCAGTGTTGAAAGCAGTGTGACAATCTTCAGACCATACAGATTTTCTCGCCGGACTGAGCAAATCCGTTAATGGAGCAACTACCGCAGAGACATTTTTACAGAAACTACGGTAGTAGTAAAAAAAAAAAAAAAAGCGGCCTAGCTCTCTTCTAGTGGTAGGTGCGGGAAATGAATTTATAGCTGAGACCTTGACATCTACAGGGCGCACCTGACCATGGCCGACCTGTTTACAGAGATAAGTAACAGTGGCCTTCCCAAACTCACACTTTGCTAAGTTCAGGGTGAGAGAAGCAGCTGCTAGACGTTCACACACTACCCTCAGAGTGTTAATATGATCTGACCACTCAGTAGAATAAATGACAAGATCATCAAGGTAAGCACTACAATTAGGAACTCCAGCCAATACTGTGTTAACCAGGCGTTGGAAAGTGGCTGGTGCATTCCGCATCCCAAATGCCATGACAGCATATTGTAGGAAGTGGTCAGGGGTCACAAAGGCAGAGATGTCGGAGGCACGTGAGGTTAACGGCACCTGCCAGTAACCTTTTAGAAGATCTAGTTTACATAAGTAGCAGCACCAACCGTGTCAATACAGTCACCCAGTCTGGGTAACGGGAACGAGTCGGGCACTGTGACAGCATTTACCCTTCGATAGTCCGTACATACCCTGGATGTCCCATCAGGTTTGGGAACCAGAATGCACGGAGAACTCCAAGGACTTGAACTTGGCATAGCCAGGTTATTCTTCAGCAAATAACCGACCTCATCCCTCATTATCTTTCTTTTAGAGACGTTGACGCGATAAGCATGTTGCTTGATAGGTGCAGCGTTTCTCAAATTAATGTCATATTCTAACACATTTGTGCGTGAAAGGAACATCATTAAAAAGACATGGAAAGCTGTGTAATAGCCTCACAATATCATCTGACTGTCCATCCGTTAAATGAATCAGGCTTGACGGGAGAGACAGCAGCATCTCTGAATTGGGCAATCTAGCACACTGCTGCTGAGTATTGCGCAACTCCAAACCATCTCCGTCCACATCATTAACATGACCTCCCACTACAGCCGCAGCAGCAATAGAGACAGCCGTCTCGGCCAGTTCCTCTGGACTGTCTATCTGAGTGACGGGTCTGGTGTGGTATGTCTTCAACATGTTAATGTGGCACACACGAGATTGGCGTTTTCTATCAGGAGTCTGTATCACGTAATCAGTTTCACTTAGTTTCTTTTCAATTACATAAGGACCAGAGAAACGTGCTGACAATAGATGGTATCCAGGAAAGTCAAAGTGAAACATGGGCTGAATCAGAGAATAAAGTTTGTAAATTGCCTCCTGTAAAGCTACATCTGGACCACAGAAAGTTGAGCTGGAATGTGCTCACTGGTCTGGGAAACTAGGTGACACTGGTGCCAGTGGTGCCAGACACAGGACGATTGTAGTGAAGTTCCTCAGGTTCAAGGACAAGCTTGCGGTTCTTGAAAGCGCCAAAAGCCTTAAAGGGTCCATATCTTCATCAATGAGAATTTCTCTGAGGCAGTCCGCCAAAGAAGAATAGAACTCATGCCAGCTATGAAGGCTGCAAGAGAACGTGGGGACATAGCCTACCTGCGGTATGACAAACTGTTCACCCTCCCTCCCAAGGGCCTAGGAGGATTGACAGAAACAAGACTTTGGGTCAGTATTTAGTCAGCCACCAATTGTGCAAGTTCTCCCACTTAAAAATATGAGAGAGGCCTGTAATTTTCATCATAGGTACACGTCAACTATGACTGACAAAATGAGAAAAAAAAATCAGAAAATCACATTGTAGGATTTTTAATGAATTTATTTGCAAATTATGGAGGAAAATAAGTATTTGGTCAATAACAAAAGTTTCTCAATACTTTGTTATATACCCTTTGTTGGCAATGACACAGGTCAAACGTTTTCTGTAAGTCTTCACAAGGTTTTCACACACTGTTGCTGGTATTTTGGCCCATTCCTCCATGCAAATCTCCTCTAGAGCAGTGATGTTTTGGGGCTGTCGCTGGGCAACACGGACTTTCAACTCCCTCCAAAGATTTTCTATGGGGTTGAGATCTGGAGACTGGCTAGGCCACTCCAGGACCTTGAAATGCTTCTTACGAAGCCACTCCTTCGTTGCCCGGGTGGTGTGTTTGGGATCATTGTCATGCTGAAAGACCCAGCCACGTTTCATCTTCAATGCCCTTGCTGATGGAAGGAGGTTTTCACTCAAAATCTCACGATACATGGCCCCATTCATTCTTTCATTTACACGGATCAGTCGTCCTGGTCCCTTTGCAGAAAACAGCCCCAAAGCATGATGTTTCCACCCCCATGCTTCACAGTAGGTATGATGTTCTTTGGATGCAACTCAGCATTCTTTGTCCTCCAAACACGACGAGTTGAGTTTTTACCAAAAAGTTATATTTTGGTTTCATCTGACCATATGACATTCTCCCAATCCTCTTCTGGATCATCCAAATGCACTCTAGCAAACTTCAGACGGGCCTGGACATGTACTGGCTTAAGCAGGGGGACACGTCTGGCACTGCAGGATTTGAGTCCCTGGCAGCGTAGTGTGTTACTGATGGTAGGCTTTGTTACTTTGGTCCCAGCTCTCTGCAGGTCATTCACTAGGTCCCCCCGTGTGGTTCTGGGATTTTTGCTCACCATTCTTGTGATCATTTTGACCCCATGGGGTGAGATCTTGCGTGGAGCCCCAGATCGAGGGAGATTATCAGTGGTCTTGTATGTCTTCCATTTCCTAATAATTGCTCCCACAGTTGATTTCTTCAAACCAAGCTGCTTACCTATTGCAGATTCAGTCTTCCCAGCCTGGTGCAGGTCTACAATGTTGTTTCTGGTGTCCTTTGACAGCTCTTTGGTCTTGGCCATAGTGGAGTTTGGAGTGTGACTGTTTGAGGTTGTGGACAGGTGTCTTTTATACTGATAACAAGTTCAAACAGGTGCCATTAATACAGGTAACGAGTGGAGGACAGAGGAGCCTCTTAAAGAAGAAGTTACAGGTCTGTGAGAGCCAGAAATCTTGCTTGTTTGTAGGTGACCAAATACTTATTTTCCTCCATAATTTGCAAATAAATTCATTAAAAGTCCTACAATGTGATTTTCAGGATTTTTAAAAATCATTTTGTCTGTCATAGTTGACGTGTACCTATGATGAAAATTACAGGCCTCTCTCATCTTTTTAAGTGGGAGAACTTGCACAATTGGTGGCTGACTAAATACTTTTTCCCCCCACTGTAGCTGTCTTGACTGTGATAAGGGCACTGGAAATAAGAGCGTCTTGTCTGCTAAATTTAACAAAACAAGGCTATGCCATTTCATAGCCATAGGCATCTACAAGCAAGCTCCACTGCTGAGGTTACTGCCTTTTTGACGATTGTGTTCCACAATATAATATAACCAGTTGATATTATGGTTTCAATAAATTAATCTTAAGTGGCACTTGCTTTTTTATTGACTGAATAGATATAGGGCAATTTAGCAATTAGGATTTAGTTATCTGTAATGGTTATGATAAATTAGGCATTAAAGTCACCATTGGCCTCATTGTGAAATCCCGGAGCGGTTTCCTTCTTCTCAGGCAACTGAGTTAGGAAGGACGCCTGTATCTTTGTAGTGACGGGGTGTATTGATACACCATCCAGAGTGTTATTAATAATTTCACGATGCTCAAAGGGATATTCAATGTCTGCTTTTTTTTTTGTCATCTACCAATAGGTGCCCTTCTTCGCGAGGCATTGGAAAACCTCCCTGGTCTTTGTGGTTGAATCTGTGTTTGAAATTCACTGCTCGACTGAGGGACCTTACAGATAATTGTATGTGTGGGGTACAGAGATGAGGTAGTCATTCAAATATCATGTTAAACACTATTATTGCACACAGAGTGAGTCCATGCAACTTATTATGTGACTTGTTTAGCACATTTTTACTCCTGACCTTATTAAGGCTTGCATTAACAAGGGGGTTGAATACTTATTGACTCAAGCCATTTCAGCTTTTAATTTGTAATTACGTAAAAAAAAAAAAAAAAAAAAAAAAAAAAAAAAAAAAAAAAAAAAACATCATTCCACTTTTACATTATGGGGTACAGTGTGTAGGCCAGTGATAAAAAAAATCTCAATTTAATTTAAATTCAGGCTGCAACACAACAAAATGTGGAAAGAGTCTGAATACTTTCTGTAGTTCTGCTACCACATCATTGACCTGTATTGATCATATTTTTACCAATATGACTGAGCATTGTTCCAAAGCTCTATCAGTGGCACTGGGTTGTAGTGATCATTATTTAGTTGCACTTGCATAAGAAAAACCTAAATACCCAAGGCTGGTCCTAAGGTAATCTACTGAAGGACCTACAAGGGGTTCATTCAGGATTCATTCGTAGATTAGGTAAAGAATGTTCAATGGATAAAAGTGTGTAGTGAAGATTATCCTGAAATGGCATAAAGTGTTTCTGAAATTATTTATGAGTATTGTTGATAAGTATGCCCAATTAAGAAAACATGCTGTAAGGTCAAACAGTGCCCCATGGATTGATGATGACCTGAGAAATCTGATGGTTCAGTGTAATGATGCCAAAAAGGCAGCAGATAGATCTGGCACTCTGTCTAATAAGTAAAGTTATTGTAAATTAAGACATTTTGTGACCAAAACTAAACAAATGTAAAAATAAGCGATATTATCAGAACAAAATCGATGAAGTTAAGAATGATGGGGAAAATCTGTGGAGAACTCTTAATGAAAATGTCTCCCTCTTTTGTTGAAACAGAAGGTTGGGGTTCTCTGCCTCTAACCCTGTTGCAGGGGCTGAGTCACTGGCTTGCTGGTGCTCTTTCATGCCGTCCCTGGGAGGGGTGCGTCACTTGAGTGGGTTGAGTTACTGACGTGATCTTCCTGTCTGGGTTGGCGCCCCCCCCTTGGTTTGTGCTGTGGTGGAGACCTCTGTGGGCTATACTCGGCCTTGTCTCAGGATTGTAAGTTGGTGGTTGGGGATATCCCTCTAGTGGTGCGGGGGCTGTGCTTTGGCGGAGTGGGTGGGGTTATATCCTTCCTGTTTGGCCCTGTCCGGGGGTTTCTTCGGATGGGGCCACAGTGTCTCCGGACCGCTCCTGTCTCAGCCTCCAGTATTTATGCTGCAGTAGTTTATGTGTCGGGGGGCTGGGGTTAGTTGGTTATACCTGGAGTACTTCTCCTGTCTTATCCAGTGTCCTGTGTGAATTTAAGTATGCTCTCTCTAATTCTCTCGTTCTCTCTTTCTCTCTGAGAACCTGAGCCCTAGGACCATACGTCAGGACTACCGGGCATGATGACACCTTGCTGTCCCCAGTCCGCCTGGCCTTGCTGCTATTCCAGTTTCAACTGTTCTGCCTGCGGCTACGAAACCCCTACCTGTCCCAGACCTGCTGTTTTCAACTCTTAATGATCGGCTATGAAAAGCCAACTGAGAGACCTGAGCCCTAGAACCATACGTCGGGACTACCGGCCGTGGTGACTCCTTGCTGTCCCCAGTCCGCCTGGCCTTGCTGCTATTCCAGTTTCAACTGTTCTGCCTGCGGTTATGGAACCCCTACCTGTCCCAGACCTGCTGTTTTCAACTCTTAATGATCGGCTATGAAAAGCCAACTGAGATTTATTCCTGATTATTATTTGACCATGCTTGTCACTTATGAACATTTTTGAACATCTTGGCATGGTTCTGTTATAATCTCCACCCGGCACAGCCAGAAGAGGACTGGCCACCCCTCATAGCCTGGTTCCTCTCTAGGTTTCTTCCTAGGTTTTGCCTTTCTAGGGAGTTTTTCCTAGCCACCGTGCTTCTACACCTGCATTACTAGCTGTTTGGGGTTTTAGGCTGGGTTTCTGTACAGCACTTCGAGATATTAGCTGATGTAAGAAGGGCTATATAAAATAAAATTGATTGATTGATTGAAGGTTTATTTATTTCGAAACCACGTGACATTGCTAATTACTTGAATAACTACTTTACTGACAAGGTAGACACATTGAGAAATGCCATGAGTCCAAATGATGGCTCACTATCATATACCCTTATAAAAGATTGTATCATGAAGGAGAGGCAATGCATGTTTTGTTTTCACCAAGTAAAAAATAAGAAGTTGAAAAGATGCTGTTGTCTTTGATGACAAGTCACTGAGTACAGATAATCTGGATGGCAAATTGCTTAAAGCTACAGCCAACCATATATCCACCCCAATTTGTCATATTTGTAACAAATGCTTGACGTGTGGGGTGTGCCCAGAAATTCATCTACCTAAAGAGAAAAAAATCAACCTTCAGTGGTCCTAACAGTCATTCTATAAGCTGGGGTATTGTGTGTAGGCCAGTGACAAAATATCGGAATTTACTGTGTTAAGTAAATTAATGGAAGAAATTGTATTTGTGCAAATCCAGGATTATTTCTTATTTGACCGTCTGACAGCATGCGTACAGAGAAGGTAATCCTACGTGTACGGCCTTAGCACAAATAGATGATTATCTAAAGAGTATGGAGTCTACGTCTAAGCTGTGGGATTCTGCAAGGCAGCTGCCTAAGCCCCCTCCTCTACTACATTTTTACTAATGATTTTACTCTCTAACTGAAAAAGCAAGTGGGGTTATGTATGCTGATGACTCTACAATGCATAGTGCTGCATCAGCACATAATGAGTTAACTGAACAATGAATTAAGAACTGTGTCTGAGTGGGTTGCTAAGAACAAATTGCTGAACATTTCCAAGACCTAAAGTATTGTGTTTGTCCCTATAAATATGCTTGCAGGTGACCGGCAATGAAACTTGTCAATGGATGGGCTGCCTGTAGAACAAGTGAAAAAGACCAAACTACTTGCCGTCATATTGGATGCATCGCTATCCTGGTCTGATCATATCGACAACATTGTTCTTAAAATGGGAAAAAGTTTAGCTGTGACAAGAAAATGCTCCGAATATTTAACATCCTCCACTCTTTGCCAGGTGATTCAATCTTTGGTCCTGACACAGCTAGATTACGGTCCAGTCATATTGTCGTCTGTAGAAAAAACTGCTCTACTGTACAAATATCAACTGAATGCACCATAACCGCTCATGGCTTTCTGTTGGATGTAAATTACTCTCCAGTCTTGAGATTTTTCACAGGTATGCAATCCTGTTCAAGAAACCCCATTATTTCTCAAACCAATTAGTGTATACCGGCACTAGACATAATCATCAAACCAGACAGGCGAGTTTGGGTCATCTGATAGGACAAATCCCCTTAAATCAACAGTTATATACAGAGCCATTACTGAATGGAACTCCCTACCAACTCATATTTCCCAAGTGAGAAGTAAATTCACATTCAAGAAAACATTAAAAGTACATACTGTATACTAAGATTGACCATATGACTGGACAGATTCTGATTCCTGAATATAGGTATTGACTGTTAAATGTTACCTTTCAGGAATTTTAAATATCTGTAAAGTCTACTTGTTCATGTTTTTTAAATGTATGTAAATTATAAAGTATTTTTGTCTGTAATGTATTTTTCATTATGTGTCAGACCCCAGAAAGACTAGCTTTCGTCATAACGTCAACTAATGGTGATCCAAATAAAATCTAATAAAATCTAAAAATCTAAACACACACTCACACACACACACACACACACACACACACACACACACACACACACACACACACACACACACACACACACACACACACACACACACACACACACACACACACACACACACACACACACACACACACACACAGGGCTGCTACTGTGTCACAAAATAGAGCAGCATCTTTCTAGCAATCAAATCAAGATGTTCTGGATAGGGTGATAGTGAACTGTTTGTCTTAGTAACATGGAGGGATGGAGAATGCAGGTGGCATTACAGTTCCTCTGCTTGTTCCTTTGGTTAGAACAATCAATACAACAACAATGTAGATTTAGATTCATAATCAATATAATTAATGTTGTGTTACCGGTGAAGCAGAAGGAAATTGACTGTAACACATTGAACAGAAGGACAGAGAGGCCTTGGAGATCAGTTGTGTTCGTGTGTATGTGGTTGCCTAGGTGTGTGTGTGTGTGTGTGTGTGTGTGTGTGTGTGTGTGTGTGTGTGTGTGGTTAGGGTATTAGCCCATAGAGACTCCAGGTCAGTGGGAACATTCCTCTCTCAGCCCTTTTTCTGCTGAACCCACAAGCCTTTCCCTGGAACAGAGCTGCCTAACATGCACACACACACACACACACGCACACACACACACACTCACAGGTAAATGTGTTAATGATCAGGAACAGCTGAACATATTGAACAGTTTAGTGCTGACCATCTGCCCAACAGCATCCTGGGAAATTAACTAAACAAACTCAGCTAAACAGATATAGAGGGAGACAGAAAGAGAGAGGGGAGAGAGGGGGAGAGGGAGAGAGAGGAGAGAGAAGGGAGAGAGGGGGAGAAGAAGAGAGAGTGGAGAGAGAAGTGAGTGAGGGAGAGAAAGAGATTATACCCTTACTCTCTTTACTCTCTCTCTCTCTTTCTCTCTATTCATTCTCTACTTTCTATTATTTCATTCTTTAAAAAAAGAGAGTGATGGATAGTGAGAGAGGTAAATAAAGACTTTTCCCCCTCCCCCTGTTCTCTCTATGTTCTCTCAGGATGATCAGTTGTGATTGAGGATGTGGGAGTCTGTTTCTCTGACTTTTTCAAAGTAAACAGTGGTACTGAAAACTTTATAAGAGACAATATTTACCAGAGCCACAGAAACCCATTGACATTCTGATCAGAGAGAGAACATTGCTGCTTATCACCGCTGCTCTCACTCTGTCTGTTCTTAATAAAAACCTGGAGATGCAAGAACCCATTTATTACATTCTTTTATGTTCCATCACTCTTATCAGATCAGTGGAGGACTGTTTGTTGTTTGATTTCTCTGTCTGTTCTGTTTTTAAATGTCAACACTCTTCTCCTTTCTATTTTATTTATCTTGCTTTCTACATGTTTTTTTTTCTCTCTCTCTCTGTCTGTCTTTGTGCTTTCTCCCCCCTCTCTCTCTCTCTCTTCCTCTTCAATCAGTGACACTGTAGATAGCTGGTCAGAATTCTAATTACCCAATCAATGCTTATTCAGATCTTCATCTGAGTTTCAACCTTCATCTGACCCTCCTACAACATCACATGTAGAACATTCAACCTAGAGCAGACCTGTAAAACAATCAAACATTTGTTAACCAGAGATGTCATGCCGTGTGTGTTTATGTGTGTGTGTGTGTGTGTGTGTGTGTGACCCCTCGTTAGTGCAGTCTGATTGAACTGATTAGCACCATGTGTGTTTTCACACGTTAACAAGCAGACACATCAGCATACAGACCTAAGAGCACCTCTTCTTATGATTAAATATTACCACACATTCATAGATTAAATCCACTCAAATTATTACAAATCAACTAAGCTAATACAGATACAACTATGAGGGGAGTTATCCATTGTTCAATGGGGGAAAATGTTTTTCAATTGAGGACGTGTGGAAATAATATTATGTCATTTTATTGTAGAGACATGTACAGCACATGAAGACAGAGCCAGTCACACAGTACAGTACCACTCACTATAGTAACTCCACTGGATAACATAGTGTATCTAACAAGCTGGTTTAACAAGGTTACTCACTTTGTGTGAGTTGTAACAGAGGCATCAGTTATGTGAGCCCCATCGCATCACTGCAGAGCCAGATTGGTATCCTGCTGCGCTTGTGTTCTCTACAAAGCTGTGCCCTATAAAAAGCTGTGTCCTATCTAAAGCTTCAGGTCTGTAATAAAGTGGTGTAACATGATGATGGGGCTCCAGAAATAGAGCTGAGATGAAAGGGACAGAGACACAATAGTGCTGGCCCGAGGAGAGGAGGGGGAGGGGGAGGGGGAGGAGTGGGGGAGGAGAGGGTGAGGATTGAAGCGATGGAGGAGAGAGGAACGAAAAAAGGACTAGGGAGTAGTGGAGGAGCAACAAGATCTCACAGTCTCACATCAGTCTCACGTCCATGTTTCTCAAACGGCAAATTTTGAAGTTCTCCAAACATCAAACTTCAAAGTGTTTGGTTACTTCTCTGTATCATTCCAAGGTTAAGTTCAGGCATTAACTCTGAATTCTTAAGGTTAGGCATTCATTCTGAATGGTTAAGGCAAGGGTTAAGCTTAGGGATAGGCTTAAACCAAAAATATCAACCTCACTGTTGCCCCTAGTGGCCGGTTTCCACGTCATCTCCCGATGTCGTCAGACACGGATGGATGTTGAATACTGACTTGTATCACGGGTGACCTGCCTGGGTGGAGAGAGGAAGGGAAGAGGAGAGAGGACAGATATGGATGGACACATTAATATATTTAGTAGTATCTAAAAAGGATAACATTTTTAATGTTTCATTATTTTAAATTTTTCTGAAATTCACTGAGTGGGATTGTCCTCCCCTTCCTCCTCTGAGGAGCCTCCTCTGATGGACAGAACAGAAAAAGAGAGAGGAATAAGGAAGGGGAGTAGAAAGAGAGGGGGACGAGAGGTAGAGGGAGGACAGGCAGGAGCAAGGGAGGATGGAGGGAGCAGAGGATAGATAGAGGATAGGGAGAAGAGTATAGGTAGGACAGCAAACTTAATGATGGTGTTGGAGTCGTGCTTGGCCACGCAGTCGTGGGTGAACAGGGAGTACAGGAGGGGACTGAGCATGCACCCCTGAGGGGCCCCAGTGTTGAGGATCAGCGTGGCAGATGTGTTGTTACCTACCCTTACCACCTGGGGGCGGCCCGTCAGGAAGTCCAGGATCCAGTTGCAGAGGGAGGTGTTTAGTCCCTAGGTCTTTAGCTTAGTAATGAGCTTTGTGGGCACTATGGTGTTGAATGCTGAGCTGTAGTCAATGAACAGCATTCTCACATAGGTGTTCCTTTTGTCCAGGTGGGAAAGGGCAGTGTGGAGTGCGATTGAGATTGCATCATCTGTGGATCTGTTGGGGCGGTATGCAAATTGGAGTGGGTCTAGGGTTTCCGGGATGATGGTGTTGATGTGAGCCATGACCAGCCTTTCAAAGCACTTCATGGCTGCCGACGTGAGTGCTATGGGGCTTTAGTCATTTAGGCAGGTTACCTTCGCTTTGTTGGGCACATGGACTATGGTGGTCTGCTTGAAACAACGTAGGTATTACAGACTTGGTCAGGGAGAGGTTGAAAATGTCAGTGAAGACACTTGCCAGTTGGTCCGCGCATGCTCTGAGTATATGTCCTGGTAATCCTCCGGCCCCGCGGCCTTGTGAATGTTGACCTGTTTAAAGGTCTTGCTCACATCGGCTACGGAGAGCGTGATCACACAGTCGTTCGGAACAGCTGGTGCTCTCATGCATGCTTCAGTGTTGCTTGCCTCAAAGCGAGCATAAAAGGCATTTAGCTCGTCTGGTAGGCACTGTGCAGCTCGCGGCTGGGTTTCCCTTTGTACAACATAGCAGCACAGCAGTGGTAGTAGTAGTAGTAGCAGCAGTAGTAGTAGTCGCAGCAGTAGTAGCAGCAGCAGTAGAATCAGTAGTAGCAGCAGCAGTAGCAGTAGCAGCACTAGTAGAAGCAGCAGTAGCATCAGTAGTAGTAGTAGTAGTAGTAGTAGTAGTAGTAGTAGTAGTAGTAGTAGCAGCAGCAGTAGTAGTAGTAGTAGCAGCAGTAGAAGCAGCAGCAGTAGAAGCAGCAGTAGCCTTGAACAGCACAGAGAGAAACATACTTTTATTCTAATGAGAGAGTCTCAGCTAACAATAACAGATGGAGACAACATAGCTGATATTTTCATGTTGGCCCGCTGTACAATAACATGACTGTGTGTGCGTGTGTGTGTGTGTGTGTTCCGAGGCCGTGCTGTTCACTCATGTTTCATGTGTCTGAAAACTTGTAATGATTAATGCTGATTAAATTAAAGCCAGCAATACAACTCATTTACCTAATAGACAATTTACTACATGAGCTTAATAAATTCATACACACAATTATTTACACCCCCCTACAGACACGCACACACACGCACACACACACGCATGCGCGCACACACACACAAACGCACCCACACACACACAAATAATGACACGAAATCTAAAACACGAAATCTAAAAGAAGACTATAAAAGCTGCTTTTATCTTCAGTGTGACTTGTGACTATGTGTGTAAAAGCCAATGTTCTTCTCCTTATATCGAAACTGAAATATCACATTTACATAAGTATTAAGACCCTTTACTCAGTAGAGCGATTACAGCCTCGAGTCTTCTTGGGTATGACGCTACAAGCTTGGCACACTGTCACGATCGTCGAAGGAGGAGGACCAAGGCGCAGCGTGATGAGCGAACATACTTTACTTTATTAAGTATCACACGATAAACAAAACAATAAACGATAACGTGACGTCCTAGGTCTAAACACAACCAACACGGAACAAGATCCCACAACTACTGTGGGAAAACAGCCTGTCTAAATGTGGTTCCCAATCAGAGACAACCAGCAACAGCTGACACTTGTTGCCTCTGATTGAGAACCACTCTGGCCAACATAGAAATGAAACAACTAGAAACTACAACACAGAACACAAACACATAGAATCTACACACCCTGGCTCAACATATAGAGTCCCCAGAGCCAGGGTGTGACAGTACCCCCCCCAAAGGCGCGGACTGCGACCACGCCTAAACATAAACCAAACAGGGGAGGGCTGGGTGGGCATTCCTCCTCGGAGGCGGTTCCGGCTCCGGGCTTGACCACCACCCTCCAACAATTCCCCCGTAGCGCCCCTGGTCCGGTCTGGCCCCGCTGGCTGGAGCTGGACTGGACATCGTAGGGGCGGATTGCTTAGGCTCCGGTGTGGAGCAGCTGACCGGTACCTGACCAGGCACCGGTGACCCAGGCACGGGTTGTGCCGGACTGACGACGCGCACCCCTGGCTTGGTGCGTGGAGCAGGAACGGGCCGGACCGGGCTGACGATGCGCACCCCTGGCTTGGTGCGTGGAGCAGCAACGGGCCGGACCGGGCTGACGATGCGCACCCCTGGCTTGGTGCGTGGAGCAGCAACGGGCCGGACCGGGCTGACGATGCGCACCCCTGGCTTGGTGCGTGGAGCAGGAATGGGCCGTACCGGGCTGACGATGCGCACCCCTGGCTTGGTGCGTGGAGCAGGAATGGGCCGTACCGGGCTGACGACTCGCACCCCTGGCTTAGTGCGAGTGGCAGGAACAGGCCGGGCCGGGCTGGCGACGCGCACCATTGGCTTGGTGCGGGAAGCAGGAACAGGCCGGGCCGGGCTGGCGACGCGCACCGTAGGCTTAGTGCGAGGAGCAGGAACAGGCCGGGCCGGGCTGGCGACGCGCACCATTAGCTTGGTGCGGGGAGCAGGAACAGGCCGGGCCGGGCTGACGATGCGCACCCCTGGCTTGGTGCGTGGAGCAGGAACGGGCCGTACCGGGCTGGCGAACGCACCGTAGGCTTGGTGCGAGGGGAAGGAACAGGCCGGGCCGGGCTGGCGACGCGCACCATTAGCTTGGTGCAGGGAGCAGGAACAGGCCGGGCCGGGCTGGCGACGCGCACCATTAGCTTGGTGCGGGGAGCAGGAACAGGCCGGGCCGGGCTGGTGACGCGCACCGTAGGCTTGGTGCGAGGGGCAGGAACAGGCCGGGCCGGGCTGGCGACGCGCACCGTAGGCTTGGTGCGAGGGACAGGAATAGGCCGGACCGTACTGGTAACACACACCACTGGCCTTAAACGGGGCTCAGGAACGGGCCGGACCGGACTGGCAATACACCTCAGTACCTCTCGCCGTGCCTCTACATCTTCCTTCCCTTTTCTTACCAATGGCTCCCGTAACCCGGTGGCCTTCTCACCTCGTCCACGAACTCGCCCCTTCTCTGCCTCCAGCAGCCCTGTCGTCCATGCCATGTGCCCCCCCCCTAAATTTTTTTTGGGGGTGCCTCTCGCCTGTCCGACCACGGCCCGGTTGGCGCCGCTTCTCCTCTCTACGGCGCGCCTCCACCGTCTTTTCCCACGGAAGCCGATCCATCCCGGCCTGTATCTCCTCCCAAGTCCAGGACCCTTTCCCGTCCAAAATCTCCTCCCATGTCCAGGCTGCCTGCTCCTGGACACGCTGCTTGGTCCTGGTATGGTGGGATCTTCTGTCACGATCGTCGAAGGAGGAGGACCAAGGCGCAGCGTGATGAGCGAACATACTTTACTTTATTAAGTATCACACGATAAACAAAACAATAAACGATAACGTGACGTCCTAGGTCTAAACACAACCAACACGGAACAAGATCCCACAACTACTGTGGGAAAACAGACTGTCTAAATGTGGTTCCCAATCAGAGACAACCAGCAACAGCTGACACTCGTTGCCTCTGATTGAGAACCACTCTGGCCAACATAGAAATGAAACAACTAGAAACTACAACACAGAACACAAACACATAGAATCTACACACCCTGGCTCAACATATAGAGTCCCCAGAGCCAGGGTGTGACACACACCTGTATTTGGGGAGTTTCTCCCATTCTTCTCTGCAGATCCTCTCAAGCTCTGTCAGGTTGGATGGGTGTGTGCCTTTCCAAATAATGTCCAATCAATTGAATTTACCACAGGTGGACTCCAATCAAGTTGTAGACACATCTCAAGGATGAATAATGGAAACAGGATGCACCTGTGCTCAATTTCGTGTCTCATAGCAAAGGGTCTGAATGCTTATGTAAATAAGGTATTTCTGTTTTTTATTTTTAATACATTTGCAAAAATCTCTACCATCCTGTTTTAGCTTTGTCATTATGGGGTATTGTGTGTAGATTGATGAGGATTTTTATTTCTTTAATCAATTTTAGAAAAAGGCTGGAACGTAACAAAATGTGGAAAAAGTCAAGGGGTCTGAATACTTTCCGAAGGCACTGTAGGTGGGTAAACTCTGATCGCTGGTTGCAGTGAAAAAAGTAATGCTCCTTATACTTTCAATGCATTTTTCCCCAAAAGGTGGGCAAACCTTTAGGCAAAAAAAATGTGGGTAAACTGCATTTACTTGCACTACTCCACTACTGCTGATGTCCAAATCCAGACTTAATGCTGAAAGTATCGCGAAACTAATGTTCTACACACCATTTTGATTCCAATGTCTAACAGATTTACTAAAAAGGTTCTCAATCTGCCGCTGTCCTAATTCTGACTCTGGTCTAGTGGTAGTGCCCCTTTTTCCATTTCTCCTTCCTCCTCTTCGCTCTCCCATTTCCCCCTCCCCTCCTCCCTTTCTCCTTCCTTTCCCCTGTATCTTGGTGTAATTGAAGGATCCTCTCCTTCACAGCCTGTAGATCAGCAGATACCAGATGGCTCAAACAATACTTATCAAAGAGATAACACCACACACACACATACACACCACACACACACACACACACACACACACACACACACACACACACACATCACACACACTCACACACTTACACACACACAAATACACACACACACACAAACACACTAAAGCCAGTCACAATATACTGAGAAGTGAAAACAATCCTATAGATCACATTGTGTTAAGTTTGGTTCCTGTTCCTCCTCCATAGATCAGTCATGGAGGAGGATAGGAGAAGGGAGGGGTGAACTGCAGAAGAAAGGATCGGAGAGGATAGGAGAGGAGAGGAGAGGAGAGAAGAGGAAAGGAGAGGAAAGGAGAAGAGAAGAGAGGAGAGACACTCATCCTTGTTTTCTCAGAGTAATCACTGTGTCTACTGGAGTGTATAGAAGGAAGCTTTGGGTCTGTTAACGACACACACATTGTGAGTGGAAATCAATGAGCTGGACACACACGCACTCACGCACACACGTACGCACACACACACACACACACACACACACACACACATACACACACAGACACACAGAATACACATGTTGTTTACCTCTGTTTGTGTCTCTCTCTGGTCCCTGTTAGAACAATACCACACCATAACATAACATTCCAATCCTGATGAAATTATTAAATGAAATGAATTTCAATTCATTTCAAAGGGCTTTATTGGAATGGGAAACATTGCCAAAGCAAGTGAAATAGATAATAAACAAAAGTGACATAAACAATCAGAAATTAACAGTAAACATTACACTCACAAAAGTTTCAAAGGAATAGAGACATTAAGATGTGCAAATAGTTAAGAAGGAAAGATATTCCACAAATTAACTTTTCAGAAGGCACACCTGTTAATTGAAATGCATTCCAGGTGACTACCTCATGAAGCTGGTTGAGAGAATGCCAAGAGTGTGCAAAGCTGTCATCAAGGCAAAGGGTGGCTATTTGAAGAATCTCAAATATAAAATATGTTTTGATTTGTTTAACACTTTTTTGGTTACTACATGATTCCATATGTGTTAATTCATAGTTTTGATGTCTTCACTATTATTCTACAATGTAAAAAATAGTACAAATGAAGAAAAACCCTTGAATGAGTAGGTGTGTCCAAACTTTTGACTGGTAGTGTATATCTTGAAGAGGGTAGGGCTCAAGCCTGTCTCACCCACAGCCCTGTGGAAAGAAATGTGTGTTTTTTGCCAATTTTAACTGCACACTTGTTGTTTGTGTACATGGATTTTATACTATCATATGTTTTCCCCCCAACACCATTTTCCATCAATTTGTATAGCAGACCCTCATGCCAAATTGTGTCAAAAGCTTTTTTGAAATCAACAAAGCATGAGAAGACTTTGCCTTTGTTTTGTTTGTTAGTTTGTCAATTAGGGTGTGCAGAGTGAATATGTGGTCTGTCGTACGGTAATTTGGTAAAAAGCCAATTTGACGTTTGCTCAGTACATTGTTTTCACTGGGGAAATCTGCTGTTAATGATAATGCAGAGGATTTTCCCAAGGTTGCTGTTGACGCATATCCCACGGTAGTTATTGAGGTCAAATTTGTCTCCACTTTTGTGGATTGGGGTGATTAGTCCTTGGTTCCAAATATTGGGGAAGATGCCATAGCTGAGGATGATGTTAAAGAGTTTAAGTATAGCCAATTGGAATTTCTGGTCTGTATATTTTATCATTTCATGTAGGATACCATCAACACCACAGGCCTTTTTGGGTTGGAGGGTTTGTATTTTGTCCTGTCGTTCATTCAATGTCATTGGAGAATCTAATGGGTTCTGGTAGTCTTTAATAGCTGATTCTAAGATTTTTAATTGATCATGTATATGTTTTTGCTGTTTTTTCTTTGTTATAGAGCCAAAAAGTTTAGAGAAATGGTTTATCCATACATCTTCGTTTTGGATAGATAACTCTGATTTCTGACTTGCTGTTCCTTCTTTTTCCGTAGTGTATTTATGTATTGTTTTAGTGTTTCACCGCAGTGCAGGCGTAGATTCAAGTTTTCTGGATCTCTATGTTTTTGGTTGGATAGGTTTATCAATTTCTTTCTTAGGTTTTTGCATTCTTCATCAAACCATTTGTCATTGTTTTTTGTAGGTTGTCTGCTTGAAATGTTTAGATTTGATAGGGAAGCTGAAAGGTCAAATATACTGTTTAGGCTTTCTACTGCCAAGTTTACACCTAGACCATTACAGTGAAATGTTTTGTCCAGGAAGTTGTCTAAAATGATTGAATTTGTTGTTGCGTAATAGTTTTTTGGTAGGTTTCTACACTACTTTCCATCTATAGCGTTTATTAATATTGTGCAGTTCCTTTGGCTTTGATGCTTCATGATTGAGCATTGCTCTGTTCAAGTAGACTGTGATTTTGCTGTGATCTCATAGGGGTGTCAGTGGGCTGACTGTGAACGCTCTGAGAGACTCTGCGTTGAGGTCTTGCTCTCTCCCCCCTCTCTCCCCCCACTCTCCCCACTCTCTCTCTCCCCTCTCTCTCCTCTATCTCACATCTCTCTCTCTCCCATTTAATGGCTATGTTGCAATGTTTCCTGGTGCTAGGGTGTTATAGTCTTGCGCTCCCCCCCACAAAGTAGTGAGTAAAGGGTCTGAATACTTATGTAAATGTCTTTTTCAGTTTTTTATTTTTTATAAATTAGCAAAAATTTCAAAAAAACTGTTTTTGCTTTGTCATTATGGGGTATTGTGTGTTGATTGATGAGGGGGAAAAAGCAATTTAATACATTTTAGAATAAGACTGTAACCTAACAAAATGTGGAAAAAGTCAAGGGGTCTCTCTCTCTCTCTCTCTCTCTCTCTCTCTCTCTCTCTCCCATTTAATGGCTATGTTGCAATGTCTCCTGGTGCAAGGGTGTTATAGACTTGCGCCCCCCCCCCCACTCCTCCCCCTCTTTCTCGCTCTCCCATCTCTTTCCTCTCTCTCCTCTGTCTCACATCTCTCTCTCTCTCCCCCCCCCCCCCTCTCTCTCTCTCTCTCTCTCTCTCTCTCTCTCTCTCTCTCTCTCTCTCTCTCTCTCTCCTCTCTCTCCCATTTCTTGTCTATGTTGCAATGTCTCCTGGTGCTAGGGTGTTATAATCTTGCTCTCTCCCCCCTCTCCCCCCTCTCTTTCTCTCCCCTCTCTCACCTCTATCTCACCTCTCTCTACCTCTCTCTCTCTCTCTCTCTCTCTCTCTCTCTCTCTCTCTCTCTCTCTCTCTCTCTCTCTCTCTCTCTCTCCTCTCTCTCCCCTTTCTTGGCTATGTTGCAATGTCTCCAGATGCTAGGGATTTAGTCTTGCTCTCTCCCCCGTCTCTCCCCCCACTCTCCCATCTCTCTCCTCTCTCTCTCATCTCTCACCCCTCTCAACCCTCACTCCTCTCTCACCCCCTCTCTTCCCTCTCTCTCTCTCTCCTCCACTCTCACCCCCTCTCTTCCCTCTCGCTCTCTCCTCCATTTTCCTCCTCTCCCCTCTCTCTCTCTCTCTCTCTCTCTCTCTCTCTCGCTCCTCTCTCTCCCATTTCTTGTCTATGTTGCAATGTCTCCTGGTGCAAGGGTATTATAGACTTGCGCTTCCCCCCTCCCCCCCCACTCCTCCCCCTCTCTCTCTCTCTCCCATCCCTTTCCTCTCTCTCTCCTCTGTCTAACATCTCTCTCTCACTCTCTCTCTCTCTCCTCTCTCTCCCATTTCTTATCTATGTTGCAATGTCTCCTGGTGCAAGGGTATTATAGACTTGCGCTTTCCCCCCTCTCCCCCCCACTCCTCCCCCTCTCTCTCGCTCTCCCATCTCTTTCCTCTCTCTCCTCTGT